>NC_134353.1:675299083-675623349 GCF_048569485.1 Anomaloglossus baeobatrachus | reverse complement strand
TGTTCTATCCGTGCGGTCCGTGTCCATGTGGCTCAAAGTAAGATTGTTACAAATTAAAATACTTGCAGGTGGCCAAGGTACCCTACAAAATCCAACATAAAAATCCTAAGGCCTCCGTGGATAATGTCATGGTTGTAGTAAACATCCAAACACATTAGATAGCCAAGTAAAAAGACCAACTGGTTAATTTATTTTGGATAATTATAAGAATGTGCTAATCAAATCCACCTATGTGTCATTATTCCCAACAAATAATCATTAACTTAATTTCATGAAGATGTGAAAAACGGACAAAATATGGAAAGCATACGGAACACACACTGACGTATTACACGCACAGAAAAACGCACACACATACACACGTAAAACACACGTAATGCACACGGACACTACACGGAGAGGAAAAACGGACTACAAAAACGGAACACGGACTACAAAAACGGACATCGTCACACGTACGTTTTTTCACGTGAGTGTGGCAGAGGCCTTAGTGGTACTTTCAATATTTGTGTAAAACGTTTGACTACTGTAGCTTCTCTTTAGAATAGTCCCTTGTTAGTTGCAAACTGAGCTAACTGAAACTTAAACAGGTTGTGCACTACCCTGAACTAGTTACTCGTTTTGCCATAAATGCTTAGGAATAATGGCCTTAGAGATCCCCATATATCTTTTCTGCCAAGTTTCATGTTATTTTATGCTTCTCTTCTTCGCATCCTCTGTCCTTGCACAAGTTTTGTTTTCATAGTCACCACTTCCTCTTAGAATCCTCTGCTCCCTTCTGACTAGATTTCCCATAATTTCTTCTTCTGGTCTGCAAGCCATCAGTGAATACACCCCCTTTAACTCTACCCACACTCCAACCCCAAATTGCAATGAGTAGAAGTAATGCATAAAGTACCATTACACCAGCCCTGACAATAAAGATTATCCCTTATCAACCCTCACCGACATTGATGATGGGATCGATCAATGGATGGGGAGAGATTTGAATGTATTCATATGATAAATGAAATACAGCAGGGTGTATATGCACTACGCACAGTATACTGCAATGAATCTCAATAAATTAGAATATAATCAAAAAGTTAATTTATGTAAGTAATTCAATACAAAAAGGGAAACATATAATATAGAGTCATTACAGGTGTTTATTTCTGTTAATGTTGATGATTATAGCTAGGGATGATCGAATACCAAAATATCCGCTTCAACGAATATCCGACAAATAGGTCGGCACTTTTCGACTATTCGCGAATATTCAATGCGCAATGTAAGTCTATGGGAAACTTGAATAATTTCACGTTGGACCTAACGGCTAGCTGTGGTGACTGAGGAAAAGGCTGAAATGGATGGGAAAAGGCAGAAACAGTATGGGCACAGCCTGTAGAAGGTGCATGACTGCATTTCTGGTGTCTTTGAATAACGTGCTCAGAGGAGCAAGCGGCATTTATGTAGTCGCCAAAGCAGCTCTCAAAGTAAAATAATCGCTTTTTTGACAAACAGAACGCAGGTTTTTCGGTCTCTCTTTTTGTCGGTCTCTCCCTCTCTATCCCTCCCTCATACCCACCGATTACTGACCGATCACCGGCGCGGCGCTGCACAGCTGTCATACTACTCCAGTGGCTTCTCCAGCTTTTGAAGATGCCGGCCGCTCATTATTCCATCTCGTATTCCCTGTTTCCCCTGCCCACTGGTGCCTATGATTGGTTGCATTCAGATGCGCCCCCACACTGAGTGACAGCTGTCTCACTGCAACCAATCACAGCCGCCAGTGGGTGGGTCTATGTAGTGCAGTAAAATAAATAAATAATTTTAAAAAAATGGCGTGCGGTCCCCCCTAATTTTGATACCAGCCAAGCTAAAGCCACACGGCTGAAGGCTGGTATTCTCAGGATGGGGAGCCCCACGTTATGGGGAGCACCCCAGCCAAAAAATATCAGCCAGCAGCCGCCAGGAATTGACGCATCCATTTGATTCGACAGCCCCGGGACTCTAGCCGGCTCATCCCGAATTGCCCTGGTGTGGTGGCAAACGGGGTAATAACGAGTTAATGACAGCCCATAGATGCCACTAAGTCCTAGGTTAATCATGGCAGGCGTCTATGATACACGCCCAATGATTAACCAGTAAGTGAAAGTACATAAACACAAACACCCGAAAAAATCCTTTATTTGGAATAAAAGACAAAAAACCCACCCTCTTTCACCACTTTATTAAAATCCCCAAATACCCCTCCAGGTCCGGCGTAATTCTCACGAGTTCCCGCGACGCATCCAGCTCTGCTACATGAACCTGACAGGAGCGGCCGTGGAACACTGCCGCTCTCTGTCAGCATCTCAATAAATTAGAATATCATCAAAAAGTTAATTTATTTAAGTAATTCAATACAAAAAGGGAAACATATAATATAGAGTCATTACAAGTGTTTATTTCTGTTAATGTTGATGATTATAGCTAGGGATGATCGAATACCAAAATATCCACTTCGACAAATATCCAACAAATAGGTTGGCACTATTCGACTATTTGCAAATATTCGATGCATATGTATTTACTTATTTTACTGCACTACATAGACCTGCCCACCGGTGGCTGTGGTTGGTTGCAGTGAGACAGCTGTCACTCAGCATGGGGGCGCATCTGAATGCAACCAATCATAGGCGCCGGTGAGCGGGGGAAGCAGGGAATACGAGATGGATAATGAGTGGCCGGCATTTTCAAAAGCTGAAGAAGACGCCGGAGCAGTGTGATAGCCATGCAGCACCGCACCAGTGATCGGTTCTGTTTGTCAAAAAAGTGATTTATGGAGCTGTGTGACACTGTGTTCAACCCTTACAAGGACTATTTATTAGTTGGATCTAAGAACGCTCTCCCGCACACAGTACAGTCTATGCACACCGCCAGCTCCCTATGGCTATGTGTTCACAAATAGGTTGTAGGCTTACATAGCCCCTATAACGCTGTGCGGCCAAACCAATCACAGTAACACCCCAACAAAGATGGCTGTGGCGTTACTGTGAGGGCAACCAACATCAGATGTGTTCGTTAGCTGGAAAAAGGCACCAGGAAGGCAGAAATGAAAAAGAAAGTATCAAAGCGAATACCATATTAGCTGCCAGATAGAAAATACCTCGAATACCCCTTTATCCATTGGATACCGAATAGGGGCGAATACATTCGCTCATCCCTAATTATAGCTTACATCTAATGAAAACCCAAAAGTCATTATCTCAGAAAATTAGAATAATTGCCACAAAACACCTGCAAAGGCTTCCTAAGCATTTAAAATGGTCCCTTAGTCTCGTTCAGTAGTTACACAATCATGGGGAAGACTGCTGACTTGACAGATGTCCAGAAGACAGTTAATGACACATTCCACAAGGAAGGTAAGCCACAAAAAGTCATTGCTAAAGATGCTGGCTGTTCACAGAGTGCTGTATCAAAGCATATTAATGGAAGGTTGAGTGGAAGGAAAAGTGTGACAGAAAAAGGTTCACAAGCAACCGGGATAACCACAGCCTTGATAGGATTGTTAAGAAAAGGACATTCAAAAAAGGTCACAGATGTATGGAGGAGGCAGGTTGCGGATGGCTTTGTATGTCACGGTTAGTGTCGTGGGCGGGGAGGGGGCGCTGCTGCTTGCTGCTTGGTGGCTCTAGCGGTGGGCTGTATCCGGGGACTCGAGCGGCGCTCCTCGCCCGTGAGTGAAAGGGAGTTGTTTGGAGTTTGGGGAGTTGGTCCGTGACGCCACCCACGGTTTGTGGTGAGGTTGGGACACCACCACTGCTCTGGACGGGGATCCCGAGAGCGATGACAGGGAGCAGCCGAGATGTTTCTCTCCCCTCCCAGGGTAGGGGGGGAGTTTGGTGGTCCCGGGGCCCGGTGAGGTGACGGGAGAGGCAGGGTTGGCGAGGTGCAGGGTTGCGGGGGCAGCGCGGTGCCAGATGGCACGGTGGTACTCACTCAGCCAAGAATGGATACAGAGTCTCCGGTAAAACAAACGGCTGGATGGACGGGTCCCGCAGCCGGCTGCTGTGGTTACTCCCGGACGGTTGGTGGTGGCTGCCTTTCCCTGCACCTGTTGTGTATCTTCGGTCCCGATGGCTTCCTACCGGTAACCCGCTCCCCAGCTTGGATATGTGCTGGAGGAGCCCCTTTTGCCCGCAGGCTCTGGCCCTGGGAACTCTAGCTGTGGCGGTAGCTGTATTTCCCTTTCTTGGTTTGGACGGTTGCCTTCAATCGGGTCTTTGCTGCTAGGAAACCCCGGAGGTTCCGGTCGCTAACGGATTTGACCTGTTTAACGGCGACTCCAAGCCTGGTCGGGGTCCGCAGGCCCTGCCGGTTTGTGCTGGCTTCTCTTCGCTCCCCGGTTCGGTACCGGCGGGCCACCGCCTGTCCCCGGTCCTACGGTTCCGCGTCGATTGGCCTTTCCTGCAGACGGCCACCACCGTCTGCCAACCTTGATCTTGGTGCCCGGGCCACGTATCCGGACACGGTCAGTTTGCTCCTCACTTGCCACTTTACTCCTTCTAATTCACTCTCCCTAACTGACCTGACTTCCTTTCCAGCCTCCTGGACTGTGAACTCCTCAGTGGGTGGGGCCAACCGCCTGGCTCCACCCCACCTGGTGTGGACATCAGCCCCTGGAGGGAGGCAACAAGGATTTGTGTCTGGCTGATGTGCCTATCTCGGGTAGTCCAGGGCGCCACATTAGTGTTTTGAACTGGAGTCTTTGGGCAATGGGAAGCCACTGAAGGGATTAACAAGGTGGCGAGGTGGGGGAATAGTGAGAGGAGAGGTTGACTATTTGGGCCACAGAGTTTAGGATAGATTGGAGGGGTGCAAGAGTGTTAGGAGGGAGACCAGAGCGCAGGAGTTTGCAGTAGTAGAGACGGGAGATAATGAGGGCATGCACTAGTGTTTTTGCTGATTCTTGGTTAAGGAATGCATGAATCTTGGAGATATTTTTGAGTTGTTGTCTGCAGGAAGTGAAGAGGGCTTGGATGTGTGGCTTGAAGAATAGAGTCGAGGGATACTCTGAGGCAACGAGCTTGCGAGACTGGGGAGAGTGAGCAGCCATAAGCTTCTTGGAGAGCTTGAGTGAGGAGGAGAAAAGACAATGAATTCAGTGTTGTCCATGTTCAGCTTTATAAATCACACAGAGAAGTAGGATGAAAGAGAGAGACATTGTGGGATTTTAGTTAGTAGGAAGGAGATGTCAGGTCCAGAGAGGTAGAGCTGCGTATTATTAGTGTAGAGGTGATACTGAAAGCCATGGGACTCTATGAGCTGTCCCAGGCTGAAGATGTACATGTAAAAAAGGATTGGTCCAAGAACAGAACCTTGCAGAACCCCAACAGATAGAGGGCGTGATAAGGAAGTGGTGTGAGGGTGAGAGACGCTGAATGTCCAGTCTGTTAGGTATCAAGAGAGCTAAGATAGGGCCAAGTCTGTGATGCCCAGTAGGAGGGAATGATCCACTGTGTCAAAGGCAGTGGATAGGTCCAGGAGGAGGAGTGTCCCTTTGCTTTGGTGGCTAGTAGGTCATTGGTGACTTTAGTTGGGGCAGTTTCAGTGGAGTGATGTGGTCGGAAGCCAGATTGTAACCAGTCAAGGAGGGAGCCGTAGGAGAGATTGGAGGACAGTTCAAAATGGACATACTGTTTTAGTAGTTTTGAGGCATAGGAGAGAAGTGATTTGGGGTGATAGCTAGACACAGAGGCTGGATCAAGGGAGGGCTTTTTGAGGATGAGTGTGATAGAGGCATGTTTAAAGCATGAAGGGAATACACCAGTTGTTAGTGATAGGTTGAAGAGATAGGTTAGGGTTGGGATGAGGTGGGACAGGAGCGGGTCAAGTGCACAGATGGTGAGATGTGATCTTGAGAGTAGAGTGGAGAGATAATCTTCTGTCATGTTGGAGAAGCTGAATTTGGAGTAAGAAGGCTGGGTAGTTATGAGGAGGGGCTGTGGAGATTGTGGGCCAAAGGTTTCTCTGATGTTATCAATTTTCTGCTTGAAGAAAGAGGCAAAGTCTTCATCTTAGATGAGACGAGAGGGAGGTGGTGCTGGGGGATAGAGGAGAGAGCTGAAAGTGTTAAATAGCTGTTTAGGGTTGTGAGGCAGGGAGGATATGAGAGATGAGAAGTAGGTTTGTTTTTCAGCAGTGAGTGTGGACTTGAAATTGGTGAGGGATTGTTTGTATGCAATGAAGTGTTCAGTAGATTGAGACCTCTTCCATCTCTGCTAAGCAATTTTAGAAGCCCGCCTCAGTTACTTAGTCTGGCTTGTGTGCCAAGTTTGCTTGTTGATTATTTGAGTTTTGGTATGCATGAGGGGGCGGCCGATCAAAGAGCTGCAGAGATTGTGGTGTTATATAAAGTGGCAGCATCTGCATCGTATAAGGCAGCATCTCATTGTCTGTTAGAGTGAGAAGGGACTCAGGGAGTGAATGTAAGTCAAGGTGTTTGAGATTTCTGTGAGGGTGTGAAAGTATGTGGAGGGGGGTTGGGTACTTGCAGAAGAAAGGGAAGATAATGTGAGTAGCTTGTGGTCAGACAGTTAGAGAGGTGAGTTTGAGAGGTTAGGTAGGGAGCAGAGGTGGATGAAGATGGGGTCCAGTGTGTGGCCATCTTTGTGAGTAGCTGCAGAGGACCATTGAGTCAGGCTGAAAGATGAAGTGAGTGTTAAAAGTTTAGAAACAGAAGAGTGGGAAGTGTCAATGGAGATGTTGAAGTCGCCCATAATGATAGTGGGGATGTCTTTGGAAAGGAAATATAGTAATCAGGTGGTGAAATGGTCAAAATAGGCAATGGCTGGCCCTGGAGGGTGGTAAATGAAAGCCAGTTAGAGGTTGGTGGAGGAGTAGATGCAGACGGAGTGCACCTCAAAAGAGGGGAGAGTAACGGAGGGTGGCAGTGGAATTGGGGTAAAGGAGCATTTGTCACACAGGAGCAAACCAACTCCTCCACCATAAGACCACCATAAGAAAGTACAGCAGGAGAGGCTGTGTCGGTGGGGGTGAGCAAGGGTTCAGTGATGGCGAGGAAGGAGAGTTTGTTGGTGATGAACAGGTCATGGATGTATGAAAGTTTGTTGCAGACCGAGCGGGCGTTCCATAGGGTTCCTGTTAGAGGGACTTGGGGAGCGGGGGCCGAGTGAATAAATATAAGGTTTGAAAGGTTGCAAAAGTTTGTGGTAGATCGTGGATGGGATTTAGAGATGGGGTGGCGATAAAAATTTCATTTTCCAGCAGCACATGGCACCTGTACACACTGCCAAAAGTACCAATACCTGGTTTAATAACCACAGTATCACCATTCTTGATTGGCCAGAAAACTCACCTGACCTATACCCCATAGAGAATCCAGGGTGTATTGTCAAGAGGAAGATGAGAGACACCAGACCCAACAATGAAGATGAGCAGAAGGCTGCTATCAATGCAACCTGGGCTTCCATAATGCCTCAGCAGTGCCACAGGCTGATCGCCTCCATGCGACGCCGCATTGATGCAGTAATTCATGCAAAAGGAGCAAGTATTGAGTGCATTAACCGTACAGACTTTTCAGTAGGCCAACATTTCTGAGTTTAAAAATCATTTTTGCATTTGGTCTTATATAATATTCAAATTTTCTGAGATAATGATTTTTGGGTTTTCATTGGCTGTAAGCCATAGTCATCAACATTAACAGAAATAAACACTTGAAATAGATCACTCTATTTGTAATGACTATCTATTAAATGGGGTTCACTTTTTGTATTGAATTACTGAAAAAAATTAACTTTTTGATGATATTCTAATTTAGAGATGCACCTGTATATACACTCTGCTGTGTACATACAGATAGGAGAGAAAGCTGGATCTTCAGTTACAGCTGGCAGCAGTCACAGATACCGAATGAGCTCTGCTGCATGTGTGGCGCCCTTGACAAGCCAGGACGTCACAATTACTACACCAACACACCCCACACCCCGGTCAGGCACACCTAAGTCAAACAAAAATCCTTGTTGTCTCCCTCCAGGGGCTGATGTTCACACCAGGGGGTGGGCCAGGCGGTTCGTCCCGCCCACCGAGGAGTTCACAGTCCTGGAGGCGGGAAAAGGAGAGAGCAGATAGAGTTGGAAGTGGAAGTGAGAGGAAGTAAAGTGGTAAAAGAGCAGTCTGAAGTTGGTCCGGGTGTGTGGCCCGGACGGAACAGCAAGTTGGCAGACGGTGGTGACCGTCTGCAGGAGAGGCCTATTGGAGCTAGCTGTAAGGACTGTGGATGGGCGGTGGCCCGGCGGTACCAGACCGGTACGCAAAGAGAAGCCAGCACCAACCGGCAGGGCTTACGGACCTCGACAAGGCTAGGAGTCGCCGCTGAAATTGTCAAATCCGTAAGCGAAGGGAACCTCCGGGATTTCCCAGCAGCCAAGTCCCGATAGAATGCAACAGTCCAACCGTTAGATGGAAACACAGTCACCGCCAAGGCTACAGTTCCCAGGGCCAGAGCCTGCGGGCAAAAGGGGCTCCTTCAGCACATATCCAAGCTGGGGAGCGGGTTACCAGTGGGAACCCATTGGAACCGTACACACTAAACAGGTGCAGGGAAAGGTAGTCACCATCAACCTGCCGGGAGGAGAAACACCGCAGCCGTCTGTGGGACCCATCCATCCAGCCGTTTGTTTTACCGGAGACTTTGTGTTCATGATTGGCTGAGTGAGTACCACCGTGCCGTGCGGCACCGCGCTGCCCCTGCGACCCTGCACCTCACCAGGCCCCATAACCCGCCTGCCATCCATCCCTACCCCATCACCGGGCCCCGGGACCACCAACCCCCTACCCACAGAGGGGAGAACCAACATCCAAGCTGCTCCCTGTCATCGCTCCCGGGATCCCCATCCAGAGCAGCAGTGGTGTCACTAATCTCACCACAACCGTGGGTGGTGTCACGGACAATAAATCCCCAACACCAAAACCCTTTTCACTCACGGGCGAGGAGCGGCGCTCGAGTCCCCGGGATCCGGCCCACCATTTGAGCCACCACCGAGCAGCAGCAGCAGCCGGACCCGAGCAGTGGGTGAGCGCAGCGTCCCCTCCTCCGCCCGCGACAACTTGGCGTCACGAACATGATCTTACCGCTCTGCCGTCTGGTAGAGGTGCACTTTGTGACCGCCGGAGGTGTCCGGCCGAAAATTTGGAGAAGCCGCCATCTTGGGCGTGAAAAATTCCCGCTCGAGCGTCTCCTCGAGCAGTGGAGGCGCGAAGGCCTAAATCCCGCCCTTGTAGAGGAGGAGCCGGGAAAAGACTAAGGGGGACGGAAACAAGATGTCTGCGGCCAACGGAGCTGCTGGAGGAGCGGCGGACGCAGCCGCGGCGGCACCCGCAGATGGGAATGGGCCCGCCCAGGTCCCGGCCGCGCTGGCGGGAGGTGCTGTGGCCCCAGCGCTCGCTCAGGTGATGCCATTCTCCTTGTCCTATGTGCCCGGAGCTACCTGGCTGCCGCAGTACTATGGGAAACCTGATGCGTTGCAGGTCTTCCGGAAGAAGATTAGACCGCTACTAGGGTTGTACCCCCTAACCGATAAGCAACATGCAGCGGTAGTGCTGGGGCAGCTAACCGGCGCGGCTGAGCAGGAGGCGGAGACCTGGGCTGAGGGGGACCGGTTCTCTGTAGCCACCATCTTTGAGAAGTTACAGGCTGCCTTTGAGACCCGTACCGAAGCTGAGCTGCGGATGCAGTTTTACCAATGCCGGCAACGGCCTGCAGATAGCATTCGGGACTACGCATTGCGTCTACAAACTTCCCTCCGCACACTGAAGCGGGTAGACCCCATCAACGATGCGGACAGCAACAAAATGCTGGTGGAACAGTTTGTACAAGGGATGAGGTCCTCGGAGGACCGCAAGCAACTTAAGCTCTGGGCCTTAGAACACCCTGATGTTGGCTTTGCCGTGTTAAAGGAACGGGCCATTAAAGCCCTGCAGCCTCCAGCAGCGGAAGTCCCTGAGGCAGCCCCATGGCCAGCTGAGACGGCTCCCGTCGGGGTGGCCCCTGTCCTCCCAACATCTCCAGTACCTGCAACCCCAAGCGGCATGATGGAAAAGCTGGCTGCCCAAGTCCGCATGGATGGGGACCTCGCCAAAATCCTTGCCGCACTCCAGCCTCCGACCAGGTCCCAGCCCCCGGCAAAGATGCAGCTCGCTGACAGCCCCGAGGACGTCCCCTGGATGCAGCGGAGAAGGGCCAATGACCCACGGTATGGACCCCCTATTTGTTACAGGTGCAGCAAGCCCGGCCACTTCTCTCGACGGTGTCCGTTAAACGAGCAACCCCTGGGGCCACGGGCCAATCCTCAGGAGTAGAACCCCATGGCCCCCCAGACTGGCGGGACTGATACATTGGAGCCCGACCCATCATCCCCGTGGCAGTGGACGGTATCCCGCTAATGGCCCTTCTGGACACTGGATCACAGGTAACTACCATACCATACACACTGTATCAACGGTATTGGGGAAAAGACGAACTGGCTCCCCCAGACGCCAGTATGATACTGATTGCTGCTGATGGACTCCCATTGACCCAAGTGGGGTACAAACAAGTGGCCATGACTGTGGGACGAGCTGAACTGCAACACCAGGGTATGATTGTGATAATGAATGAACCCAGTGATCATAACCCGAAGGTAGTGCTAGGGACTAACGTGATGGAGCACTGTATGAGTGACGTGCTGACCCTGCTACAGCAGCTGGCCGCCACGGCGGCGGGGAGCCGACAGAGAGCTGTGCAGCGTGAGATCCGAGCCTTGATGTACCGCCAACATGTGAACTCGACAGGAGGAGAGATTGGTGGGGTGAGAGTGATGGATGTTGCCCCTTTGATTGTACCTCCCAGGAGCGAGATGATGATTTGGTGTAGGGCAGCGGTAGGGCCCCAGGGGCGTGACTACCCTGCCATGATAGAACCCATGCCCTCTGAACACTGGCCCACAGTAATGGCCGCCCGAGGGCTGGTAGACGTAAAGAAGGGGAGAGTGCCCGTGAGGGTGCTGAACTGCGGGGAGGAAGAAGTCAGGCTTCCCCGGTACGCTACCCTTGCCAAGTTGCTCACTCTGGATCCCCACACCATCCACGAGGCCGTTCCCCCCACCTAACCGCCTACTGCCAGCACTCACCGATCCCAGGGGGAGTTAGACGAGTGGTGCCGAGAGCTACACGTAGGCACTGACGATACCCCTGCACATCACAAAGAAGGGGTATACCGGGTGGTATGGGAGTACGAGCGAGTTTTTAGCAAACATCCCCTAGACTTTGGGCAGATTAAAGGGGTCCAACACCATATCCCCACCGGTGAGCACCCCCCTATTAAAGAGAGGTACAGGCCTATTCCCCCGGCACACTACCAATGTGCCAAGGACATGTTGAGGAACATGAAGGAGGCAGGGGTTATTAGGGACAGCTGTAGTCCCTGGGCCGCCCCGTTGGTACTGGTTAAGAAGAAGGATGGCACCATGCGGATGTGTGTGGATTACCGAAAAATTAACCAGATAACGCATAAGGACGCTTACCCTCTGCCCCGCATTGAGGAGTCCCTGGCTGCGCTGAGAACCGCTAACTACTTTTCCACCCTTGACCTCACCAGTGGGTACTGGCAGGTGGCTGTGGCGCCAGAAGACCGAGAGAAGACTGCATTTGCCACCCCTATGGGACTCTGCGAGTTCAATAGCATGCCATTTGGGCTGTGCAATGCCCCTGGAACCTTCCAACGGCTGATGGAATGCTGTCTGGGGCATCTAAATTTCGAGACCGTCTTGCTGTACCTGGATGATGTGATTGTGTACTCCCAGACGTATGAAGCCCACCTGGAGCACCTAGCCGAGGTGTTCACGTCCCTTGCTAAATATGGGATGAAGTTGAAGCCCTCAAAGTGTCATCTGCTGAAACCCAGAGTGCAGTACCTAGGGCATGTGGTTGGTGCAGAAGGTGTCGCCCCTGACCCCGAGAAGATCACCGCCATCCAGGACTGGCCGAGACCGACCACGGTGAGGGAAGTGAGGCAGTTTTTGGGCCTGGTGGGATATTACCGTCGCTTCATTAAAGGGTACACGAAGATGGCTGCCCCCATGCAAGACCTCCTCGTGGGACAGACCAAGGGTGGTAGACCCCTAGGAGCCCCATTGGTGTGGGAAGATAAGCATGAGGAATCCTTCCATCAGCTGAAGAAAGGCCCTGACTGGGGAGGAAATCCTAGCGTACCCTGACTACAACCGCCCATTTGTCCTCTACACGGATGCCAGCAATGTGGGCTTGGGGGCTGTTCTATCCCAGGTCCAAGATGGAAAGGAAAAGGTAATAGCTTATGCCAGCCGAAAACTCCGACTGACTGAGAGAAACCCTGTGATCTACAGCTCCTTCAAGCTTGAGCTCTTGGCTCTGGTGTGGGCTATCACCGAGCGGTTCCGTCATTACCTGGCCGCAGCCAAGTTCACTGCATATACAGATAATAATCCGCTGACCCATCTAGATACGGCCAAGCTGGGCGCGTTGGAGCAGCGGTGGGTGGCCAGGTTAGCCAACTATGATTTCACAATCAAGTACCGGGCCGACCGTACCAACATCAATGCCGATGCACTCTCCCGGATGCCCCACCTGTCAGAAGAAGGGCCGGGGGACGATGACCTCGAAGAGATCGAGTTGCCTGCATTTCACCTGCCGTTAACTGAGAAGGTGTATGTCCATCAACAACGGTTGAACCTGGACCCGCTGCCCAGTCAGGAGTGGCAGGAAGCTCAGGACCAGGCACCTGCTGTCCGCCTGGTTAAGACCCTGGTGGAACAGGGCTCTGCTGGGATAGACCCTGCCGCCCCTGCCGAAGCCCAACGCCTGTGGCGAGAACGGACCCGGCTGTACCTCCACCAGGGGAAGTTGTATCGTGAGCTGATTAATCCGAAAAGCCATGAGAAGGTCCGCCAGCTGGTGATCCCCCAGGCTAACGTGCCCACCGTCCTGCAAGCATACCATGATGGTGCTGGGCATTTCGGGTGGAAGAAGCTGGAGATGTTGTTGAGAGAGCAGTTCTATTGGAGTGGAATGCGGGAATCTGTAGAGGCTTGGTGCCGAGAATGTGGCCCTTGCGTGTTGAGAAGGAAATATGAGGCCAGCCAGAAGGCACCCCTACACCCGATCGTTACTCATCAACCGCTGGAGCTGGACCCTTGACCATGTAAAGATCACTCCCAGCTGAAGTGGGTACACCTACGCGCTAACCATTGTAGACCACAATTCAAGGTTCATGGTGGTTGTCCCAGTTAAAAACCTAACCGGCTGTACCGCCGCCAGAGCATTCCAGGCTTATTTCTGCCGACCACATGGGTACCCCGAGAAAGTGCTTACCGACCAAGGCCCGGCCTTCGAAGCAGAAGTTTTCCAAGAGTTCTGCCAGTTGTACGGCTGCAAGAAAATCCGGACCACGCCTTACCATGCCCAAACCAATGGCATGTGTGAAAAGATGAACCACCTGGTCCTGAACCTCCTTAAAACATTGCCGCTGGAAGAGCGGAACCTGTGGCCAGAGAAGCTACCTGACTTGGTCGATATGTATAACAACATCCCTTCCAGCTTGACGAAATGCACTCTAGCATACCTGATGAGGGCTCGCCCCGGCTGGCTACCCGTGGATTTAGAAATAGGGTTGGAAGCCCCGGAAGCTCTCCCTTCAACGGCTGACTGGGACACTCAGCGGAGGGCGCAGTACCGACAGGTCCAGGAGTATGTTGAAAAGAACTTGTGTCGGAGTCGGGGACAACAGGAGCAGTGCTTCAACAAGAAAGCGTCAGCTGGTCCCTTCCAGCCTGAAGATGTAGTGCTGAAGCGAAAAAGGAGGACCCACAAGCTGGATGATTAATGGGAACGAACCCCGTATGTAATACAACCCACAGGATGGGAAGATGGGAAGGCTTCCCAGATCAGCCGTGACCAAGGAGGAACCTTGGCCACGGTTTCCCGAGACCATCTAAAGAGGTGCCCACCAGCATTGAGGGTAGCGGCTGAAACTCCAGTTCCCAGACCGGCGGAGAAAGAAAAGGAGGTAATCCATACCATGATGGGTGATTTCCCAGCAGACTGGCCTATGCAGAACGGAGCGGTGATTCTTCCAGTGATACTATTCCCACAACCCATGGATGAGAGAGTAATGGAAGTGATCAACCATGAACCAGTGCCCAGGGATGAACCTGTACCCAGCTCCCCTACGCCTCCGCCTGCCCCCCATGATAGCGGGGAGGAGGAACTGGTTGTTCTCCCTGCCCCATTGCCTGTCACCACTGATACTGGACCTCGAAGGTCCACTTGTCCCAACCTAGGTAGACCCCCACTTAGGTACAGGGAAACTCCTCTGTAGAGGGGGGCTTTGTGTGTTGAAAGTACCGTTTTGAAAGTTTGTGAATGATAATAAAGAATAAACCGAAGATGTTACCTGATTGGCCAACCCTGATTAGAACCGGTCGTTGCCGGCAACTGTTGTCCCTGTGGGGACTGTTTTCAACCCAATGCGTAGAAACTGCTATGGACAAGCCCTAGAACTGGCAGGGCAGCCACGAACTTGTGGTGTGTAAATAGATATGTTTTTATGGCTTTACCGTTACCGCCTCCGGAGAGGCTGATTTGGAGGATGGGCCTGGAGGAAAGAGATGGCCCAGGCCCACCACTGCAGCAACCAGTGGCGATCCTCCGGGGATTTCAGGGGTTCCCCATGGACGTGGGTCCCCTGAAAAGGACAGAACCCCCTCGGGTAACTTGTGCTGGATTGGGGTCAAGGGGTGGTGCCCATTTGCTTAGGGGCAGCATCAGGGCCAGGTTGCTTGGGTGGGAGAGAGCGGAAGCCGTTACCGTTAGCAACGTTTAAGAAATGTGCCTCCCGATGTGGGAAGAGTTAATATACCTGTATTATACGTTACCGTATTATCTCTTTTCAGTTGTGAAAATAAAACCGGTGATGGACGGGCAGCCCGCGGACGGTCTGCATTTTACTAAGGGGGAATGTGGCGCCCTGGACAAGCCAGGACGTCACAGGTACTACACCAACACACCCCACACCCCGGTCAGGCACACCTAAGTCAATCAAAAATCCTTGTTGCCTCCCTCCAGGGGCTGATGTTCACACCAGGGGGTGGGCCAGGCGGTTGGTCCCGCCCACCGAGGAGTTCACAGTCCTGGAGGCGGGAAAAGGAGAGAGCAGATAGAGTTGGAAGTGGAAGTGAGAGGAAGTAAAGTGGTAAAAGAGCAGTCTGAAGTTGGTCCGGGTGTGTGGCCCGGACGGAACAGCAAGGTTGGCAGACGGTGGTGACCGTCTGCAGGAGAGGCCTATTGGAGCTAGCCGTAAGGACCGTGGACGGGCGGTGGCCCGGCGGTACCGGACCGGTACGCAAAGAGAAGCCAGCACCAACCGGCAGGGCTTACGGACCCCGACAAGGCTAGGAGTCGCCGCTGAAATTGTCAAATCCGTTAGCGAAGGGAACATCCGGGGTTTCCCAGCAGCCAAGTCCCGATAGAAGGCAACAGTCCAACCGTTAGAGGGAAACACAGTCACCGCCAAGGCTACAGTTCCCAGGGCCAGAGCCTGCGGGCAAAAGGGGCTCCTTCAGCACATATCCAAGCTGGGGAGCGGGTTACCGGTGGGAACCCATTGGAACCGTACACACTACACAGGTGCAGGGAAAGGCAGTCACCATCAACCTGCCGGGAGGAGAAACACCGCAGCTGTCTGTGGGACCCGTCCATCCAGCCATTTGTTTTACCGGAGACTTTGTGTTCATGATTGGCTGAGTGATTACCACTGTGCCGTGCGGCACCGCGCTGCCCCCATGACCCTGCACCTCACCAGGCCCCGTAATCCGCCTGCCATCCATCCCTACCCCATCACCGGGCCCCGGGACCACCAACCCCCTACCCACGGAGGGGAGAACCAACATCCAAGCTGCTCCCTGTCATCGCTCCCGGGATCCCCGTCCAGAGCAGAGGTGGTGTCACCAATCTCACCACAACTGTGGGTGGCGTCACGGACAATAAATCCCCAACACCAAACCCCTTTTCACTCACAGGCGAGGAACGCCGCTCGAGTCCTCGGGATCCGGCCCACCGCTCGAGCCACCACCGAGCAGCAGCAGCAGCAGCCGGACCCGAGCAGTGGGTGAGCGCAGCGTCCCCTCCTCCACCCGCGACACATGTAGCCCCGCCCACCTTAGTGACAAGTCCCTCCCTCTCATCAGTTTCCAGAGCCAGGAAGTGAGGGAGAATCTTATGTGACATCTGAAGCAGGAGATTCTCAGCCAGAGATCATGTGACCAGAACAGCAGCTCAGGTTACAGCAGGATTTTAGGAAGTAAAGGCCACTTCACACATAACGAGATCGTTACTACGTCACAGTTTCTGTGACGCAAGAACGACTTTAATAGCGATCTCGTCACGTTTGACACGTACCAACGATTCACCCCCTGCTGCGAAATCGCTGATCGATGCCGAACAGCTTGGGCCATTTTTGGCTCGTTGGAGTCCTGCTGGGCTGAAGGAATCTGTATGTTTGACACCCTACTAACGATTTCGTTGATGACCTAGATGAGATGCACGAAGGCGTGTAGTTGCGTCCCCGTTTCCACGCCCCTTCTGCACCGATTGGTTGGCGCTGAGAACACTACTGCATTCTGATTGGGTATCGCTTCATGCTTTGTTCCCTTTTGAGTCTTCTGGGAACAAACCTATGACTACACCCAGATTCATTCGTGCTTTGTTCCCGCTTGCTTGGTTTTCGGAGCAAAGCCGCATCTGCACTTGGATTAATCCCTCCTTCGTTCCCGAGCGTGTCGCTGTGAGGATCGAAACTGCGATTATTAATAGATAGCATAGACGGCTGTATTTTCTGGACACGGTAAGTCATTTTTGAAAGGTTTTTTTTATTTGTTCCATGGTTTTGTTATAGTATTGATAGTATTTGTATTTATAGATAGTAATTATTATTGCAGATAATGAAAGTGGTTGGCTGTTATCTGTATACATATTGCCTTTTGTGCGTACATCCATAGTGCCGTTCTTTTATGTGTCCTTATCTAGTATTGCTGGCTATTTTGTCTCTCTGCTACAGCCGCTATTTTGTGTCTCTGACACAGCTACAAATAGAACTGGTGCACTTCTATGGGGGCGGCCATTTTAGTGTCTCTGCCACCCCCCCCCCCCAAAAATTGTGATTGTTTTATTGCAACTTCTCTCAACTTTACATGTTTTTTGCAGTGTGGACAATATGAACGACACGCAGCGTGCTGTGCTGGGTGCTGCATTGATGTTTGAGGCCGGTCGGCTACGTGAAGGGGAACAGAGGCGTTCCAAACGAAAGCGTTGCATGTGGACCAGAGAGTGGCTGCAGAAGAGGTACAAATACTCCCACATGCAACTTCTAAGAGAGCTGCAGGAGAATAATCCTCAGGATTTCCACAACTTTCTGCGGATGTCAGAGGAATCATTCAACCTTTCACTCAAAAGAGTTACGCCTGTTATTCAGCGCAAGAATACAGCGATGCGTGCTGCCATCCCGGCAGATGAAAGATTGGCAGTCACGCTGTGATTCCTGGCCACCGGACGCTCCCTACAAGACTTGCATTTTTCTTCTGCAATTTCAAGGTCCCTGCTCAGCGTTCTTATTCCGGAGACATGTAGAGCAATTTCCACACTCTGCGTAACTACATTGAGTTCCCAAAAACTGTGGAGGAATGGCAAAAGATTGCCTCCGATTTTGAGCACCTTTGGCAGTTCCCGAACTGTGGTGGGGCTTTGGACGGGAAACATGTGCGGATCACTCAACCACTGAACAGCGGATCCTATTTTTATAACTATAAGGGCTATTTCAGCATCATCCTAATGGCCCTTGTGAATGCCAATTACGAATTTATTGCTGTTGATGTTGGCATGAATGGCAGGGCTTTTGACGGTTGGGTTTTAGAGCACACAGGCTTTGGTGAACGTTTGCAAAATGGTGAACTGCACTTGCCCCCCAACTCTGACACTACCGCAAACCTTAATTTTGTATTTGTGGGCGATGAAGCATTCCCACTTCATCCCAATCTCATGAAACCATTCCCCCAGAAAAGTCTAACGGTGGAAAGACAAAGGTTCAATTACAGATTATCAAGAGCACGCAGGGTTGTGGAAAATGC
This sequence comes from Anomaloglossus baeobatrachus, assembly GCF_048569485.1. Taxonomy (NCBI): domain Eukaryota; kingdom Metazoa; phylum Chordata; class Amphibia; order Anura; family Aromobatidae; genus Anomaloglossus; species Anomaloglossus baeobatrachus. The sequence goes on along the minus strand of NC_134353.1, from coordinate 675,605,170 downwards.
CTTTGGAATGATGGCAAATCGCTTCCGAGTTTTCCACACACCGACTAACCTGAGTCTACCATCAATAGACGCAGTTGTTTTGGCCTGTTGCGCCCTTCACAACTTTCTTCGCCTGCGAGATGCAATTGCGTACTGTCCAACAGGCTTTGTAGACTCTGTTGACTTAAACGGGGAAGTGGTGCTTGGCGAATGGCATTCTGACGATTCCGTAATCGCAGGACTTCAACCATTGGCGCCCGACAGAAATACTGATGATGCGAAGGCATGTCGAGAAAAGTACTGCCAATATTTTAATGGTCCTGGTGCAATTACGTGGCAGCATTAGATAGACTTGTATTGATCACATTTATGCAGAGCTATAATTTCTTCTATTGATTTGTTTAATAAACTTTCCTTCTTAATTTTAAAATAAAGGTTACATGTAGTGTTATGTTCATCACATTTATACTAAAATGTCATTTTTTTTAAATGATTACTTTAATAAACAGTTGATTTTACTTTTCACAAGATTTGTTTGTCATTCATTCACTATTAAGGGCTACTTTACATCAGTTAAATTTTTTACATTTTTTTGGGACATTAGAAGGGTTCCCCTGACAGTGCTGAGGGACCGGTGAACCCAGGGGAGGGGCCTTGCGGCGGCTGCCCACGATGTCACCGCTAGCATCGGGCCCCCTGCTCACACATTAAGATTGAGCGTAGCGCTTCTTCTCATCACTGTACCGCTGTCAGTTCAGGACAGCGGTGGGTGACGTCACTACTGTGCTATGTCCAGACCACACAGCGGACGAACATGATGAATAAGTGGCGTCAAGTGTCGTTTTTGCAACAACTGCGTGCCAAAATATGCGCCCAACCACTTGATTTCCACCACATATAACATATCAGTGTACTAAGAAGAAATTGCACAATATATTTTATGGTGAATTTTTTCATGATACCCTAGTAAAAATGCTCAATGGTATGACTAAAATTAGATTTTTGGGTTAAAAAGTAAAATGTTCACTTTTAACTTCAACATTGCTTTTCTTTGTGTGAAACCCTGAAAAGGTTAATTTACTTCATCAATTTGGCGTTCAGCTGTGTGAGGGATACATCATTTAGGGCTCTTCTACAATTATTATTTCCATGTGCAAATGCGATTAAAAAATAATAAAAAAAAAAAAAAGATCACACTCACAATGTTATCTATGAAGCCGTGTACTTGTATTTTTTAAAACGGGGCCGTTTGTGCGTCGCCAAAACCGTCATCGAACGACATCTCATTATCTAATTTCTACAATTGTATGTGCGCACGCAGTGTGTGCTAAAACGACCCTTGACACACTGTATGCGTCATGGCGCGATTTCATTTCTGCAGCTAAGATCATTATGATTTGTTGTTGAAAGTGAGTCGCACTTTCACCTTCAATCATAGCAATTGTAATATTTCACCAATCAACTTTGGAGAAGTATTACAATCCAGCCATGGCCGAAGATGCAATATCATCGGCCATTGGCTGGAGCAGGGTCACCGCCCACCCCAATCTGATTGGAGCTAGCGTTCATGTGACGCTATCCATCGAATCAGATGTGGAGAGGCGACACCATGGGTGACGCAACTGCGTATGCTACGCAGCCGCAACTGCGACCGATCATAAAAATGGTGGCACGCAGGAGGGCGACTGCTTGGTGGGAGGCGGAGGTCCGCTACTTGTTAAGGGAAGTGGATGCTCGCGACTATGATTGTCGTGGGTCGCAAGAGCATCTACTTCTCCGTAAAAAAAATGTATTGCGCAGGATCCAACGTGGGCTAAGGAGATTCCATTTGGAGAGGACCTGTGCCCAGATCCGCAAAAAACTTACGGATCTGCGGTATCGTTCCAGCGCCTGGATCTCTGCCATACAGGCAGAGTGGCAGCTTAACCAAGGTAGGTGCAGATGAGTGTGCCTAGGCAACTTATAATGGTCTTCATAAAAAAATATATATATATATATATATATATATATATATATATATAAATAATTTATATATATAGAGAGAGATAGATATATATATAGAGATAGATATATATAGATAGATATTTATATATACATATTTATATATACATATATATATTTTTATTTATATATATATATATATATATATATATATATATATATATATATATATATATTCAAATATATATATTTATATATATATATATATATATAGATATTTATATATACATATTTATATATACATATATATATATATATATTTATTTTTTTTATTTATCTATATATATATATATATATATATATATTCAAATATATATATTTTTATATTTAAATATATTTATTTATATATTTAAATATATTTATATATTTAGACATATATATAGAGAGAGAGAGAGAGAAACATCTATATACATCGATATATATATATACAGTTAGGTCCAGAAATATTTGGACAGTGACACAAGTTTTGTTATTTTAGCTGTTTACAAAAACATGTTCAGAAATACAATTATATATATAATATTTGCTGAAAGTGCACACTCCCAGCTGCAATATGAGAGTTTTCACATCCAAATCGGAGAAAGGGTTTAGGAATCATAGCTCTGTAATGCATAGCCTCCTCTTTTTCAAGGGACCAAAAGTAATTGGACAAGGGACTCTAAGGGCTGCAATTAACTCTGAAGGCGTCTCCCTCGTTAACCTGTAATCAATTAAGTAGTTAAAAGGTCTGGGGTTGATTACAGGTGTGTGGTTTTGCATTTGGAAGCTGTTGCTGTGACCAGACAACATGCGGTCTAAGGAACTCTCAATTGAGGTGAAGCAGAACATCCTGAGGCTGAAAAAAAGAAAAAATCCATCAGAGAGATAGCAGACATGCTTGGAGTAGCAAAATCAACAGTCGGGTACATTCTGAGAAAAAAGGAATTGACTGGTGAGCTTGGGAACTCAAAAAGGCCTGGGCGTCCACGGATGACAACAGTGGTGGATGATCGCCGCATACTTTCTTTGGTGAAGAAGAACCCGTTCACAACATCTACTGAAGTCCAGAACACTCTCAGTGAAGTAGGTGTATCTGTCTCTAAGTCAACAGTAAAGAGAAGACTCCATGAAAGTAAATACAAAGGGTTCACATCTAGATGCAAACCATTCATCAATTCCAAAAATAGACAGGCCAGAGTTAAATTTGCTGAAAAACACCTCATGAAGCCAGCTCAGTTCTGGAAAAGTATTCTATGGACAGATGAGACAAAGATCAACCTGTACCAGAATGATGGGAAGAAAAAAGTTTGGAGAAGAAAGGGAACGGCACATGATCCAAGGCACACCACATCCTCTGTAAAACATGGTGGAGGCAACGTGATGGCATGGGCATGCATGGCTTTCAATGGCACTGGGTCACTTGTGTTTATTGATGACATAACAGCAGACAAGAGTAGCCGGATGAATTCTGAAGTGTACCGGGATATACTTTCAGCCTAGATTCAGCCAAATGCCGCAAAGTTGATCGGACGGCGCTTCATAGTACAGATGGACAATGACCCCAAGCATACAGCCAAAGCTACCCAGGAGTTCATGAGTGCAAAAAAGTGGAACATTCTGCAATGGCCAAGTCAATCACCAGATCTTAACCCAATTGAGCATGCATTTCACTTGCTCAAATCCAGACTTAAGATGGAAAGACCCACAAACAAGCAAGACCTGAAGGCTGCGGCTGTAAAGGCCTGGCAAAGCATTAAGAAGGAGGAAACCCAGCGTTTGGTGATGTCCATGGGTTCCAGACTTAAGGCAGTGATTGCCTTCAAAGGATTCGCAACAAAATATTGAAAATAAAAATATTTTGTTTGGGTTTGGTTTATTTGTCCAATTACTTTTGACCTCCTAAAATGTGGAGTGTTTGTAAAGAAATGTGTACAATTCCTACAATTTCTATCAGATATTTTTGTTCAAACCTTCAAATTAAACGATACAATCTGCACTTGAATTCTGTTGTAGAGGTTTCATTTCAAATCCAATGTGGTGGCATGCAGAGCCCAACTCGCGAAAATTGTGTCACTGTCCAAATATTTCTGGACCTAACTGTATATATATATATATATATATATATATATATCTCTCTCTCTCTCTATATATATATATATATATATATATATATATATATATATATATATATATATGTAGATAGATAGATATATATACGGTGGTGTAACTAGAGTTTGATGGGCCCCCGTGCAAAATTCAGATCTGGGCCCCCCTCCACATACACCGACACTTGTGGTATGGGATAATGACACTGACACTCGGGGCACAGGAAAATGATGCTGACACTTGGCTCTCAACACCCAGATTTCCCATGATCTGAAATCCCTCTATCAGCACCCAGCTTTCATATGTTCTGATATACATCTTGTCCTTGGCACCCAGCTTCCCCATTCTTGGCTAAACATCATTCCCTCAGCACCCAGCTTTCGCATATCAGAGCATGGGAAAGCTGGGTGCTGTGGGTAGGAGCCTTTTTCCCTCAGCATAAAACGATTCCATCTCCTGCTTTTATCTTTGTACCCCCTCGTATCTAGTTCTCTAAATACAATAATGGCCCCCACATAGCCTTCCATATAGTATAAAGGGTCCCACATAACCCTTCATATATTAGAATGCATCCCATAGTCCTCCATGTACTATAATGCATTTCCTAGAGTTCTCCATGTATTATAATTCACCCCATAGTTCTCCATATATTATACTGCACCACATAGCCCTCCATATATTATACTGCACCACATTGTCCCCAATGTGTTATAATGCACCCCCATAGTCCATGTATAAGGTAGGCTACGTAGTCCGCCATATATTATAATGTACCCCCCACAGTTCTATATGTATCATAACGCAACCCCATTAAACTTCATATTTTATTAAGAACCCCCAGAGGAGCAAGGGGCCCCAGAGGCTCAAGAGCCCCCACAGGAGCATGTGCCCCAGGAGGATCCAGAGCCCCTGGTGGAGCTACAGCCACCAGAGGAGGAGGAGCACCCACATGAGGCATTGGCCGGATCGGCTCCCGGTAATTGTTTCATATAACATAAACTCCATATAAATTGCAAAACATAAAACTGTTGAGTACTATAAAGTGTTTTTTGTTTTCATAGATGGTAGTCCAACGGGTTCCATCAGTCCCTCTATATCGGACAAGGGGGAAAGCCGTAAGTCTTAAACATGAATCTCCTACTTCGTAATAATAAGCAGAAATAAAAATTATGATTTTAAACTTTTACCATTCCCTCCATAGGCATCCCCACTTTGGCAGACCTCGTCTCTTCTCAAGCGAACATCAGGGCTTCACAGAGACTAATCATCTCAGCCCAGAGGAGACTGATGGCCAAAGTGGAGCATCATGCAGCGATGCTGGCCCGTTATGTAGCTGGCCAAGGGGAGGGCAGCAGCCAGTAATCCATTTGTAAACTGGAGGAACATACAGTCATATGGTACATTTTTGGCACCCCCTATTAATGCTAAAATTTTAATTCTTTTTAAAAATAAGGGTTTCTGCCACAGCTAATTCAGCTTCATATATGTAGTAACTGATGGACTGAGTGAGATTTCTGGATTGCAATGAGGTTTATGGTACTAACAGAAAATGTGCAATCCGCATTGAAAGAAAATTTGACCGATGCAAAAGTTTGGGCACCGAAAACATAAAAGTGACCTTTCAAATTTTAAGGAAATGCGGGTTGCACATTTTATGTTACTACAATAAACCTCATTTCAAACCAGAAATATTACTCAGTCTATCAGTTATTACATATATGAAACTGAAATAGCTGTTGCAAAAACCCAATTTTTTATAAATTAAAATGTTAAAATTAATAGGGGTGGCCACATTTTTTAATATGACTGTATATGTTTTTGGAATCCCTCATTGTTTGCCATACTAATTTTCTAATGTCCCAAGTTTATATGTTACACTTTGCTTTGGATGGGGGTCTTCAATGGCTTCTTTCTGGCCTTGAACCCTCTCCAGTACATGTTGTTTTATAAAAACTTTGAAATTGATATCTGATATTTGGTACGTGTCATTTCAAAAAGCAAGTTAACATCTATCACCACTCACAAACATTATATTACATGTATGCATCTGTATAGATGCACCAACCCCATTATTCCGCCTTTGGCTGAGCAGAATGTCGAGTCAGGTGGCAACTGTGTTGCAGTGGGCAATATATAAAAGGCTGGGCCAGTAGCGAGAAGGTGGAGTTGATGCCAGGATTACCAAGGAAGAAGACGTGTGTGCAGTAGGTCAGGCTCATGTTGCCTGCAGTGGAATGATCGGGAAGTGTGCTGAGCCCCAGACGAACACAAAGACTGCATACGATTACCAGTGGAACCTGAAATCTGAATACCATCGTCGGAGAAACCCCAAGACCAAATACCATTGCCTGAGGAATCCGATGACCGAATACCATCGCCAGAGGAACTTGAAGATGGAACACTGAACATTAGTGAACCGCGTGAGCTTTAAATGATAGTAAAAGTAGAAGAGTACCGTCACACTTTAGCGATGCAGCAGCGATCCCACAAGCGATCTGACCTGGTCAGGATCGCTGGTGCATCTCTACATGGTCGCTGGTGAGCTGTCATTCAGGCAGATCTCAACAGCGACCAGTCCCCAGCCAGCAGCGACTTGGAAGCGATTCTGCGCTTTAAGGGAGCCGGCTTCTGGAAGCTGAGGACACTGGTAACCACGGTAAACATCGGGTAACCAAGCGCTTGTTACCCAATATTTACCTTGGTCACCAGCGCACACCGCTTAGCGCTGGCTCCCTGCCCTCCTAGCCAGAGTACACATCGGGTTAATTAACACTCACAAACATTATATTACATACATGGACCCCAACCCCTGACTCCGCTATGCTTCAGACTACACCACTTCAACTGTCAGTACTTGACTACAGTGGTCCCGCCCCTGACATCTCAGGACCCCTAGGTGGGCGCTCCCATCTGCCTTGTCCCGCCCACTGCTATGTCCTTATTGTCACGAGCGGGTGACTAGGCTTTACAGGTTGTTTGGTGTACATGAGTGTGGGGGTTGTGTGGTGGTATGCCAATGAGTGTGGAGTATGGTACAACCTCTGTAACTACCGTGTTTTGCCAGGGCGTCACAACCATATGCTGAATTAAGTAAAGCAGGCTGCAAGATTGAACCAACATAAATTTATTATTACAATGAAAATAAAACAATTAATTAAAATTACACACAAATAACAAAATTTAGTTGCCCTCTTCACATTGGGTGGCATATTCTGGCCGGGTGGGAGACGACAGTTGGGATAAAAATGATTCATTTGAATAAATGGGATACTGTGGGGGGGGGTACTGTGGGGGGGATACTGTGGGGGGAGGTCAAGGTGCAAGCTTGGTCGAGGTATCCTCTTTGGTGTACTTCGTAGGGGCTGGGGAGGAATCCATGAAGTTGAATGATGGGGCTGGTTCATCTTACATATAGTATCAGTGTCATCAAGTTCTCCTCGGCCTGCCTTTCTTAGGACTTCAAACATTAGTCTCTCTGCTTGCTCCCTCTGTGTGGAATCCAATTTGCTGAGTCTGTCTGATGCAAATGAGGCAAAGCTATCAACTGGTGTGTTTTTTGGCTGGGATAGAAGTTTGTTCGCTAAAGAGTAAAATTCGGCGGATGTCACAGGGGCGGCCTTCCTTTTGCGGAAATTTGTTCGCCGCATTTCACCAGAGGGCGCAGGTGCTTCATTATCATCCACAATCGGCTTGATAGACGTGATGGGGTTCTCGTTCAATTGGGGCCTCACCATATCTGTCTGAGGGTTCTGCGGGAACAGAAAAATAAATGTTAAGTAAAAGTCATACATTTTAATAGGTATTATATTTAATTTAAGTGTGACAAAATTGTATTGGAGTGTACTTATCTGAACTGGAAGGGATAACTTTTCAAAACTGCACAATATATCATGGGAACAAGATGTTACTATTTTGTATTCATCAATGCCATGTACATAAAAAGTTTTAATGCTATGTACCGTGGAGCAAATAAGGTACTTACATCTACAACAGCGGAGGTGTTGTCATTGATCGGGATGTCATCGATTGGGATGTCTGTTTGCGGATCCTGGTTTGGTTGGTATGAGCTTTCCATCCTTCGAGGTAGCTCCTGGTCCCTTGTGAATTCAAGGAGATTATAGTACCACAAAGGTGAAACATACACTTGGTCGGTGCCGGCCCCAGACTTTTTGGATTTGTCCACCTTGTTAACTTCTTTCTTGTAAACAGTCCGCAATCCTTGTATTTTCTTTTTAACAAGTTTGGCATCCACCGCCTCGCCTCCACTGTCTTTTTTAAAAAAACTCCACCAATTGGGCATAGGCCGCTTGTTTTTTTATTCTGTCCGAATATTCTGCTGATTTTATTTTCCACAAGCAGGGCAGTGATTTATACAAATCCAAAAGCTCACGCACAAACTCTTCTTTGTTGTAATAAGACATCTGAAATAAAGAATGCAAAAATTATATGTAAACATAACAGAAGTTGCAATAAACCAATCACAATTATTAGTTATGAGAAATATACATTCCATAGGGAAAACACAACAAGATGAACCTGGTGGAACAAACCACCTCAGGTTTACAGCAGCTCAAAATACATGGAAAAAAGGGAGAACCAGAGCAAAAAGCTGAATCAAATATTACAAAGTTTTTTTATTTTTATATTCAAGGTGCACAGTGCAATACATGAAACATTGATGTACAATAAAAAGAGGGGGTGAGGGACAAGAGTACAAGACAAATCAGCATTAGCCGGGTATGGACTAACAGGCAAAAAAATGTTCAATATTGATAAACCCCTAATTGCCTACAGTGAATGAAAAAAATCAATATACTACATAAGAGCATATGAAAGCGGTTAACCTAGTGGGGTAAAAGTACCAAGGACCGAACCCTATTGGTGGTTAGAAGTAGTTTGGCAAAGGAATGATTAGCAGTCAGGAGACAACCAAAATGAGGAAAGTTGAGTCACAAGTAATTAGCACAAAATCCCAAATGGGAGGAGATGTGCTCCTGACGGAACAATCAAAAGACTAAGCCAAAGAAGTGTCACTAAGGAAAATGAAGTATGATCAAACAGTTAAACAGACCCCCTAGATGGATGAGGATGACAACCCAAATCCTGATTAGAGAATGGAAACCCCATTGGCCGGGAGGCACAAGGGTATATAAAAGGGGGTAATGCAAATGTAGTATTATTAGACCCCTAGTCGCCTGGCAGAGGGGGGGGGGTTTGTTGGGAAAATAGAGGGGGTCAGATAAAACTGAATGACCTGAGGGTTAGCAAACAAAAGGCAGGTCCTTGTGTTGAGTAAAGGTCATTGGTAGGGAGTATGACTAGCAAACAGGAGAACCTCCGGGATGCAGAGTAGGTACAATAACAATAAATTACGTGAGGTGAGTGTAGAACCCTACAAAGCAGCGGTACTCCCGACTGAGTGGCCAAAAGTAGGCCAGTGGCTACCTAAAGTTTGTGAATGGTATAAAGGATATGTAAAGTGTCCATGGGACAAAAACCCCCCAGGGAAGTTAATAACCCCGAACCAGAGTGGTAAGTGGAAAGTCCATTTGACAAAAATGCCAAGGGGGTTTTTGGGTGGAGAATAGGACAAAAACAGAACAGGTTAACCCGGCGGCAAAGAAGTAGGGGTGAGGCTAAGTGCCCGATTGAGAGAACATATTACCTGAGACCAGTGGCAGGGGGCCCGACGCACGTTTCGCGGCTATCAGCACATCGCTTGCCGCTTCATCATGGGGGAAGGTAAGGAGTGATGCACACATCCGGTGGAGTGACCCATAAATAGCTCCGCGGAAATGGGAAACGCGAATGGAATTCGCAGTTCCGGAGTCAGACGGCGCATGCGCGGGCCCGCCAAGAAGTCCCCTGCTACGTAGCCCCAGCCGTCAAGGATTCAGGCGCATGCGCGGAGGTCAGGACGAAAGCCTGACTTTACAAAATAAACTTTGTAATATTTGATTCAGCTTTTTGCTCTGGTTCTCCCTTTTTTCCATGTATTTTGAGCTGCTGTAAACCTGAGGTGGTTTGTTCCACCAGGTTCATCTTGTTGTGTTTTCCCTATGGATTGTATATTTCTCATATTTGTTTCTGTGTTTTTCACAGTTCCTTCCATTATGGATTTCAGAGCCCGTGACTCCGTGTGGCTCACACATGTTAACCCCTTCACCCCCGGCCACTAAAACACCCTAATGACCGGGCCATTTTTTGCAATTCTGACCAGTGTCACTTTGACAGGTTATAACTCTGGAACGCTTCAACGGATCCTGGCGATTCTGAGATTGTTTTTTCGTGACATATTGTACTTCATGTCAGTTGTAAATTTAGGCCGATATTTTTTGCGTTTATTTGTGAAAATTTAGGAAATTTGGCGAAAATGTTGAAAATTTCGCAATTTTCAAACTTTGAAAATTTATGCCCATAAATCTGAGAGATATGTCACACAAAATAGTTACTAAATAACATTTCCCACTTGTGTACTTTACATCAGCGCAATTTTCGAAACAAATTTTTTTTCCGTTAGGAAGTTAGAAGGGGTCAAAGGTCATCAGCAATTTCTCATTTTTCCAACAAAATTTACAAAATAATTTTTTTTAGGGACCACATTACATTTGAGGTGACTTTGAGAGGCCTAGGTGACAGAAAATACCCAAAAGTGACCCCATTCTAAAAACTACACCCCTCACACTGCTCAAAACCACATCCAATAAGTTTATTAACCCTTTAGGTGCTTCACAGGAACCAAAGCAATGTGGAAGGAAAAAATGAAAATTTTACTTTTTAACACAAAAATGTTACTTTAGCCATAAAATTTTCATTTTTACAAGGGAGAAAAGAGAAAGTACACAATATAATTTATTGTGCATGTTCTCCTGAGTACACTGATACCCCATATGTGGTAAAAATCAATTGTTTGGGCGCACGGCAGAGCTCGGAAGGGAAGGAGCGCCATTTGAATTTTTGAACGCAAAATTAGCTGCACTCATTAGCGGACGCCATGTCGGGTTTGAAGACCCCCTGAGGTGCCTAAACAATGGAGCTCCCCCACAAGTGACCCCATTTTGGAAACTAGAGCCCTAAAATAATTGTTCTAGATGTTTGGTGAGCACTTTGAACACCTGGGAGCTTCATAGAAGTTTATAGCGTTGAGCCGTGAAAAGAAAAAAAAATTTTTTTACAACAAAACGGTTGCTTCAACTAGGTAGCTTTTTTTTTCACAAGGGTAACAGGAAAAAATGCACCATAAAATGTATTGTGCATTTTCTCCTGAGTACGCAGATACCTCATATGTGGTGGAAATCAAATGTTTGGACACACAGCAGTGCTCGGAAGGCAAGGAGCGCCATTTGAATTTTTGAGTGCAAAATTAGCTGCACCTGTTAGCGGACGCCATGTCGGGTTTGAAGACCCCCTGAGGTGCCTAAACAATGGAGCTCCCCCACAAGTGACCCCATTTTGGAAACTAGAGCCCTCAAATAATTTTTCTAGATGTTTGGTGAGCACTTTGAACACCTGGGGGCTTCACAGAAGTTTATAGCGTTGAGCCGTGAAAAGAAAAAAAATTTTTTTTACAACAAAACGGTTGCTTCAACTAGGTAGCTTTTTTTTCACAAGGGTAACAGGAAAAAATGCACCATAAAATGTATTGTGCATTTTCTCCTGAATACGCAGATACCTCATATGTGGTGGAAATCAAATCTTTGGACACACGGCAGTGCTCGGAAGGCAAGGAGCGCCATTTGAATTTTTGAGTGCAAAATTAGCTGCACTCATTAGCGGACGCCATGTGGGGTATGAAGACCCCCTGAGGTGCCTAAACAATGGAGCTCCCCCACAAGTCACCCCATTTTGGAAACTAGAGCCCTCAAATAATTTTTCTAGATGTTTGGTGAGCACTTTGAACACCTGGGGGCTTCACAGAAGTTTATATCGTTGAGCCGTGAAAAGAAATTTTTTTTTTTTTACCACAAAACGGTTTCTTCAACTAGGTAGCTTTTTTTTCACAAGGCTATCAGGAAAAAATGCACCATAAAATGTATTGTGCATTTTCTCCTGAGTACGCAGATACCTCATATGTGGTGGAAAGTAATTGTTTGGGCGTATGGCGGGGTTCAGAAGGGAAGGAGCGCCATTTGACAGCAAAATTAGTTGGAATCATTAGCGGACGCCATGTCACGTTTGGAGACCCCCTATGGTGCCTAAACAGTGGAGCTCCCCCACAAGTGACACCATTTTGGAAACTAGAGCCCTCAAATAATTTTTCTAGATGTTTGGTGAGCACTTTGAACACCTGGGGGCTTCACAGAAGTTTATAGCGTTGAGCCGTGAAAAGAAATTTTTTTTTTTTACCACAAAACGGTTTCTTCAACTAGGTAGCTTTTTTTTCACAAGGCTATCAGGAAAAAATGCACCATAAAATGTATTGTGCATTTTCTCCTGAGTACGCAGATACCTCATATGTGGTGGAAAGTAATTGTTTGGGCGTATGGCGGGGTTCAGAAGAGAAGGAGCGCCATTTGACAGCAAAATTAGTTGGAATCATTAGCGGACGCCATGTCACGTTTGGAGACCCCCTATGGTGCCTAAACAGTGGAGCTCCCCCACAAGTGACACCATTTTGGAAACTAGAGCCCTCAAATAATTTTTCTAGATGTTTGGTGAGCACTTTGAACACCTGGGGGCTTCACAGAAGTTTATAGCGTTGAGCCGTGAAAAGAAATTTTTTTTTTTTTTACCACAAAACGGTTGCTTCAACTAGGTAGCTTTTTTTTTCACAAGGCTATCAGGAAAAAATGCACCATAAAATGTATTGTGCATTTTCTCCTGAGTACGCAGATACCTCATATGTGGTGGAAAGTAATTGTTTGAGCGCATGGCGGGGCTCAGAAGAGAAGGAGCGCCATTTGACTTTTCAAACGCACAGACGCAGTGCACTGATCGGTCGCTGCAGGACGCACGGTCGGATGCGATAAAAAAAGCGTCGGGGATACGTAAAAAAAAAGTCACGCCAAAAATTAACCATGGATGCAGATACGTTATGTGCATCCCTAATCAGCGCTTGGCGGGACGCACGGACGGATGTGATACAAAAAGCGTCGTGAATACGGAAAAAAGTCACGCCAAAAATTGACCATGGATGCCGATCCGTTATGTGCATCCCTGATCAGCGCTTGGCGGGACGCACGGACGGATGCGATACAAAAAGCGTCGGGGATACGGAAAAAAGTCACGCCGAAAATTGAGCAGGGATGCCGATCCGTTATCTGCGTTCCTGATCAGCGCTTGGCGGGACGCACGGACGGATGCGATACAAAAAGCGTCGGGGATACGGAAAAAAAAGTCACGCCAAAAATTGAGCAGGGATGCCGATCCGTTATCTGCATCCCTGATCAGCGCTTGGCGGGACGCACGGACGGATGCGATACAAAAAGCGTCGGGGATACGGAAAAAAGTCACGCCGAAAATTGAGCAGGGATGCCGATCCGTTATCTGCGTTCCTGATCAGCGCTTGGCGGGACGCATGGACGGATGCGATACAAAAAGCGTCGGGGATACGGAAAAAAAAGTCACGCCAAAAATTGAGCAGGGATGCCGATCCGTTATCTGCATCCCTGATCAGCGCTTGGCGGGACGCACGGACGGATGCGATACAAAAAGCGTCGGGGATACGGAAAAAAAAGTCCCGCCAAAAATTGAGCAGGGATGCCGATCCGTTATCTGCATTCCTGATCAGCGCTTGGCGGGACGCACGGACGGATGAGGTGTAAAAATGGACAGGGGATACGGAAAAAAAAAAGTTATACTCACAGTACCCAAAGGACTAGCAGGAGGATCACTGACCAGAAGAGCTGCAGAGGAACAGATGGCAGAGAGATGGACAGCTTTACAGGAGCAGCAGGCAGATCAGCAGAATGCCCAGGAAGGACCCAGCGATGGACGCAGATGTGATCAGGCCGGTGAAGACAGGTAAGAGGACGTCGGGGGAGAGCAGAGGGGGACAGGGGGGGGTGAGAGCAGAGGGGGGGGTGAGAGCAGAGGGGGGGCTGAGAGCAGAGGGGGGGCTGAGAGCAGAGGGGGGGCTGAGGGCAGAGGGGGGGCTGAGAGCAGAGGGGGGGGAGCAGAGGGGGAGGGGGTAGAGCAGAGGGGGAGACCGGAGAGGGAGCTGCAGAAGCAGAACAGAGATAATGGGGGAGGCAGTCAGAAAGCGGGGGGAGCAGATCGGGATGGGGGGGGGGGGGTTGGGGGGAGCAGATCGCGGGGGGGGCACGGCAGGGGCTATCACGGCAGCGCGCAGGGGCACCACGGGAGCGCGCACGGGCTCCACGGGAGCGCGCACGGGCTGCAAAGTGAGCACAGTACTCACGTGCAGCAGCGGCGGCGGCAGCAGCGGCGGCGGTGGCGTGGTACCACAAGTACCAGCCACTGCACGCTGCAGACATGTTGGGGGAGGGCTTGCAGCGGCAGGGGGCATATCGCAGCAGGGAGGCAGATGGCAGCAGGGGGCAGATTGCGGCAGGAGGCAGATCGCAGCAGTGGGGCACATCATGGCAGAGGACAGATCGCAGCAGGAAGCAGATTGCAGCAGGGGGGCACATTGTGGCAGGGGGGCAGATCGCAGCAGAGGGGCAGATCGTGGCGGGGAGCAGATCGGGGGGACACATCGGCAGGGGGCAGGGCCATCACAGGAGCGCGCAGGGGCTATCAGGCGCGCAATACTCAAGTGGGGCAGGATCGGCGATCGGGCGGCGGCAGCAGCGGCGGTGGCGTGGTACTACAAGTACCAGCCAGTGCACGCCGCAAACATGCTGGGGGAGGGCTTCCCAAACCAACACAGGCCTGGGGAGGGCGGCCACCGGCAGATCAGACCGCCCCACTGCACACTGATTGGAGCGATTGCGCGTCATAGCACGATCGCTCCAATCAGTGCTGCAGGGGCTGGGGGCGGCATGTTTGAGGTCCACCTATGATATGCTGCAGCAGCTGCGGCATCTCATAGCTGGATCTCACAGGATCGCACTAATTCGGGCATTATTTTTGCCGAAATTAGTGCGATCGATGTGGTTGGCGGTTCAGATTTGAACAGCCAATCACATCGATCGTCGATAGGGGGTGGCGATGCCGCCCCCCCTGGGGTCAAGCAAAGGTCCCCTGCTGTAAGAAACAGCAGGGGACATCATTTGAAAGCCGTTGCTATGGCCACGGCAATCAAATGAAGTTTAGGCCGTAAAATTACGTCCCTGGTCGTTAAGTCACGTTAAAATAGGACGTAATTTTACGGCCCGCGGTCGTGAAGGGGTTAATCATGTTTTAAAAGAGGATGGGTGTGGACTACCTGAGAGCATTTCCACTAGTGATGCACGTGATGCTACCTTTAAATTCAAGGTTTTACTTAAAAAACGCATCCGCACCTTACTTAATCGTGCATTTTTGGATAAATACATTCAGAGAGGGTTGGTACCACGTGGCCTACGTGTCCAGATTTTTCCCTCATTCGACATAGAGGATCTAAACTTCAAGATGAAGTGGGAGGAATTTGCACATAATTGCTCCACTGGATTTCTGACCCTCCTATGTGACCATAATAGTTCCACCCTTTTGGAGACCGAGACCGAGATGGAGAGCCTTCTTTCCATTATCAAGTCTAAATTATCAGAGGATGCGCTGCAGAAATTTAACGAGGAGATGGATCTTGAATCCCAAAAATGTGAAAGAGAGGTGGTTGAGTATAAATCTAAAAAATTCCAAAGAGATCTGGCCGATAAAGCTAACAATCGAGTCTACAGGTGGAGGGCTGGCGCCGCGAGAGCACGCTCACAATCTCGCACAGGTTTCAAAACACGTTCCAGATCGGCTTCTTTGAGATCAGGCAGCTCCATGGATGATGGTCGATCTGTGACTTCTGAGAGCTCTTATCTTAATGAAGATTCAATTGGTATTACTACCAGGAGTGGCCCGAAAAAATCTGGACCCCCTAAACCTGGTTTTGGTAAACCTCAGGATGGAAAAAATAAAAATAAACTTCAGGTAATTAATTTATCAAACCATCTTCTCTCGGAGACACAGATCGAGGTCTTATCTCTGGGTCTGTCTTTTTCTCCTACCAACAATTTTCATTATTTTACAGCTTTGAAAGATTTGTATCTTTTTTCAAGAAAACTTATTTTGAAGAAGCTTCATAATAAAAAATCTGGTGGTTTGGATACCATGAGTGACCTTGAACAAGAAGCTCTTGCGGCGCTAGAAGACCTACTTGCAGAACAAATTAATAATCCAGGTACGTCTCCTACTTTTCTCCATCCCAGATCATCAAGGTTCCCCCCTTTGTCAGTCTGCCCTGCTGTAGAGATTTTTACTAAGCTTGTCATGGAAGACTTTAAGAAAATCTCGACACAGCGTTTTTCAGACAACCTCACAATGAAACAGAGACAGGCTCTGACTGAATTACAACAACTTGATGATGTCATTTTCAAGGCGGCTGACAAAGGGGGCAACATCGTGATCTGGCCTACTGTTCAATATGAGAGGGAAGTATTTAAACAACTGAGAGATAAGGAAACGTACCAAAAATTGGATTGTAACCCCACCACCTCTTTTTCCCTCAAACTACAGAAAATTCTCCTTAGAGCCCATGATTTGGGCATCATATCGAAAAAAATGTTTGATGGTCTGATGGTGAAGTTTCCCAGGGCCCCGACGCTATATCTCCTCCCTAAGATCCACAAGGATGCCGTTAACCCTCCTGGCCGTCCGATCGTGTCCGGCATTGACGGGTTTTGTGAACCTGCATGTAGATTCATTGACTTTTACCTTAGACCTTTAGTCGAATCACTCCCGTCTTATGCCAAAGACACGACGGACGTGCTCATGAGGGTTGACGGCATCTCAATGGAGTCCGATTTCCTTTTTGTCACCATGGACGTAGAATCACTGTACACTTGTATACGACATGAAGATGGCGTCCGTGCGGCCCGCTTTTTCCTTGAAATGTCCGGTCGGGATCCTGACCTGAACGAGCTGGTACTTGAGCTGCTAAACTTTGCCCTGTCACATAACTATTTTACATTCAAAGACTCCTTCTACCTTCAGAAGCGCGGCAATGCGATGGGCGCGGCCTGTGCGCCCTCGTACGCTAACCTGTTTCTTGGCTATTGGGAGAGGCAGGTTTTCAGTGACGAGGGCGTGCAGGCCGCCACCCATGCGCAGTGCTGGATTAGATACATCGATGACATTCTGATGTTTTGGCAGGGCACGGTGGAGCAGCTCGACTCGTTCGTTCAGTGTCTTAATTCCAACATATTTAACATCCGTCTTACTTATAAATTCAGCTCTACCAGTATAGATTTACTGGATATTGTCCTTGAAGTTGACGGTAACCAACGTGTTCAAACTGATGTCTTTCGTAAGAAAACATCGGTTAATGCACTTCTTCATGCCTCCTCTGGACACATGGGATCTACGGTTAGAGCTATCCCGACCGGTCAATTTCTACGGATGAGGCGGATCTGCTCATCGGACGCCTCTTTTGAGGTACAGGCTGAGGATTTAAAATCACGATTCATGGACAGGGGATATAGCCGTCGGTGCATAAAAAAGGGCTACTTAAGGGCGAAACACACTGTGAGGACTTCACTTCTACATCAGCAACCTAAGCAGATCTCTGCTGACTCAAATCCTCGCTTTATTTCCACCTACAACTCTGAGTGGTATCAGATGCGAGATGTTTTGGCTCGTCATTGGTCGGTTCTTAAGACCGACCCTGTTCTGTCTCGGTCACTCTCTCCCACACCTTTGGCCACGGCTAGGAGAGCCAGAAATTTGAGCGATTTTCTTGTCCACAGCCATTATACCACCAAAAAGTTGAATCCATTTGGCTCCAGTGGTCCCGTTTTGGGCTGTTTCCCTTGCGGGCACTGCCTTGCCTGCGCCAATGTCCTCCGCAGTAACTCCTTCACCAGTTCCGATTCTCTACGTTCTTTCACGATTCAACATCGGATTTCATGTAGTACTGAAAATGTCATTTACTATGCTACTTGCAATTGTCCATACATTTATGTAGGACTTACTTCGAGAGAATTTCGGATACGGGTGAGGGAGCACGTGAGGGACATTGGCGCGGCCAGGACTGTGGATGATTTTTCCTTATTAAAAACTTTACCCCGCCATTTTAAAAAATACCACAATTGTGACCCTAAAGTGCTAAAAATACGCGGCATTGACGTGGTCCACTGTGGCATACGGGGTGGCAACATCAAAAAGATGCTTTCCCAAAGAGAAACCAAGTGGATTGTGGCTTTGGACACGGTCGCTCCTAAGGGCCTCAATGAGGCCCTTAGTTTTGCTTCTTTTCTTTAGGCCAGTTTCATCTTCCCTCCCTTCCCTTTCTGAATGCATTATCTTGCTCCCTTTGTTTTGTCATCTTTGTGCAATGGAATGTTTATTTATTTATCTGTGATTATTTGCGTACTTTTTGAAAAAGGCGTAATAACACGTACCATTGTTTTCATCCATTGCATTTTTTTGATCGGGTTGTTTGTGGCTTTTAACCTTTTTGTTTTTAATTATGTATATATTTCATTCTGTTTCCTAGATTTCTTTTAAATATGATGCAACATATCCCTTGTGACAATACTAATAAGCGGATGGGTCTGTTTGATATACACCATGATCTGGTTGGAGATGCGATCTGACTTCAAATTCCACCTGGCGGTTGCCTGCACATTAATCATTCTTTAGGCTGTGCCGGATTATGATTCACCTTATGACATGTAGTTTTATGTCTTTTTATCTGTGTTATCTGTTCCGTATGACTGCCCGCCATTATGTTTGTCCATAATTGTTGTGGTCACTGCCAAGCGTCTCTGTTGTGTCACCTTTGCCTCCCCATTCATCCATTCACTGTGTCCGGAGTCTTGTGCGCATGCGTGCGCCCGCCTGTTGTTCCCTGGCCGCGCTCCGGCGTCTCCATGGAGTCCGCGCGTGCGCGGCGGTCTCGGCGGAAGCACCGGCTTTCGTCCTGACCTCCGCGCATGAGCCTGACTCCTTGACGGCTGGGTCTACGTAGCAGGGGACTTCTTGGCGGGCCCGCGCATGCGCCGTCTGACTCCGGAACTGCGAATTCCATTCGCGTTTCCCATTTCTGCGGAGCTATTTATGGGTCACTCCACCGGATGTGTGCATCACTCCTTACCTTCCCCCATGATGAAGCGGCAAGCGATGTGCTGATAGCCACGAAACATGCGTCGGGCCCCCTGCCACTGGTCTCAGGTAATATGTTCTCTCAATCGGGCACTTAGCCTCACCCCTACTTCTTTGCCGCCGGGTTAACCTGTTCTGTTTTTGTCCTATTCTCCACCCAAAAACCCCCTTGGCATTTTTGTCAAATGGACTTTCCACTTACCACTCTGGTTCGGGGTTATTAACTTCCCTGGGGGGTTTTTGTCCCATGGACACTTTACATATCCTTTATACCATTCACAAACTTTAGGTAGCCACTGGCCTACTTTTGGCCACTCAGTCGGGAGTACCGCTGCTTTGTAGGGTTCTACACTCACCTCACGTAATTTATTGTTATTGTACCTACTCTGCATCCCGGAGGTTCTCCTGTTTGCTAGTCATACTCCCTACCAATGACCTTTACTCAACACAAGGACCTGCCTTTTGTTTGCTAACCCTCAGGTCATTCAGTTTTATCTGACCCCCTCTATTTTCCCAACAAAAAAACCCCCCCTCTGCCAGGCGACTAGGGGTCTAATAATACTACATTTGCATTACCCCCTTTTATATACCCTTGTGCCTCCCGGCCAATGGGGTTTCCATTCTCTAATCAGGATTTGGGTTGTCATCCTCATCCATCTAGGGGGTCTGTTTAACTGTTTGATCATACTTCATTTTCCTTAGTGACACTTCTTTGGCTTAGTCTTTTGATTGTTCCGTCAGGAGCACATCTCCCATTTGGGATTTTGTGCTAATTACTTGTGACTCAACTTTCCTCATTTTGGTTGTCTCCTGACTGCTAATCATTCCTTTGCCAAACTACTTCTAACCACCAATAGGGTTCGGTCCTTGGTACTTTTACCCCACTAGGTTAACCGCTTTCATATGCTCTTATGTAGTATATTGATTTTTTTCATTCACTGTAGGCAATTAGGGGTTTATCAATATTGAACATTTTTTTGCCTGTTAGTCCATACCCGGCTAATGCTGATTTGTCTTGTACTCTTGTCCCTCACCCCCTCTTTTTATTGTACATCAATGTTTCATGTATTGCACTGTGCACCTTGAATATAAAAATAAAAAAACTTTGTAATATTTGATTCAGCTTTTTGCTCTGGTTCTCCCTTTTTTCCAATTATTAGTTATGGTGTGGCAGAGACTAAAATGGTCGCCCCCTGTTCTATGTGTGGCAAAAACACAAAATGGCGGCTGTAGCTGAGAGGCAAAAGAGCTAGCGATGCTAGGATAGGACACATTACAAACGGCACTATGGATGTACGCATATGAGACCCCCTGTAAAAGGCATTATACACAAAGATAAAAGCCAGCCACTTTAATTAACTCACATAATAAATACTAACATGTTATAACAGCAAGAACATTAAACAAAAATGAGCCCCCCCAATAAAGACCTACCTTTTCAAAGAAGTGTATATCAATGTAGAATCCTGGCGGAATCGCAAATCGCAAATTCGATCTTACCGTAAACACTCGAGAATGCTGGAGGGATGATTCCGGGTGCAGATGCGGCTTCAATCCGAAAAACACCAAACAAGCGACCGGGTATAAAGGACGAAGGAATCAGGGTGGAGTCGCAGGTTCTATTCTCAAAGCAAAGCTCAAAAGAAGTGAAAAAGGGTGACGCGATACAAAATTTAACCGCTAGATACGTCCCCTGCCTGCCCAATCAGAACGCAGTATTGGCCACCAATCAGAGTGGAGGGTGTGGAAAAGGCGACGCCCGCCCGGCCGCCCAATCAGAACGCAGTATTGGCCACCAATGAAAGTGGAGGGGGTATGGAAAAGGCGATGCAAATGCACGCCTACGTGGCTGACTGCATTTCACTACGCCCCTAATGGGATCGGAATCGTTAACATAGTTGCTGTGTGACAGGGACCCGACGATTTGCAAGATCGTTTTACAGGACGCATGCTCGTTCATAAAGTCGTTATGTCTGACACCCAACATGCGATTTCAACGACTCAGCAACGATCCAGGAAGTGTGACGTAGTAGCGATCTCGTTCACGATCTCGTTATGTGTGACTGGACCTTTAGGTACTTAGTGATATGCTTATCTATGGCAGTTCATATGAAAGGGGCATGTAAAGTAGGGGGTCAACCCATTTAATGGTCTTGTTCTGACTGAGCTCACAAATTGAAACAAAAGTCATTATCCTTTAATAGCAAAAATAGAGAAAAAAAGTAACACTATTTATGCTATAGAGATTGTACTATAGAAGTTCCTTATAAATCACAGAAGTCATAAATTAAAGGTATAACTCGAAGACACCATGTCATGGGTAACTACCTGTCTGTTATTTGTATGTAATATGTTACACCATCTGTCCATTCAATGTGCTTATGATTTTTTCTCAGAATAGACCATGTTTATCCAAATCAATTTTAAATTCATCTGCTTTCTCTCCACCATCTGGCTCACAAAACAAAAGCAATTATGATATACATCTGGATTGTCCAAAACATGTTCAAAACTACAGTGCCATCTTTTAGTCAAATGTAAATCTATCTATCTATCTATCTATCTATCTATCTATCCATTATCTATCTATCTATCTATGTATCTATTTTCTATCTATCTATCTATCGTCTATCCATTATCTATCTATCTATCTATCTATCTATCTATTATCTATCTATCGTCTATCCATTATCTATCTATCTATCTATCTATCTATCTATTGTCTATCCATTATCTATCTATCTATCTATCTATCCATTATCTTTCTATCTAGCTATCTATATATCCCTCTATCTATCTATCTATCTAGCTATCACTCTATCCATCTATCTATATATCTATCCCTCTATCTATATATCTATCCCTCTTTCTATCTATCTATCTATCTATCTATCGGAGATGGATGAATCTATTCAAGGGGAATTGAATTTTGGTTTGAATGTCGCTAACATAATTGTATTTGCCAAAATCCATTATCTCGCTCTCTCTCTCTCTCCATATATGGGGCCGAACTCCGGATCGGATCCCCAAGACCCGGATTTTTCACTATCCGCTCAACTCTACTCATGACTTGTCCTGACACAGAAGCTCCGTGCATGGTCCTCCACTGACTCGCTTCCTACATTCTATCTTGTCTTTTGTCTTCACTCTTCAGTGCTTCTGGCACTTACTGGACCTCCTGAAGTCATGTAATGTCATTACTCACATCATAATGTTAAAGAAGGCATAGTTACCACCTGAGGCGCTTGAGGAGTGAAGAAGACTGAAGATAGAAGACAAGACTGGAGTTGGAGAGAGAAATTGAGCCATTGAAGGATCTAGCAGGGAGCACCAGGAGAAATGAGGAAGTATAATTTTTTTAATCCCTGTTTGTTATTAATCTACACAGACCTCAGAGCATAGTAAGCAGCCGTTAACAACAATTTTGATGCAAATCAAATTTATTGGCCCAATGCAAGAGAATCTAGAAAATTGAATATTATCAGAATCACTCATCCCTATTTTCATCTACCTACCTACCTATCTCTCTCTATCTGCTGCATCTCTCTATTTATCCATCAATCTATTATTATTGCAAATGCACATTTTAATTACATTCTCATTTAGCTAAGCATCATGTTCTGCACCTTTTATATACACTGAACTCGTGTGCACGTACCATTAACGGCCAATGTTGTACATCGCACATCATGAGCAAGTGTCAGCTTCCGTACCTTGACATGCTATGTACGACATGGCTTTGAACTGTCACTGCGTGTAAACACACAGTGACAGCTCTGTGCCTACAGCTGTCACTGACAGCTGACCCTCATGGGATGATATGCAGGGACCTAAGTCGGTGGTCCCCACACTCAGATCACTGTGATCGGTCCATCCATCTGACTGACTGATCATAGCATGATCGTGCAGAGAAGTGCAGAATATCAACACCTCCAGCATGATCACTGACATCTAAGCCCCTGCAGTAACAGCCAATGATCTCCGGGTGTGCCATGGATTGTTGCCATGTATTGTCGCCTGTTAGGCCAGATTACACTGACGGATGTTATGTCAGTGTAATCTGATGGTTTTCATGTTTTGCAATACATGTCTACTGCAATACATGAGACCAGTTATCAGAAGAATAGTTACACATATTTCTGGAAAGACATGGTTAATAAAATGTTCCCACTATTTAACCCCTACAGTGAACACTGTAAAAAAAATCATTAAATAAAGAGAAAACATAGCAAGAAATGATGCTTTTTCATCATATCTCCAAAATAAAAGTGGAATAAAACACGATCAAAAACACAAATGTAAATAAAAATGGGTACAGATGGACATGGTATATTGCCCCGCAAAAATGAAGCTGCCACATAGCTCCATCAGTGAAAAATAAAAAAGATTATGTCTCTCAGAATACAGTGATGTAAAATCAATACCTTTACTATGAAATTGTTTTTATTGTGTAAAAGTGGCAAAACATAAAACATTATATAAATGTGGCATCACTGTAACCGTACTGACCCGAAGAATAAACATGTTATCACTTTTTCAACAAGGTTAACTGCTTAAAGAAAACTAAAAAACTATTTCTGATCTGATCAATAAACATTATGTGCCCTAAAATGGCACCAATAAAAATGTCAACTCGTCCCGCAAAAAACAAGCCCTCAACTGACTGCAGAAATATAGAAAAATTATAGCTCTGAAACTATTGGGATGCAAAGGGGTTTTTTTTAATTTTTTAAAAAAATGTTTTTTTTAATTTGTGATTGTAGCCAAATATAAAAAAAAATATATAACCTGGTATCACTGCAATCACACTGACCCAAAGATTAAAGTTGTCTTATCACTTATACCGCATGGTGAATGGAGTAAAAAAGAAATAAAATACATTTTTGACCTGCTGTTGATTTGTTCATTCTGCCTCCCAAAGATATTTATCCTGTGCTCTACTCTGAGTGCTTTCATCAGGGGTTCCATGCAAATTTCTGAAGTACGCAATTCAGACAGAGCTCCTGATAGAACATTCCCTATAATGAGGCAGATGGGGTCACCTTGGACTCTCTCTGTCATATTGTCCTTCCATGTCCACCATTTTAGGTGTGCATAAAAGTGAAATTGACCATATTAAAAGCCAGTCACCACCAAACAGAAGCCACACAAATTCCAGAGTAACACTGCTGCCTCATTAGTGAATGGATCCATTGGGGTGTTTCATCTAAATCATGTATTTTATAGATTTAGATGGAAAACCCAATGCAAGAACTCAGAGTAGAGCACAGGATAAATGTGAACTGATCGAAAATATTCTGTACCCAAATTGACACCAATAAAAGCTTTTACTTAACCCACAAAAAACAAGTCCCCACTCAGGTTCGTCATCTGTTAGCAGAAATATAGGGCTTTTTTTTACATTACTGGGAGCACAAAGGCTCTTGGAAAAGTGGTATGGATTCTTGCTCCAAAAAAAGAAATCCAGAAAACTCAGTACTCCCAAATCCAAATGCCCTCCTATCTACAGAGTCCCACAGTGTGCCTAAGCTACAGTTATTGTCCACATGTCTATTAGTCCTGTAGAGAGGAGAGCCCGCTAAATTTATGGGCTGCAATTTTCCTGATGCTCAAACTGTACAGACACCAAAATATACGGGCACTACAATGGCAGATTCCCATTTTCACTCTACAATATTCATTGCTGCTTGTTTATGGAAAACACCCATGGGGTCAAAATCATCACTACACCCATAGATGAATTCCCTGAGGGGTGTAATACCCAAATTGGGGGTCACTCAAAAAAGGTTTCTGCAATGGAGTCCACAAACTATTCTAGGAAACTCTGAGCTCCAATAGTCAAATGGTGTTCTTCCCTTCAAAGTCTTGGACGAACAGTACTGTACAGTCACATATAGGGTATTCTCATGTAAAATTGTAAAATCTGGGGCTAAAACAACATACAGTTAGGTCCAGAAATATTTGGACAGTGACACAATTTTCGCGAGTTGGGCTCTGCATGCCACCACATTGGATTTGAAATGAAACCTCTACAACAGAATTCAAGTGCAGATTGTAACGTTTAATTTGAAGGTTTGAACAAAAATATCTGATAGAAATTGTAGAAATTGTACACATTTCTTTACAAACACTCCACATTTTAGGAGGTCAAAAGTAATTGGACAAATAAACCAAACCCAAACAAAATATTTTTATTTTCAATATTTTGTTGCGAATCCTTTGGAGGCAATCACTGCCTTAAGTCTGGAACCTATGGACATCACCAAACGCTGGGTTTCCTCCTTCTTAATGCTTTGCCAGGCCTTTACAGCCGCAGCCTTCAGGTCTTGCTTGTTTGTGAGTCTTTCCGTCTTAAGTCTGGATTTGAGCAAGTGAAATGCATGCTCAATTGGGTTAAGATCTGATGATTGACTTGGCCATTGCAGAATGTTCCACTTTTTTGCACTCATGAACTCCTGGGTATCTTTGGCTGTATGCTTGGGGTCATTGTCCATCTGTACTATGAAGCGCCGTCCGATCAACTTTGCGGCATTTGGCTGAATCTGGGCTGAAAGTATATCCCGGTACACTTCAGAATTCATCCGGCTACTCTTGTCTGCTGTTATGTCATCAATAAACACAAGTGACCCAGTGCCATTGAAAGCCATGCATGCCCATGCCATCACGTTGCCTCCATCATGTTTTACAGAGGATGTGGTGTGCCTTGGATCATGTGCCGTTCCCTTTCTTCTCCAAACTTTTTTCTTCCCATCATTCTGGTACAGGTTGATCTTTGTCTCATCTGTCCATAGAATACTTTTCCAGAACTGAGCTGGCTTCATGAGGTGCTTTTCAGCAAATTTAACTCTGGCCTGTCTATTTTTGGAATTGATGAATGGTTTGCATCTATATGTGAACCCTTTGTATTTACTTTCATGGAGTCTTCTCTTTACTGTTGACTTAGAGACAGATACACCTACTTCACTGAGAGTGTTCTGGACTTCAGTTGATGTTGTGAACGGGTTCTTCTTCACCAAAGAAAGTATGCGGCGATCATCCACCACTGTTGTCATCCGTGGACGCCCAGGCCTTTTTGAGTTCCCAAGCTCACCAGTCAATTCCTTTTTTCTCAGAATGTACCCGACTGTTGATTTTGCTACTCCAAGCATGTCTGCTATCTCTCTGATGGATTTTTTCTTTTTTTTCAGCCTCAGGATGTTCTGCTTCACCTCAATTGAGAGTTCCTTAGACCGCATGTTGTCTGGTCACAGCAACAGCTTCCAAATGCAAAACCACACACCTGTAATCAACCCCAGACCTTTTAACTACTTCATTGATTACAGGTTAACGAGGGAGACGCCTTCAGAGTTAATTGCAACCCTTAGAGTCCCTTGTCCAATTACTTTTGGTCCCTTTAAAAAGAGGAGGCTATGCATTACAGAGCTATGATTCCTAAACCCTTTCTCCGATTTGGATGTGAAAACTCTCATATTGCAGCTGGGAGTGTGCACTTTCAGCCCATATTATATATATAATTGTATTTCTGAACATGTTTTTCTGAACAGCTAAAATAACAAAACTTGTGTCACTGTCCAAATATTTCTGGACCTAACTGTATTAGTGGTAAAAATGTAATTATTTTTTCTTCACCGCCCAATGGTATAACATTTTGTGACACACCTGTGGTGTCAATATGCTTACTGCACCCACAGATTAATTCATTAAGGGCTACAATTTGTAAGATGGGATCACTTGTGTTGTATTTATGCCAGTCTGGCACCTCTGAGGCTCTGCCAATGTGACATGGCACCCGCAAACCATTGCAGCCAAATTTAAACTCCATAATGGTGCTCCTTCATGTCTGAGCTTTGACCGCTGCCTGAAAAATAGTTTCTGATTAAATATGGGGTATTGCCTTTCTCAGGAGGAATTGCGTAACAAATCTAGTGGTTCATTTTCTCCTGTTACCTTTGTAAAAATTATAAAAAATTCTGCCGTGAGAATAATTTTTGTTGAAAAAAACATAATATCTCATTTTTATGGTCCCATATTATAGAATTCTGTGAAACACCAATGGATTTAAAATGCTCACCACACCCCTAGCCAAAATTTCTGGAGAGGTGTAGTTTCAAAAATGTTGTCACTTTTGGGGGGTTTCTGCTCTTTTGGAATGTAGGATACTTTGCAAACTCGACAACATGGTGTCCACAATCTATCTCAGATAATTTTGCACTCCAAAAACTCAAATGGTGCTCTTTCTTTTCTGAGCCCTGCCATGCACGCAAACAATAGTTTTACACCACATATGGGATATCACCATACTCAGGAGAAATTGCACAACAAATTGTGTAGTGCAGTTTTTCCAGTTAATCTTGAAAAAATGCTAAATTTGTAGATAAATCAACATTTTTGTTTTAAAAATATGATTTTTTATTTTCATGGCTCAACGCTATAAAATTTTGTAAAGCACCTGGAAGATTAAGGTGCTCACCACACATGTAGATAAATTCCTTGAGGAGTCTACTTTTCAAAATAGGGTCACTTGTGGAGGATTTCCATTGTTTAGGCACATCAAGGGCTCTCCAAGCGCAACATGAAGAAAAAGAGAAGAAAGGTGCTCCTGTGTGAAGCTGTCAGCAAGTAAGTGGAGAATGCAATGTTAGTTAAACTCGCCTAATGCTGTTGGGCTGACAGACATAACACTACGGCAGTGCATATGAAAAGTTCACTACAGGTGATCCAGGAAAGGATTTCAGCCTGAAGTCCTCACTGCTGTCGTCCTCCGCTCCATTAGAAGATTATCCCCCTTTGTCAGTTGGCTGGTTCCAGGATCATGCTGCAGCACCGGCTGCCTGCTTCCTCTCGGGAGCTAATTAGACCACAAATCAAATGCAAAAAAGGGGCGGTGATCCGGGCGCTGCGTAAATCTAACCCCACCAACACCGACCAGGAGGTTTGACACTTTAATCACACAGCGTGTTTCCGGGACGTATGTCCCCTTCAATAGGGGCTAACTCGGCAAGCATTTAATTTGCCTTATGTACACATGCTAATGATCCATGATTAAATTAATACATGTAAACAACTCTACAGATAAAAAATATAAAATATATACTCCCAAACACATATAAAAATACTACAGATGGGCTGCGACTTACCATCCTAGAGCAAATTCCGATCGATGTGTCAGATCGGTATAGAAGATTAATAAACAGGGAATTGTAGTGGATATTTAAAATGGCTATGTTAACCCTTGAGAGCCTCAACATTAGTATTGAGCATACCAAATAACCATCAGCAAACCAAATTGCTGGTGGGGGTGTACCGCCCCTGCAGCAGTTGGACTGCTCGGATCTGGGGCTTACCGTGGCTCGAGAGTCTCCGGACCTGGGGGCTTACGGACACTCGAAAATGAAAAGAGGGGGGAGTATATTTAAAAGGGATTACTTATTGTTCGTGACGCTACTCGTGGTTTGCGGTAAATGGGAGTACTGCCGGTGCCGATGGGAGTACCCGGGGGAGATGGAGGGGGGGCAGCCAGATGACAATCCCTCCACGGGTAGGAGAAGGCCCCGGGACTCTGGTTGGTGGTGGTGCAGGGACGCCGGGTACAGGCCGCGCAGCAGGCTGGATGCAGTGGGAGAAATGCAGCATACTCACTCAGGCCGTGTGGGTGTTGGTGCGACCATCAAACAGACTCTGACACATAAGTAAACCAAGTCTCTGAGCACCGCTGCATCTCTGGGGGGAGCTCTTCTGGGAATCCGGTCCCATTGATGTTGCTGGTGGTCTTGACCTGCCTCCTTGCACTTAATTGTAGATGGTTCTGAGTGACCCCTCAGCTTGAAGTTTTCGAGATCCCACTCCCTATACTCAGATAGAGGAGCTGTGCTCTCGATGGCTGACACTTGGGATTGCAGTGGGCCACATGGGTTGGAAAGCCCTTTCCCCCTTGTTTTGTTGGTGCCTTTGATCTCTGAGCTCTTGGGCACAGTTCATAGAGAGACAATCCTCCACAGGAGGTTAATTATCAGGTTGCGTGAAGCTACTCCCTGATCTAGGGTCCAGTACCCCACCGTGCTTGGTACCAGTCTGGTTACTAGATATTCTGGTGCCGACCAAAACTAAGTCTGCCTTCTTTTTCCAATACCCTGCGACCGGGTCTCCGACTCCTCCGGTCCCAGACCACCGTCTGTGACTTAGCCAATGTCTCCCAGGGAGCTCCAACTCCACTAGCTCCTCAATCTCTGAGGGCTACTACTCAACTCCTCTCCCAGTTCCCCAGGAGCTGCCACTTCAGCTCCTCTCTCACTGAAAGCAAGAAGGCCTGCGGAGACACCATCACATGTTTCTCAACGCTGGCAGGAAACTAGCCAGGTCTTTCACCGGGAAGGAACAACCTCGGGAAGGGCAGTCTCCAGTCAAGGAGACCACCTATGCCAAACATGGTATCCATCCACAGACAGCCGTTTCGGGGTATTTGCCCCTCATCAGTGTGGAGTAGGAATCTGGCTAGTGGGACATTGCCTAGTAAAAGACTATGTGAGCAAGGATGGTTGACCTTAGGGAGATCAACATCCACCACTGCGGAGACACCATCACGTGTTTCTCAACGCAGTGATTCTAGAGCAATGCCCCCTGGGAAATATTCAAAGCAAGAAGTGATACCGGCAGGGTCAGAGCCATAGGTGACAGTCAGGTCTGTGAAAACAGATTTTAACAGCTACACAAGATGACAGCGTCTGTGTAGCTAAAGTCAGGGATTTCCTCGCTGCATTTCCCCATTAGGAATATTTGCTTTGAATATTTCCCAGGGGGAATTGCTCTAGAATCACTGCGTTGAGAAACACGTGATGGTGTCTCCGCAGTGGTGGATGTTGATCTCCCTAAGGTCAACCATCCTTGCTCACATAGTCTTTTACTAGGCAATGTCCCACTAGCCAGATTCCTACTCCACACTGATGAGGGGCAAATACCCCGAAACGGCTGTCTGTGGATGGATACTATGTTTGGCATAGGTGGTCTCCTTGACTGGAGACTGCCCTTCCCGTGGTTGTTCCTTCCCGGTGAAAGACCTGGCTAGTTTCCTGCCAGCGTTGAGAAACATGTGATGGTGTCTCCGCAGGCCTTCTTGCTTTGAATATTTCCCAGGGGGCATTGCTCTAGAATCACTGCGTTGAGAAACACGTGATGGTGTCTCCGCAGTGGTGGATGTTGATCTCCCTAAGGTCAACCATCCTTCCTCTCTCACTGAAAGCTGACACTGAACTGACCTAAGTCTCTCCCACCAGTCTGCCTAACCCCTAATCAGGTGGCCCTATTCCAGCTAGACCACCCACTGATGTGCCTGACAGGGTGTGGTGTAAGGTGACTAGGATTTGAATGCTGATAGAAGCAACACCAAAGGTTAGGATCCCAGAACCATGGAGGGTGGGTTCTGTACTATAAGGACAGGAGTGCAGTTCCCTGTGACACCCTGACTAGTCCAGGGGGTCACAGGGGAATTATTCATAATTGGAGAGATAAAATGGTGCAGGCAGTCCTATAGAACAAATGTATTAATTAAATTGATAAATAGTAAAATACAATTTTGAAGGACCTAGTGAAATAAATTAAAAAATAAAATAAAATACAAAACCTTTCTGTTGATTCAGTATAATTCATCATCACTGAACCCATCAAATAACCAACTAAGAAATGATGTCCCATTACATTTTTTAACTTGTTTTATAAATTACTATGAAATTATTTATTGAATCTATTTTAAAATTATCTAATTTCTCAATTTGTTGCTATCTGGAGAAGATTGGTATGTATAAATCATTATACTAATCAGGCTCCTTTTTTATTTTTCATTTTTATTTATATCTTGATTTTAATGATCCCTTGTCTATCTATGTATTAGAATTTTTTCTTGCTATTTAACCATTCACAAATGTGTGTTTTTTCATGCTAGTATTTTTATGTGTGTTTGGGAGTGTCAAACCTCCTGATTGGTGTTGGTGTGGTTAGATCTACGCAGCACCTGGATCACTGCCCTTTTTTGCATTTGATTTGTGTTCCAAACGCAACATGACATCTACTAATGATTCCAGACAATGTTCCAAAAGCCAAATGGTGCTCCTTCCATTCCCAGCTCTGCTGTGCGCCCAAAGAATTGTTTTCCACCACATGTAGAGTATCTAAATACTTAGAGAAATTGAACAAAACATTGTAAGGTGCAATTTACACTTTTACCTTTGAGAAATTGCTAAATTTGGAGCTAAAACAACATTTTTGTGGGGAAAAAAAGTGATTTTTTTATTTTGACAGCTCAACGTTGTACAGTTCTATGAAGCACCTGGGGGTTCAAAGTGCTCACAACACAAATAAATTCCTTGAGATGTCTAGTTTCCAAAATGGAATAACTTGTGGGGGGTTTCCAATGTTTAGGCACATCAGGGGCTCTCCAAATGCAACATGATGTCCACTAATGACTTCAGCCACTTTTGTATTTCAAAAGTAGAATGGCGCTCCTTCCCTTTCAAGCTCTGCCATAAGCACAAACAGTAGTTTTCCCACCACATATTGAATATTGTTGCACACAGGAGAAATTGCACAACTAATTTTATGGTGCATTTTCTCTGGTTACCCTTGTGCAATTGCTCAATTTAGAGCTAAAACAACATTTTTGTTGCACCTGGGGGATTAAAGTGCTCGCTATAAATCTAGATTAAATACTTCAGGGAAAAACATGAAACACATAGTATAGGGCCAAAGTTGAATCAATTTATTAGACAAAAATTATTTTCATAATAAAAATACATAAAACTACACGGTGCCAACAGATATTGGGAGAGGACAGAGGATAAATATTGCAATGAATTAAGATGACAATCAATAGATCAAATAAATATATCCAAGGATTTATAAATACCAAAGTGCAAAGTGCCTATTTAATTCCATAGATAAATACATGATTAATCAATCCAAACTGCAGTCCATATGGGGTATAAAGTGCATAGTGCAAGCTCTAGCAGCAACCAACCAGCAGGGGGAGCTCAGATTATTTATACATATGTAGATCTGAATGAAGTGGAATAGTATAAGTATACAGAGCAAATAGGGAGGGAATATAGCTGCTGCAGTGTGCATAAACTACATAAGAAAGGCTGGTGACCGCTGAGCAGAACAGGCAATAAGGATATATACAGATCTAATACAATGGGGATTGCAGTAAGAGCTTACAAGTAGAGCACATTACCTCTGTCCACACACCCACGCTTCCAGCGTATGTTTCGTGAGAACTTCTTCAGGGAGCATGTGTTGGAAGGGTAGGGGGATGGTATTTAAGCACATCGGTGGCCAGTGAACAGCTGTGTGCAAATCAGCTGACACAAGATGCCCTCAGGTCTATCTCCAGCTCCAAGAGACTGAAATGGGGTCGTCTTGTGCGCCCTCATATGCAAATCTTTTCCTTGGTGCCTGGGAGAGGTAGATCTTTATGAGTAATCCAATTGATCAGGTTTACCGTATCCACCATTGGATACGGTATATTGATGATATTTGGTTTATTTGGGAGGGGTCCCATAAACAATTGGAGGACATGATGTTGAGGTTAAATAACAATCAGGTCAATATTAAACTCACTTTTCAATATGGCTCTAGGTTGAGCTTCCTGGACATTGATGTTAAAACTACCTCAGAGGGCTTTCTTGAAACCGACATCTTTAGGAAATCCACATCCACAAACGCATTTCTCCATGCACAGTCCTCTCACCCTAAGTAACCATCAGGTATCCCAATTGGGCAATTTTTAAGAGTGAAAACAATCTGTTCTACGTAGGATAATTTCTACAAACAATCAAGGGACCTATACAGCCGATTTCGAGAAAGAGGATATAGCCATCGGAATATACGCAATGGCCTCAAGAGAGCAACACAAGTGTCCCGTAATGAACTTCTCTACAAATCATCAAGTAATACAGTGACTCCCAATAATGAGGTAAGGCTTATTACCAAATTTAATAGCCAATGGACACGGTTGAGAGAAATTATCCAAACACACTGGGGAGTGTTATTCACTGATCCGGTTTTAAAAAAACATTCTTCAATCTGAACCTAGGATCACAGCTCGTCGAAGTGCCAACCTCAGGGGTTTGCTGGTGAGGAGTCACTATCAACCCAGGAGTATAGGTCAGTCTGGAGAAATAAAAGGTTTTTTTTCCATGTGGTACATGCAAGGCATGTTTAAATTTAAAGAAAAGTAGGGCATTTTCCAATGGTGATCAAACACGTACTTATAAAATCCTACATCAACTAACTTGTTCATCCAAAGGTGTTGTGTATCACGCAACATGTCCTTGCAAAAAGGTTTATATTGGCATGACCACAAGAGAGCTAAAATTTTGTGTTAGGGAGCATGTATGAGATATCGAGAAAGCGAGAAATTCCAAATTTGATGAACAGCTGAAAACTCTAGCAAGGCATTTTAAATTCTGGCACAACTGTGACGACAGTAAGCTCTCTATTACTGCCATCGATCAGGTCTGTCTTGGCCAAAGGGGTGGCAATTTATTTAAAGCCCTGTCACAAGTGGAGAGCAGATGGATATATAGACTGAATACAGTTACACCAAAGGGTCTTAATGAAAACTTTGGTTTCACGTCATTCTTATAGATTTTTTCAGACTTTTTTAGGGGTTAGGGTAGGTTGTGTCATTTTATCCATTTTTTATTTTAATTGTCTCCTTTTTCTCTTTACTATAGTTGTAGCCGTTCTTGCTATACCTTGTAGGTTGTCAGGTAATCTTGGATGAGAATTTCTGGACGTCAAATTGGAAAAAGATCTTCACTCCATATTTTATATCTCATATTATATCAATTTTATATGTAATTATCTACTTTATCTATTCTTATATGTATATATTATGTATATTTTTCCTCACATTTCACTTTATATATGTATGTACATATTCGCTTATCTATATATATAATTGCCTTATTCTGTCTGTCTGTAACCAAAATGACGTCATTACAGTGACAACCGTCTCATTGGCCGCTGGGCTCTGCCTGGCCCCACCCCCCCACACGGATTGGCTGCTTTGCTCGGCCTGGCCCCGCCCCCCACACGGATTGGCCGCTTGGCCAGGTCCCACCCCCTCATGCATTGGACGCTTGGTCACGCCCCCACGCATTCCCTGAACCCACGCGGAGCCCCGACTCCCAGGTGAGCGCTGCACCCCCAGGAGCCCACACCGGCAACCCAGCCGAGACATACCCTCGCGTTGCTGGGGTTGCCTGCGTACGCTGGTAACCATGGTATACATTGGGTAACCATGGAAACCACTTTGCTTAATTACCCGATTGTGTACCATGGTTACCAGCGTATGCCGGCTCCCTGCCCATTCAGATCATTGGTCTCCCACTGTCAAACACGCCGATGCGTGCTGCACAGCAGGAGACCAACAAACAAAACGTTAACCAGCACTGTCGCTTTGAAAAGTTACCTGATGTGTACCATGCTTAATAGCTTACCCCGGCTCCTGACACACGTGTCCCTGAGCCGGCATACGCTGGTAACCATGATACACATCGGGTAACTATAAAAACCACTTTGCATAGTTGCCTGCTCGGCCACGCCCGACACACACTTTGCCCGCTCGGCCACGCCCCCCACACACTCTGCCCTCTTGACCACGCCCCCACACACTCTGCCCACTTGTCCATGCCTTCCACACACTCTGCCCGCTCGGACACGCCCTCCACACTTTGCCCACTCAGCCACGCCCCCCACACACTCTGCCTGCTTGGCCACGCCCCCGACACACTCTGACCGTTCGGCCACACCCCCCACAAACTCTTCCCGCTCGGCCACGCCCCCACACACATTGGGCACCTATACAGCTCCCCCCAGGACTACTCCACCTAATAGACAACCACTCTGCCCGCTCGGCCACGCCCCCAACACACTCTGCCTGATCGGCCATGCCCCACACACACTCTGCCCACTCAGCCACGCCCCCCACACACATTGGGCACCTATACACCTTCCCCCCAGGGCTACTCCACCTAATAGACACCTCCCCCCAGGACTACTCCTCCTATTCTAATCCTCTCCCCCAGGACTCCTCCTCCTATTATCCTGCTCTCCCCCCAGGACTACTCCTCCTATTATACTCCTCTCCCCCAGGACTACTCCTACTATTAGACTCCTCCCCCCAGGACTACTACTCCTATTATACTCCTCTCTACCAGGACTAGTCTTACTATTAGACTCCTATCCCCCCAGGACTACACCTCCTATTAGACCACTATCCCCCAGGACTACTCCTCCTATTATACTCCTCTCCCCCAGGACTACTCCTTCTATTATCCTCCTCTCCCTCCAGGACTCCTCCTCCTATTATTCTCCTCTCCCCCCAGGACTACTCCTACTATTATTCTCCTCTCCCCCAGGACTATTTTTCCTATTATACTCCTCACCTCCAGGACTACTCCTCCTATTATACTCCTCCCCCCCAGGACTACTCCTCCTATTATACTCCTCTCCTCCCAGGACTACTCGTTCTATTATCCTCCTCTCTCCCCAGGACTACTCCTCACCTCCAGGACTACTACTCCTATTATACTCCTCTCCCCCCAGGACTCCTCCTCCTATTATCCTCCTCCCCCCCTAGGATTACTCCTCCTATTATCCTACTCTCTCCCCAGGACTACTCCTTTTATTATACTCTTCTCCCCTTAGGACTACTCCTCCTATTATCCTCTTCTCTCCCCAAGACTACTCCTCCTATTATCCTGCTCTCCCCCTATTATCCTGCTCTCCCACCAGGACTTCTCCTCCTATTATCCTCCTTTCTCCCCTGGACTACTCCTCCTATTATCCTCCTCTCTCCCCAGGACTACTCCTCACCTCCAGGACTACTACTCCTATTATACTCCTCTCCCTCCAGGACTCCTCCTCCTATTATCCTCCTCTCCCCCTAGGATTACTCCTCCTAATATCCTACTCTCTCCCGAGGACTACTTCTTTTATTATACTCCTCTCCCCTTAGAACTACTCCTCCTATTATCCTCCTCTCTCCCCAGGACTCCTCCTCCTATTATCCTGCTCTCCTCCAGGACTACTCCTCCTATTATACTTCTCTCCCCCAGGACTACTCCTCCTATTATACTCCTCTCCCCCCAGGACTACTCCTCCTATTATACTCCTCTCTCCCCAGCACCACGCACACACAACGCTGCAGACACACAGCGCTCCACAAGCAACGCAACACACACAACGCAACACACAAACAACACCGCTCTCACACACCCCCACACCCAGACAACACCCAGAACATTTACAGCGCTCTACACAAACTGGCAACTACACACAACATCTATATATATATATATAACACAAATCATACATTAACTACACAATAAATTCTAGAATACCCGATGCGTTAGAATCGGGCCACCTTCTAGTACTTATATAATCTGTGTACTTTCACTTTACATTTTTACACATATTTTGGTTGCTTGCACTTTACACTTTAATTGCTTTGTGTGTATTTTCACCTTTTCATATATAGTTGTATATATGTCTTATTATTATTCACCTATATTCATATGATAAAAAATGTTTTTGTCTCTTCATATAATCTTTTTCAAAAAAATTAAATATACATGCCTGTTTTATATACTCTTATCAGGGCCCTGGCCTTTTGATTTAATTCTCTATTCAATTCTTTTCGTCATAATTCCTAATTTGCTTGTTTAGATTGAGATAATATGGATTGTTATATGTCATTGACTAAGTTCTAGTTTTGAGCCTGTGCGCATGCTCCAAAGCACGGTCGTGGGTGGTCATGATGGCGGCTACAGGGGCTGGAGCGTGGGCGCCGTCTCCATGACGGCGGCCGACGCTCTCTCTCTGCTGCCCGCTGCCCACTGTCGTGTCTTCCCTTGTCACGGCCGGTGTGGAGGACGCATACGCCGTGTTATGACTCACCCGACGTGTCAGCTGATTTGCGCTCAGCTGTTCACTGGCCACCGATGTGCTTAAATACCATCCCCCTACCCTTCCAACATATGTCCCTGAAGAAGTTCTCATGAAACATAAGTTGGAAGCGTGGGTGTGTGGACAGAGGTAATGTGCGCTACTTGTAAGCTCTTACTGCAATCCCCATTGTATTAGATCTGTATATATCCTTATTGCCTGTTCTGCCCAGCGGTCACCAGCCTTTCTTATGTAGTTTATGCACACTGCAGCAGCTATATTCCCTCCCTATTTGCTCTGTATACTTATACTATTCCACTTCATTCAGATCTACATATGTATAAATAATCTGAACTCCCCCTGCTGGTTGGTTGCTGTTAGAGCTTGCACTATGCACTTTATACCCCATATGGACTGCAGTTTGGATTGATTAATCATGTATTTATCTATGGAATTAAATAGGCACTTTGTACTTTGGTATTTATAAATCCTTGGATATATTTATTTGATCTATTGTCATCTTAAATCATTACAATATTTATCCTCTGTCCTCTCCCAATATCTGCTGGCACCGTGTATTTTTATGTATTTTTATTATGAAAATAATTTTTGTCTAATAAATCGATTACATTTTGGCCCTATACTATGTGTTTCATGTTGTTTATATGAAATTAGGTTTTGGCCGTATTTATGTATTTAAAAAGGTACATTGTGGTTACTAAATACTTCAGGGGTCTAGTTTCCAAAATGGGGTCACTTGTGGGGGAGCTTTACTGTTTAAGCACATCAAGGTTTAACCAAACGCAACATAGTATCCACTATACATTCCAGCTAATTTTATGTTCCAAAAGTCAAATGATGCTCCTTGCCTCTTGAGCCCTGGCATGCACCCAAACAGTAGATTTCCACCATACATGAATTATTTGTGTACTCAGAAAAATTTTCCAAACAATTTTTATGGTGCATTTTTACCTGTTACTCTTGTGAAAAAAAATTTCTTAAACATTGCTTAATTTGCTTGAAAGCACCTAAAAAGTTTATAAACTTCTTGAATGTGGTTTTGAGAAATTTTTTTAGACTAGTGTCACTTTGGGGTATTTTCTGTCACAAAGGCACCTCAAAGTCAATTCAAATGTGATGTGGTTCCTAATAAAATGACAAAAGGAGAAACTTTCAGCTCACCCATTCCATGTGCTCTGATTTCCTTCTGCTGCACGGGCTGCAGGTGCTGTTACCTGTGTATAATGAAGAAGGAAGAGTTCTGCCCAGCGCAAGAAGGAGAAATACGTCAGTAAATTTCCAGGTGCTTTATTCTGCTTGGTTTCCAATAAAAACGGTCATATAAACATATGAACAGTTAAGACATAGTCCTCCATGGATATTGACACAACAGCGACGCGTTTCGGCTACTGGAGTGTAGCCTTTGTCAAGTGACTATGTCTTAACTGTTCATATGTTTATATGACCGTTTTTATTGGAAACCAAGCAGAATAAAGCACCTGGAAATTTACTGACGTATCTCTCCTTCTTGCGCTGGGCAGAACTCTTCCTTGTTCCTAATAAAATGGTTTTGCAAATTGTGTTGGAAAAATGAGAAATTGCTGATAACCTTTGAACCCTTTTAACTTCCTAACAATGAAAAAAATTATGTTTAAAAAATTGTGCTGATGTAAAGTAGACATGTGAGAAATGTTATTTATTAACTATTTTGTGTGGTATAACAATCTGGTTTAGGTGCATAATCTTCAAATTTTGAAAATTATGAAATTTGATAATTTTTAGCCAAACGTTTGATAGTTTCGTAAATGAACGCAAATGATGGCGACCAAAATTTACCACTATCATGAAGTACAATATCATGAAAAAACTTTCTCAGAATCACTGGCACTGTAGAAGCGTTACAGAGATATTACCTCATAAAGTAACACTTTTCAGATTTAAAAAATGATGCTTGGTCATTAACTTACAAAGGTTTATCATAATTAAATAGAGTATCTCAAATAAATTAAATATAGGCACCAAATATCATAACTACAACCATAAACTCATAGCAAAAGACCAAATCCACCCAGCTCAAGATGAACGATTATCCAACTAATAAACATCTAGACAGTCCATGAAGGAATAATAATAAGAGGGAGGGAGGGTGAGTGCTTCACTCCCACTGCCTGCTGGTCCATGGACCACAGTTTAAATAATCAATTCCTTCTCGCTCTTTTGCAGATGGACCAATCGCCCAAAAGGAAAAGAACCGCTCGACTATATGGTTTGAAATGGCTGGAACCTGCTCATGTCTCCAGAGCTGACTCAATTGACCTTTGACCTGGTAAGTATAACTATACAATATACAATATAGTCTTCCAGCTGAAGTTACCAGCATTCAGATATAGCCAGTGGGAAGACACCACACCCTTCTTATTCCCCCTCCTGTCTGATGACCACTGCCAGAGATTGTTCTGTATTCCTGGTTCATGTCCCACCCTGTTATGTTTAGTGATTCTGGTATTCTGACTTCTGCTTGTTTCCTCACTACCCTTCTGCCTGCCGTTTATGTACCTCGCTGTCATCTCCGGTTTTGACCTCTGCCTGATTTCCTGACTACGCTCCTGCCTCCCAGATTTGTCCCCTTTTGTGCCTCCTGGTTTGGAACCTGCCTGACGACCACTCTTTCCTGGATTGCAGCCTTCCATAGGCAGTGATCTCCTGGATCTTTGTGTAATTCCAAATCCCTGTATAGGGGTTAAAGGGTTTCAGGGTTCTTGAGGTCCTGCCAACTTGGGGGCTAGCCCTAGTCTGTCCATGGCAGTCATCTTTAGTCTGTGGTCAAGGGCAGATGTTACAGTTACAAGGAGGAGACAGTTGAACACTGCAGTGCTAAGATATGTGGAACAATGAATATAAGAATATAGACAAGCATTACTGCTATGAAGAAAACATGTAAAAATTTAGATACTTAGCACACAAAATTGGCCAGATTTTATGTGAGCCCAGTCTGGCCAATTTTGTGTGCTAAGTATCTAAATTTTAACATTTTTTCATAGCAGAATTGCATGTCTATATACCCATATTCATTGTTAAACATATCTTAGCACTGCAGTGTGCAACTGTCTGCTTTTTGTTAATATGTTTCATATTCAGCTCGCACCTGTTCACATTAGAAAGGTAGGATGTGCTCTAAGTCTTTTTCTTAGATTACAGGGTTTTGCCTCCTGCTCTTCAGCCTTAGGCAATTTTAATTCTCCATTTGCAGGTTCTTATCCACCCATAAATTGTAGGGTTTTTTTTTAAATTCAACCCATAAATTGTATGTTTTTTTTTTAAATCCAAATAGAGGCATTAGTTTGATAGGGACCCAACAAAAATGAGGTTGCCTTGCCATTGGCTGTTGGGCTCACATAAAATCTGGCTAATTTTGTGTGCTAAGTCTCTTAATTTTTACGTTTTTTTTATAGCAGTAATGCACATCTATATTCCCATATTCATTGTTCCGCATATACACTATAGAGCGCAATTGTCTCCTTTTTGTTATCCCCCAAGTGAAGTATAACTTAATTTAGAGTCTCCATAACTTTGCACAAGTGTTCCCACCTCATGCCCTTAATACAATACCACAAACATTGCAGACCTCTTCTGTGCCCAATGAACAAAAGAATGTCCAACTATCCAGGCGACAATTGGACAATTGGACCTGAAAAAGGAATGTTATTCAATGTAATGACAAAATCTGGCTTTATTTATAATTTAAAGCTATTTGAATCCCATCTACCAATTTTCTTAACCCTTTTATCATTCAGGTCTATCCCAGCTACTTCCGTAGCTGCACCTATCCATAATGAATGCAAAGAAATTTGCAGTTTGCTCATATTGAATTTTTCCAAACACTTCTTTAAAATTGAATTAAATTGAAATGAGGTTTCTGGTTCATAATTTCTATGTGTGAGAAAACTGACCGGAGACTGTGGTATTAAAACCAACCATTTTCTAATATCCGCTACTGGACATACAGTGGAGGACATAATTATTTGATCCCTTGTATATTTTGTAAGTTTGCCCACTGACAAAGACATGAGCAGTCTATAATTTTAAGGGTAAAGGCCCCGTCACACTAAGCAACATCGCTAGCAACGTCGCTGCTAACGAACAACTTTTGTGACGTTGCTAGCGATGTTGCTGTGTGTGACATCCAGCAACAACCTGGCCCCTGCTGTGAGGTCGTTGGTTGTTGCTGAATGTCCTGGGCCATTTTTTAGTTGTTGCTGTCCCGCTGTGAAGCACAGATCGCTGTGTGTGACAGCGAGACAGCAACAACTAAATGTGCAGGCAGCAGGAGCCGGCTTCTGCGGAGGCTGGTAACCAATGTAAACATCGGGTAACCAAGAAGCCCTGTCCTTGGTTACCCGATATTTACCTTTGATACCAGCCTCCGCCGCTCTCACTGCCTGTGCTGCCGGCTCCTGCTCTGTGCACATGTAGCTAGCTGCAGCACACATCGGGTTAATTAACCTGATGTGTGCTGTAACTAGGAGAGCAAGGAGCCAGCGCTAAGCATTGTGCGCTGCTCCCTGCTCTGTGCACATTTAGCTGCAGCACACATCGGGTTAATTAACCTGATGTGTGCTGTAACTAGGAGAGCAGGAAGCCAGCAATCAGTGTGCGCTGCTCCCTGCTCTCTGCACTGTAGCTCCGTGCGGTGGGGGCTGGGACACTGGTTGCTGGTGAGCTCACCAGCAACTTGTGTAGCGACGCTCCAGCGATCCCTGCCAGGTCAGGTTGCTGGTGTGATCGCTGGAGCGTCGCAGTGTGACAGCTCACCAGCAACCTCCTAGCAACTTACCAGCGATCCCTATCGTTGTTGGGATCGCTGGTAAGTTGCTTAGTGTGACTGGACCTTTAGTTAGTTAATTTTAACTGTGAGAGATAGAATATCCAAAATAAATTCCAGAACATCACATTGTATAAATTATATACATTTATTTGCATTTTGCAGAGAGAAATAAGTATTTGATCCCTCTGGCAAACAAGATTTAACACTTTGTGGCAAAACCCTTGTTGGCAAGCAGAGCAGTCAGACTTTTTTGTAGTTGATGAAGTTTGCGCACGTCAGGAGGAATTTTGGTCCTCTCCTCTTTGCAGATCATCTGTAAATCCTTAAGATTTTGAGGCTGTTACTTGGCAACTCAGAACTTCAGATTTCTCCATAGGTTTTCTATGGGATTAAGGTCTGGAGACTGACTAGGCCACTCCATGACCTTAATATGCTTCTTTTTGAGCCACTCCTTTGTTGCCTTGGCTGTATGGTTTGGGTCATTGTCGTGCTGGAAGACCCAGCCACGACCCATTTTTAATGTCTTGCCGGAGGGAAGGAAGTTGTCACTCAGGACTTTACGGTGGCTTCATCCATTGTCCCATTGATGCCGTGAAGTAGTCCTGTGACCTTAGCAGAAAAACACCCACAAAACATAATGTTTTCATTTCTATGCTTGACAGTGGGGACAGTGTTTTTTGGGTCATAGACAGCATTTCTCTTCCTCCAGACACGGCGAGTTGAGTTTTTGTCTCATCTAACCACAGCATTTTCTCCCAATCACTCTTAGAATCATCCAAATATTCATTGGCAAACCTTCAGACGGGCCTGCATATGTGCCTCATTGAGCAGTGGGACTTTGCGGGCACTGCAGGATTTTAAGCCATTACGGCATAATGTGTTACCAATTGTTTTCTTAGTAACATTGGTCCCAGCTGCCTTGAGATCATTAACAAGTTCCCCCCATATAGTTTTAGGCTGATTTCTCACCTTCCTCAAGATCCTGGATACCCAATGAGGTGAGATTTTGCATGGTGCCCCAGATCGATGTTGATTGACACTCATTTTGTATTTCTTCCATTTTCTTACTATTGCACCATCAGTTGTCTCCTTCTCTCCCAGTGTCTTACTTATGGTTTTGTAGCCCATTCCAGTCTTGTGCAGGACTATGATCTTGTCCCTGACATCCTTAGAAAACTCTTTGGTCTTACCCATGTTGTAGAGGTTAGAGTCTGACTGATTAATTGAGTCTGTGGACAGCAGTCTTCTATACAGGTGAAAATTTAAGGCAGGTGTCTTTAATGCAGGTAATGAGTTGATTAGGAGCGTCAAAGTGGTCTGTAGGAGCCAGAACTCTTAATGGTTGGGAGGGGATCAAATACTTATTTCTCTCTGCAAAAAGCAAAGAAATTTATACAATTTATACAATGTGATTTTTTGGATTCTATTTTGGATATTCTACCTTTCACTGTTAAAATTAACCTACCCTTAAAATTATAGACTCTTCATGTTTTTGTCAGTAGGAAAACTTACAAAATCAGCAAGGGATCAAATAATTATTTCCTTCACTGTAGTATTACAGCTTCGCAGGAGACTGGTAAGTATAGCATGTCTGCTTTTTCCTTTTTTTTCCTCTTATTTTCTTTTTTTTTTATTTTGTTTTTTTAATTTTAATTACCCGAGTGGCTGGACCAGATCAGTACATGGAGTTTCCTGAGAATGGGTACTTTTGAAACCATGTACCCAATCACTAATCATACCCCAATTTGACCAGTGTATGCAGATCTTAAGACCCTTTGCGTCTCACGCTAAATTAGTTCCACTTTCTGATTATCGGTATGTCTTTCTTTCTATGTATCAATCTACCTTTCATATATCTATTTAATATTAACCTTGTTTTTTAAAG
This sequence comes from Anomaloglossus baeobatrachus, assembly GCF_048569485.1. Classification (NCBI taxonomy): domain Eukaryota; kingdom Metazoa; phylum Chordata; class Amphibia; order Anura; family Aromobatidae; genus Anomaloglossus; species Anomaloglossus baeobatrachus. The sequence goes on along the minus strand of NC_134353.1, from coordinate 675,561,260 downwards.
TAAATATGTTTTACTTACTTGATTTAATGCAGAAATAGCCTACATTAACAGATTTAATTAGTAGGTTTAAAACATTCATTCCATGGAACAGAAAATACCATTATGGAAAATGAAATTACTTGTACCACAAACTATCCGATCTATTGAAGTGCAGCTAATTTTCTTTTTTAGGCGATATTGCACAGAGCAATATTTAATGTTCCTTCTCTTATCAACATTCCCTTACTTTCATTTGGCCTAAAGTAAAAGCATTACAAATCTAATATAATCTAACTACAGAGTGGTGTGTCAGGAGACAGCCTGGGTCTGACTATACAGCATACATAAAAGCAACAATTTGTCATCCAGTCACTTTATGTTGCATCTTAGATAATGCAGCCTAATGACCTGATATCTTACAGTGACAAATTGCTGGATCATCACCGAATATACAAACGCATTTTACCTGATGAAGGAATCATTCTTTCCTTGTACACTGTCTAAATCCAAAATAATGTGGTGAAACTGTGCAAAAAATCTTTCTATCAGTCTTTAAGAAAAAACCTAGTACAATAATTATCTTAAACAACTGAAAAGGAGAACATCATATACATGTACTAATTATCTCTTTTAATTGCAATATAATATATTAAGCAAAAAGCAAAGTTAGTTAGCAAAGACAAATTAAATAGGCAAGTGCTAATTTGCTGTGCTGCAATACAAAAGCAGATACCGCTGGCGCTCTATGTGCACTACAAAAATTTAATCTATTACTACTATATTTTCTGTACTATAGATTTGTGATTTTTAGTGCACATTTTTTTTAAATGGTGTAAGCCCAAAACAAGGTGATCTACCACAGATTGGGCTGTGCAGTAGGTTCCTTATGTTTCTATGTTGGGCCTACACATGTAGAAAACATAAAAATAACAATGGTGATGACTAGTGTTGAGCGAGTATGCTTGTCACTACTCGGTACTCGCACGAGTATCACTGTACTTGGGCTACTTGGCGAGGACCGAGGAATCTCGCGATACTCGTGCTGTACTCGTGGTCTTCATCCCTGCATGTTGGCACTCTTTTTAGAGCCAGCCCTCATGCAGGGATTGGCTGGCAGACCACTGCAATGCCACAGCCCTGTTAGTTGTGGAATTGCAGTGATTGGCCGGCCTACACAGCGTGACCGAGCCTTTATACCGGCGGGCGCGCTGTGCTCTGCACACAGCCAACCAGACAGTCAGTGCAGGGAGAGTGTTGCTGCTTCAGGGAAAGGTTTGCGGCCCTTTATAGTTATTTCCGTAGCAGGGCTGCAAACAGTGTGACCAGAAGTCCTTCTCAGGACTATTGTAGTTGCATACAGGCAGGCAGGGTATAGCCAGGTCGGAGTACAGAAGCAGAGTCCTTCTCAGGACTATTGTAGTTGTATACAGGCAGGCAGGGTATAGCCAGGTCGGAGTACAGGAGCAGAGTCCTTCTCAGGATTATTGTTGCTGTATACAGGCAGGGCATAGCCAGGTCGGAATACAGGCTAGTGACCAGAGGAGTCCTTCTCAGGACTATTGTAGCTGTATACAGGCAGGCAGGCAGGGTATATAGCCATTCCTAGTGGTGACCGTATACCAGCCTTCATCATATCTGGGGTTGGTGTACACAGTCTAAAACAGTCCTGATAGTGTCAGACTTCTCAGTAATTGTCGCTCCTAAAAAGCTGTTAGGTTCTTAGTGCGTCCGTGCGTGCATTTAAAAACCGCACGTGTGTGCCTGTCGGTGGCACAAGTACAGGTGCACTTGTGTGCGTTTTGCACAAACTAGTATATAACGCACAAGTCTAGTGAATAATACATGTCAGTCAGCAGTGTCTGATAGTGTCAAACTTCTCATTAATTGTCGCTCCTAAAAACCTGTTAGGTTCTTAGTGCGTCCATGCTTGCATTTAAAAACCGCACGTGTGTGCCTGTCGGTGGCAGCGTACAGGTGCACTTGTGTGCGTTTTGCACAAACTAGTATATAACGCACAAGTCTAGTGAATAATACACGTCAGTCAGCAGTGTCTGATAGTGTCAAACTTCTCAGTAATTGTCGCACCTAAAAACCTGTTAGGTTCTTAGTGCGTCCGTGCTTGCATTTAAAAACCGCACATGTGTGCCTGTCGGTGGCAGCGTACAGGTACACGTTTTGCACAAACTAGTATATAACGCACAAGTCTAGTGAATAATACACGTCAGTCAGCAGTGTCTGATAGTGTCAAACTTCTCAGTAATTGTCGCTCCTAAAAACCTGTTAGGTTCTTAGTGCGTCCGTGCTTGCATTTAAAAACCGCACGTGTGTGCCTCTCGGTGGCAGCGTACAGGTGCACTTGTGTGCGTTTTGCACAAACTAGTATATAACGCACAAGTCTAGTGAATAATACACGTCAGTCAGCAGTGTCTGATAGTGTCAAACTTCTCAGTAATTGTCGCTCCTAAAAACCTGTTAGGTTCTTAGTGCGTCCGTGCTTGCATTTAAAAACCGCACGTGTGTGCCTGTCGGTGGCAGCGTACAGGTGCACTTGTGTGCGTTTTGCACAAACTAGTATATAACGCACAAGTCTAGTGAATAATACACGTCAGTCAGCAGTGTCTGATAGTGTCAAACTTCTCAGTAATTGTCGCTCCTAAAAACCTGTTAGGTTCTTAGTGCGTCCGTGCTTGCATTTAAAAACCGCACATGTGTGCCTGTCGGTGGCAGCGTACAGGTACACGTTTTGCACAAACTAGTATATAACGCACAAGTCTAGTGAATAATACACGTCAGTCAGCAGTGTCTGATAGTGTCAAACTTCTCAGTAATTGTCGCTCCTAAAAACCTGTTAGGTTCTTAGTGCGTCCGTGCTTGCATTTAAAAACCGCACGTGTGTGCCTGTCGGTGGCAGCGTATAGGTGCACTTGTGTGCGTTTTGCACAAACTTGGATATAACGCACAAGTCTAGTGAATACACGTCAGCACAGCATTGCAAAATGCGCAAGGGCATTGGCAACGAACAAGGAAGTGGACGTGATGGTGCTGCAGGCAGAGGCCGAGGTCGTAGGCAAGCTCTAATTTCGCCACAACAAAGGGCCACATCTACTCGCTCGCACGTCCTGTCCCAAATTCTTGGGGACCGCAGCAGTACACCGCTCTTGAACAAAGACCAGTGTCAACAGGTTGTTAGTTGGATAGCGGATAATGCTTCCAGTCAGATTGGCACCACCACAAACACTCTGTCTTCCACACGGTCAAGTGTCAGTAGCCGTGATACTGCACCGCACATTTCAGAACCTAATCCTCCTTCCTACCACAAGGCTGAGTACACGTCCACGGACATTACTGATCCCACACTTGGACACTCGGAAGAGCTGTTCACGTTTCCATTCGCACATTCTGGCCTCTCGCCAGCTCCTGTTGAAGTGGGTCATGAGGAGATCGTACAGATGCCCAAATATTTGAGCAGCCACGTTCTCACGAAGTTGGCAATGTGTCTCAACAAGGGGTGGACGATGATGAGACACAATTGTCAGGAAGTCAGGAGGAGGAGCAGGGTGCGGAAGAGGAAGACGACGTGGTGGATGATCCAGTAACTGACCCAACCTGGCAGGAGGATATGCAGAGCGAGGACAGCAGTGCACAGGGGGAGGGAGACGTAGCATCCAAACAGGCAGTAAGAAGCAGGATGGTGGCCCCAGGCAGAAGTCAGGCAACCGTTCCCCGGAACAACAACACGACACAAGGTGCCTGTACAAATGTTATGTCTTCCCGAGTCTGGCAGTTTTTTAAGTTGGCTCCAGATGATTCTAAAAAGGCCATTTGCAACACCTGCCGTGCCAGCATCAGCAGGGGTACCAAAACTAGCAGCCTGACCACCACCAGCATGATCAGGCACATGTCAGCCAAGCACCTGACTTTGTGGGAGGTACAACAGAGTCGAGGAGCAGTGCTTGCTGATGTCACTGCTACGTCTTCGCTTGTTGTGCATGCGAGGCAATCCCCTGTCCATGCTGCCTGCGAACAAGCCTCCTCCGGCCCTGCACCTGCAGTTGCCTACGCAGAAATAACACCATCATCAAGCACGTCCTTGTCCCAGCGCAGCGTTCAGTTATCCATTCAGCAAACCTTTGAACGCAGGCGCAAATACACTGCCAACGCCCCACATGCCACAGTTCTAAATGCTAACATTTCGCGACTGCTTGCACTGGAAATGTTGCCTTTTAGGCTGGTGGAGACAGAAGCATTCAGCGACCTGATGGCGGCAGCTGTCCCTCGTTACTCGGTCCCCAGCCGCCACTATTTCTCCCGGTGTGCCGTCCCCGCATTGCATAACCACGTGTCACAAAACATCACACGTGCCCTGAACAACGCTGTTTCAGCCAAAGTCCACCTAACCACAGACACGTGGACAAGTGCTTGTGGGCAAGGCCACTACATCTCGTTGACGGCACACTGGGTTAATATTGTGGAAGCTGGGACCCAGTCTGAGCGAGGGACGGAACACGTCCATCCCACACCAAGGTTTGCAGGCCCTACCTCAGTCAGGGTTTCACCCACACTCTACAGCTCCGGAATGTCATGCTCCTCAGCCTCATCCTCCTCCTGCGCATCCTCATCCACTTTACCCTCCACACCAGTCCCAAGCTGGAAGCACTGCAGCACTGCCTCGGCGAAGCGGCAACAGGCTGTGCTGAAGCTAATCTGCATAGGTGACAAACCCCACAATGCAGAAGAGGTGTGGACAGCTCTGAAACAGCAGGCAGATCACTGGCTCACACCTCTGAACCTAAAGCCAGGAAAGGTCGTGTGTGACAATGGCCGGAACCTGGTGGCGGCTTTGAGGCGAGGCCAGCTGACACATGTTCCATGCGTGGCCCATGTGCTCAAACCTCGTGGTTCAGCGGTTTCTAAAGTCATACCCAGAGCTGTCTGATCTGCTGGTAAAAGTTCACCGCCTGTCTGCACATTTTCGAAAGTCACCTACTGCTTCAGCCGGCCTTGCCGGCTTTCAGCGCAGTTTGCATCTTCCGGCTCACTGACTGGTGTGTGATGTCCCCACACATTGGAATTCAACTCTGCACATGTTGGTCAGGATATGTGAGCAGAAGAGGGCAGTTGTTGAGTACCTGCATCACCTAAGCCGTCGGGAAATGGGTCAAACTCCACACATAACACCTGAGGAGTGGAGATGGATGTCCGACCTATGTACCATCCTCCAAAACTTTGAGGACTCCACCAAGATGGTGAGTGGGGATGACGCCATTATTAGAGTCACCATACCGCTTCTCTGCCTTCTAAATCGGTCTCTGCTCAAAAACAAACATGATGCATTGCAGGCAGAGCGCGATGAGTTGGAGCAAGAAACAGTAGTGGGTATGGGTGATAACACACAGCCGAGCCTCGTCTCATCACAACGTGCAGTGGAGGACTATGATGAGGAGGAGGATGAAGACATGAAGCAACTCTCCGGCCAAATTGAGGATATGACATGCACACCAGTCATATCCTCGGTTTAGCGTGGCTGGCCAGAGGACAGGGTAGATGAGGAGGAGCAAGAGGATGAGGACAGCATGTTCAGTCATCGTGTTGGTCAGGATACTGAAGTACTGGCTGTTAAGAGTCTGGCGCACATGGCTGACTTTATGGTAAGCTGCCTGTCTCGTGACCCTCGCGTTAAGAACATCTTGGCCGACAATCATTACTGGTTCGCTACAAGGAGAACTTTATGTCTCTTATTCCCGAGGCGGAGAGGTCAGCCAAAATGCAGCAGTTCCGGAAGGTCATAGTCACGGAAGTAGGCAAAGCATTCCCCTCACAAAACGCTAGCGGCATAGGTCAGGAATCAGTGGACAACCGAGGCGTACAGTCGAGAGGGGCACAAGTCCAATCCGCCAGAGGTAGGGGAACAGTCTTTAAGATGTGGGACAGTTTTCTCAGCCCCTCACGTACCACAGCCCCTGAGGTGCGGGGTAGTGCCACAAGAAATCCTAAGTTTGCCCAGATGCTCAAGGAGTACCTTGCAGATCAAACAACTGTACTCCGACATTCCTCTGTGCCTTACAATTATTTGGTATCCAAGCTGGACACGTGGCATGAATTGGCTCTCTACGCCTTGGAAGTCCTGGCCTGCCCTGCCGCTAGCGTTTTGTCAGAGCGTGTTTTTAGTGCTGCAGGTGGAATCATTACAGATAAACGCACCCGCCTGTCAACTGAAAATGCTGACAGGCTGACTCTGATCAAGATGAACAAGGGTTGGATTGGGCCAGACTTCACCACACCACCAGCAAATGAGAGCGGAATTTAAAGTTTGTAACGGGAATTTGCCATGTACCTCCACTCACCCATGGGTACACACTTCTGGACTTTGGATAATCGCTGGACTGCTCCTCCTTCTCCTCATGCGCCACCATGATGACCGTTACAATAGTTAGGCCGTTGTTTCAGGTATACCCCCAGTGGTAAATTTTTTCGCCCATTCTTTCAGAATGGACATTACAACGACAGGAGACCCGCTCCTTTGCAATGGGAACAATGTTTTGAGGCCCTCATGCACATCTCTATCCAGGGACAACGTGGAGCCTCCCAATTTTTGGCTGCCCTGCCAAAGGGCTATACTACAATAGACCCACTTCCTTACAATGGGCACTTCTGGTTTACAGGCCCTCATGCACGTCTCTATCCAGGGACAACGTGGAGCCTCCCAATTTTTGGCTGTCCTGCCAAAGGGCTATACTACAATAGACCCACTTCCTTACAATGGGCACTTCAGGTTTACAGGCCCTCATGCACGTCTCTATCCAGGGACAATGTGGAGCCTCCCAATTTTTGGCTGCCCTGCCTAAGGGCTATACTACAATAGACCCACTTCCTTACAATGGGCACTTCTGGTTTACAGGCCCTCATGCACCTCTCTATCCAGGGACAATGTGGAGCCTCCCAATTTTTGGCTGTCCTGCCAAAGGGCTATACTACAATAGACCCACTTCCTTACAATGGGCACTTCAGGTTTACAGGCCCTCCTGCATGTCTCTATCCAGGGACAATGTGGAGCCTCCCAATTTTTGGCTGTCCTGCCAAAGGGCTATACTACAATAGACCCACTTCCTTACAATGGGCACTTCAGGTTTACAGGCCCTCATGCACGTCTCTATCCAGGGACAATGTGGAGCCTCCCAATTTTTGGCTGTCCTGCCAAAGGGCTATACTACAATAGACCCACTTCCTTACAATGGGCACTTCAGGTATACAGGCCCTCATGCACGTCTGTATGCAGGGGCATTGGTGAACCTCACAATTTTGGACTGCCCTGGCAAAGGAAAATACTACAAAGACTCACGTCCTCAAAATGGGCACATTAGACTCAAGAGGCCTTCATGTACGTCTCTTCTCAGGGACATCGGAGTGCCACACAATGTTTTCACGTAAAATCTTTCATGTAATCTCCAAAAGTAACATACACCAGCTCTATCTCACTATTGGGTAAGTGCCCTTAACATTTCCGCCATGAAAATTCATTTTGGTGTCATTTTGGAAGGTTTTCTGGTGAGTCCGTAAAAATGGCGTTAAACGCGGACAAAATTGTTCATAGCTGTGACTTTTGAGTGATAAATGCTTCAAGGGGTCTTCCCGATGCTGTTGCCATGTCATTTGAGCACTCTTCTGAGACTTTTGTGACATTTTTAGGGTTTCTACATGCTGCCGGGGGTCATTTCATAAAAATACTCGGGTCTCCCATAGGATAACATTGGGCTCGGTGCTCGGGCCGAGTACACGAGTATCTTGGGATGCTCGGCCCGAGCCTCGAGCACCCAGCTTTTTAGTACTCGCTCATCACTAGTGATGACGTAAGCAGTTAGCCATTCATTCACTTCTAATGACATGTTATTTATACAAATTCTGTAATGTGCTGTTCTAGTCACTTCACCACTGCAGCCAATCACATGCTTCAACAGTCTTGTGACGGAAGAGCAGGGGCATCATGCCTTCATTTGTAGCACAGATCACCCAAGCAGCCTACACTGGATCCACCAGGTTGACTTCAGAGGACACCAAATCAGTTTCTTCAAGGACAAATCTAGGTTTTCCTTCACCTGGAGCAGAAATTTGGTTTGTCATATATTCCTATACAAAGGTTTACTTGGTTGTCCCTCAACTAAAGTACATTTTAATCAACAGATCTTGGAATAATAATAAGTTTCTCAATTGGTTGTGTTTAAAAAAAAAAAAAAGATACTATGCTGAGATAATCTTATGCAGTGTCCCTGCCAGGGCCGCCATCAAGGCATTACTACTGAGACTGGTGTAGGGGGCTCGGTGAAGAGGGGGGGGCGTGTGAGCCAGGGACAATTTCTTAGCTTTATTAAGCCCCAGGCCAGCTGGGCCCCCACCCCTTTTCACTAGGCCCTCCCTAGTCACAGCCGCATCAGAGGACCCTGGCGGTGTTGCTTTTCCCACTATACACGTGGCTAATTTGCATCGCATGCAAATTAGCCACGTGTGCTGGATATACCAGGTATGCAGCTGCATACTCGGTATCTAGGGGAGGCTGGCAGTGCATCTGTCCCGGGCGTAACTGTGAGGGGGGCACTGTCGGGCTGCCTGATACGGCAGTGTGAAAAAGTCTGCCCGAGGGCTGCGTTTTCGGCCCCGTAGTGGGAGCCGGTTATTCTCTGAGCGCGGCTGTCATGCTGGGGCCCTTGCTCGCTGTTCAGTGATGAGGGCAATCTGACCTGTTGTCCGTAGCTACAGGCTCCGGGGGGCCCTAGTGAGATCGCCCTCATCACACGCTGCATGTCGAGCTAGGAGTGATCCTGCCACTCCACACAGTCAGTGCAGGCAGCGGAACGCAGGAATCTCTCCTCTGTTCCCTGCCCGACACTTTCTCTTCGACACACGCGGCGCGCCCTGATGACGTCAGTACTGCGTGCGCGTGTATCATTTCAAAAGTTCCTGCCCGGCCAGCAGGAAAAGAAGTGGCACATCCGGGGCCTTCACGGATAGAAGCAGCGGCAGGGCCCCTATGAGAACAGCATCGTCGCAGCCAGGACCCGTACAAGAGGAAAAGCAGCTCGGCGGGGGGTCCGTACGGAGGTGCCCGAGGAGGGGAGGTGAGTGGTGACAAGTAACCCGAGGAGGGGACAATGAGGGGGAGGTGGGGGGGTTACTGGTGACTAATACTGGGGGTGCAGCAGTAGCTTAGCTACCGGGGGGGGCAGTTGACCCGAGTTGCTGCCTCCCAGGACCATGTTAAAACAGTTATTTTTGTTTTGTTTTAAACTCTCATTTCCTTTTGCCATCTAGAAAATCTAGTGTTTTTTTTCAAGGGGGAGGGGAGAGGGGATTTAATACCTGAGCACTGCAGAGGCAGGAGGCTCTAATCTGCTCCCGTGCAGGACCTGCGATGATGTCATGCCCATGTGACCCCCATGTGGGAGGAGCCAGAAGATACTTGTGTAGCTGTAGCAGGTGAGGGCACATGACAGGTAATGAGTGAAGAGGAGGACATGGGGGGTGCTGAGTGTGAGGGGCAGAGTGTTACTAGAGAGGGGGCAGAGTGTGACCAGAGAGGGGGCAGAGTGTGACGAGAGAGGGGGCAGAGTGGGACGAGAAAGGGGGCAGAGTGGGACGAGAGAGGGGGCAGAGTGCGATGGGAGAGGGGCAGAGTGCGACGAGAGAGGAGGCAGAGTGCGACAAGAGTGGGGGAAGAGTGCAACGAGAGAGGGGGCAGAGTGCGACGAGAGAGGGGGCAGAGTGCGTCAAGAGAGGGGGAAGAGTGCAACGAGAGAGGGGGCAGAGTGCGACGAGAGAGGGGGCAGAGTGCGACAAGAGAGGAGCAGAGTGTGAGGGGCTCGGTGTGACAAGAGAGGTGCTGACTGTGAGGGGCAGAGTGTGATGGAGGGGTGTAGAGTGTGATGGAGTGGGGCAGTGTAGAGGATTTATTACGGAAAGAGGTGGTGTAGAGCGTGTATTATGCAGCAGGGAGGTGTAGAGTGTGTATTATGGAAATATATATATTTTTCCAAGAGTGGTGGCGGACTGTGGAAGGTTTGCGGGGTGGAAGCGGAGCTGGGGTGGAGCCTGGGTGGAGTCTCAAGGGGTCCCCATAATTTTGCTATTATGGGGCCCTGAAATTCCTAGTGGTGGCCCTGGTCCCTGCTATGTATGATTTGCAGTTTTTTACCGTGCAGAGCTCTTTAAGTTCATGGTTGGCACATAACACAGCTCCTGGCCATTGGAGAAAGTATAACTCACTTATCATAAAAGAGTATACAGATGAAACACCAGGGTTAGCAGATGATACTTCCTAGGGTAACATATTTCCCTGCCTGAGCTAACACATTTCAATGCCTGAATTAACACATTTCCCGGCATGAGGTAACACATTTACTGGTCTGAACTAACACATTTCCCGGCCTGAGGTAACACATTTCCCTGCCTGAATTAACACATTTCCCTGCCTGAGGTAACACATTTCCCGGCCTGAGGTAACACATTTCCCGGCCTGAATTAACACATTTCCCTGCCTGAGGTAACACATTTTCCGGCCTGAGGTAACACATTTCCCGGCCTGAATTAACACATTTCCCGGCCTGAATTAACACATTTCCCGGCCTGAGGTAACATATTTCCCGGCCTGAGGTAACACATTTCTCGGCCTGTGGTAACATATTTCCTGGCCTGAGATAGCACGGGAGTGAGTGTTTCTGCTAGAAGCTCCAAGCAGGTACATTGAAAGAAAAGCCAAGTCTGGGAATCACCAGCCAATGGATGCACGATATCAAATAATACACGTTAGTAGAACATATTTTATTATGGTACCAGTTAAAGCATTCTGAAGTTGCACCACCTTCTTTCTTAGGTCATAGATAAATTGTTACGGGGGGACCGGCAGATTAGGACCAGGGGGTATATATCCTAATCGCCAGTCGGGGCCCACCGTGCTCCAGATGACAAAGGAGCTGCTGGCACCTGAGGGTTAGGCGGAGACTATAGAGCTGGATGGCTCTGAGATAACCCAGGAACTCTGGAAACCGGTCACGTGTGTTGGGACACGTCAGACCGGACGACAACCCGATTAGCATTTTGGTGCACCTAGCGCTACACCAACCACGTGTGCAGGAAACACGTCAGGCCGGGTGGTAACCAGGTAGCGTTGACCGGAAGACCGCCACGAAAGCGCCCTGTCGGCCACGTGTGTAGGACACGTCAGGCCAAGCGGTCCTCTGATTAGCGTTTCTGGCCACCTCTCGACTGGCCACGTGTGTGTAGGACACGTCAGGCCAGATGGGCACACCAGTAGCATTGACCGGGAAGCCGAGGAGGATAAGGAACACCCTGTTAACTCCACAGGGGTTCTGGGGTACGCTGTCCGTGCGTGTAGGGGGCACAACCGGACAGGTGGCGCAGCAGGTGCGTTGTCCGTGTGCGTAGGGGGCACAATCGGACAGGTGGCGCAGCAGGTGCGTTGTCCGTGTGCGTAGGGGGCACAATCGGACAGGTAGCACAGCAGCCGCAGCCCAGTTAACGCCACTGGGCTGCTATAGCAAGACTGGAACAGCAGGAGGGAAGCACGGCGCCTGACCCTGATGTGCCGAGCCACGAATCTTGGCGTGACAGACACCGTTCGCCTAACCCTACCTACTGCTTCCCAACATAGGCTTATGCCGCAATGGGGCTCTAACATGGAGGTGTGCTCTGACTGAGCAAAAGTGAAGACTGCGCACCTCCATGTTGTCTCCAGCCCCTTTTATAACCTGGGTCCGCCCCAAACCCAGGGTGGAACCACCAAGGTCCAATAGCAGAGTGCCATGTCATCAGTGATGTCACATGCGACCTATCCGGAACCGCCACGTCATTGATGACCTTATGGCAGCCACGCCCCAAACACTTCACCAGTCATTGTCTGACAACCAATACTGAGGTGCCAGATCATAGGGGCGGGCCTCTGCGAGCCAGTCCGGAGTTGCCACGTCATCAGGACACCTGACACCCTCTGCCCTATCAGGGCCTGCCACCTCACGGACATGCTCAGTGAGGTCCTTACCGGACCTAGCCTCTGGTGCACTAAGTGCCTGAGCATGCCCAGTAGCCTGAGCAACAGGCTCAGAAAGCAGACTATCAGTTTGAGCATGCTCAGTAGGCACATCCCAGAACTTAGACACAGCACGAAGTCCAAGTACCTGTGCAAAGAGGCTGTTAGGGTTAATTGTGGGAGCATGCTCAGTAGCCTGAACTGAGGACTTAGTCTCAGACATAACACAATCAGGCTGAGCATGCTCACTAGGCAAAACACCGGGCTTAAACTCTGACTGGGGTAAATCGGCGCACGCATGCACACTAGCCGCCTCTCCACACTTAGACGTGGTGGAAGGAACAGCCAACTGGGCGACCCGAGGCACGGCCAAGAACGGCAGCCGGTGCCTGGGCGCAACAGGAACCGCAGCAGGCTGCTTGCGGCTATGGCGGCGCCGGTTCGTAACATAAATTATCAAGATGTAAACTAGACAGTTCAACTTTCGCATTTTTGAGCATGTACCTCCTCTACAGGTGGTGCAATTGATGTCACAAAAATGCTTTTGAAGTGGCTCATATGTAACTGATTAAAAAAAAAGTGACCACTAAAACTATACAAATGAGCAAATAATTACGGTAATATTACTTATGTATTTGAGAAAGAAAAAGGGAAAAATTGCTACAGTGCTGCTATCAATTATTGTAATGTAATATGATATTATAAGGGTCTTGTTATATTTATTGTCCCTAAGGGACTTGAATACTAGGGAAAGAAAAACTATGTATTATTATATACGCATATATAGTTGAAACCAGAAGTTATATATATGAATGTTTGCTCACTATCTGACATGAAATCAGAATAAACCTTTCCTGTTTTAGGTCAATTAGGAACCAAAATTATAGATATTTGCCAAATGCCAGAATAATGAGAGAGAATGTTAAGGAATTTTTATTACTTTCTGCAACGTCAAAAGTTTACATACAGTACGCGTTCTATGCCTTTAAGCAATATGAACAGCCCGTATGATGATGTCATGTCTTTGGAAGCTTCTGATAGGTTTATTGGCAACACCTGATTTAATTTGAGACACACTGTGGATGCTTTTTAATGCACACCTAAGACACACTGCTTCTTTGTATAGCATCATGGGAAAGTCAAAAGAAATCAGCTAAGATCTCGGGAAGAGAATTGTGGACTTGCACAAGTCTGGTTCATTCTTGGGTGCAATTTCCAGATACCTGAAGGTAATTCGTTTATCTGCACAAACAATAATACGCAAGTACAAACAAGATGAGAAGGTTTGGTGTTCCATGTTCTTATAAACACAGACTTTAGAAAAAACAGAGTTCGGATGTGGAGTTTAGGTGCTTTATGTATGAACATTAGAGATGTGCAAACCCAATGTTCGGTGTTCGGAGTTTGAGCCAAAGAGAGACTTTTTAAAAAATAAATAAATAAATAAATAAAACAGAGTTCGGCTTCATGATTTATGTGTCCAAACCATTCAAGCAAGTAGCACTGTGCTCTGATATGCTTGATGTTCAGTTCAGTGCTAGCCGATTGAAGTGTTTGAATGACAGGGGGGTAAAATTAGCATCATTGGATGTAGTGTGCATTCACAACAAATGAAAAAACCCTGCCCACCTTTCCCTGGAAGTGTTCAGCAATAAAGCTGGCTGCATGTGGGCAGAGAGCCGAACTGTCAGTCAGTGATTTCAAATGTCAAGTACTGCTACAGAGTAGAAATTTGGCTAAATTCCCAGAATCCCAACTTCCATGAGTCCGCTTATCTCTAATGAACAGCACTCACGCAAGCATCGCTATACTTGGTGCTCAGCCCAGTGCAAGCCACTTGCAGTGTTTGATATGCTCACACTGGGGGTAAGAATAGCATGATTGGATATGGTGTGCACCCAACAATAAATGTAAAACCCCAGAAGTGGGGATGGGTTCAAGTGCCTGGCTGCAAGTAGGCGGAGACCCAAACTGCCCAATTAGTGACTTCCATTGGAGTTCAGGTCAAGTTCGGGTTCCAAACCGAACTTAAGTTAAAGTTCTGCAGTACCTGCTAAACCGAACTTCAACGGGTCCGGTCATCTGTACTCATCTCTACACTTGAATTTTAAAAAAAATTGCTTTGTTCTATACAGTATCACAATAGTCCTCTGCTGAAATCTCCTGACGCCTGGAATAAAGTGGACCACTCTGTCATGGTACCCTCATAACAATACCCTCCCTCTTAAACGGGAACTCTGGACCCACAGGACCAGACCAGGAATGTCTGGATGTGAGCTATGAAAAGATTGGACCAGCCTGACTGCATGAACATCATGCTGCTATCCATATTCTCTCCTCTGGACTGTAGCTCTTCCAATGTACCAAGTATTAAAGTGACTGCCGTAAAAAGTGAGAATCAACAACATCGGCTTTCTAAAACTCCAGATTTCAATCAATGACCGGGGAAGGAGGTAACGGAACTGTTTCCGAAGAAGCAAAATATTTTTTGAGGAGTTATTGATGAAACATATTCTGAATTTTAAACATAGGTATTAATGCTTGGTGAAACGCTACTGGATTGCTAACTGCTACTATCTTATAAGGAGAGATAGACCTTTATTTTAATATTTTTGGTAGACAACCACACCATATCATCAACATGCAGGTCCGGACTAGCCAAGCGCTAACAATTAACCATACTTTTATATTTGGAACCCATCACCCTCAAATTATTTAGAACATTAAACACTTCAGATATGTCTTGACATTTTGATTCACTTGTTCAGTCTGCCCATTAGACTATGGGTGAAAGGCAAATGAAAATGAGAGATGAATCCCTAGTTGAGGACAAAATGCCTTACAAAACTGTTATATAAATTGGGTCCTATGGAGTTATACAATCTCATTGAGAAACACATGCCAAAGTTTCAGCATTTGAAAATGCAGGTAATGCAGTAAAATGAGCCACTTTGCTAAACCTATCAGTTCTACATGGGCAGATCAGTGATAAAATTCACTGACAGGTGGGTCCAGGGTCTTTGAGGAATTACCAACGGTTGCAGTACCCCAGGCTGACAACTCCCTTCTTCAAAATGGGAACAGGCTCGGCCACCATTACCTCCACCTGGAAAACAACAAGACAATGCATCTGTCTTATTGTTTTTAAACCCCTGACCATAAATTTCAAAGAAATTGAATCTGGTGAAAAACAGAGACCACTTTGCCTGTCTAGGACTAAGGGCGGCTTTGCATGTTGCAACATCGCACGTGCCATGTCGGTGGGGTCAAATCAAAAGTGACGCACATCCGGCGTCACTTTCGACATCGTAGTGTGTAATTCCTAGATGATACGATTAACGAGCGCAAAAGCGTCGTTATCGTATCATCGGTGTAGGCTCCGACTTTTTCAAAATTACGCTGCCACAACAGGTACGATGTTGTTCCTCGTTCCTGCGGCAGCACACATCGCTGTGTATGAAGCCGCAGGAGCGAGGAACATCTCCTCACCTGCCACCGGTGGCTATACGGAAGGAAGAAGGTGGGCGGGATGTTTACATTCTGCTCATCTCCGCCCCTCCGCTTTGATTGGCCGCCTGTCGTGTGACGTCGCTCTGACGTTGTACGACCCGCCCCCTTAGGAAGGAGGTGGGACGCCGTCCAGAGCGACGTCGCAGGACAGGTGAATGCATGTGAAGCTGGCGTAGTGATAATGTTCGCTACGTCAGGAATCACAAGATATCGCTGCTGCGACGGGGGCGGGGACTATCGTGTTCGACATCGCAGCATCGGCTAAGTCGTTTAGCAGATTCCAAATATAATAAACATTTATGATCAGTAATGACCATGACCAGATGTCCTGCCCTCTCCAAAATATGACGCCATTCCTCAAAAGCCAACTTTACTTACAGGACTTCTCTACTGTGGATATCGTAATTTCTTTCGGCAGAAGACAACTTTTTAGTGAAAATCCTTGCAACAGTACAGACCCTACCCCTCCCTCTGATGCATCAACCTCCACAATTTTTTTAAAGCGGGAAATGCACCATGGGCTGGATTAGGCCATCTTGAAAAGTCTGTCCCATTTCTGGTCATACCTGCTAATAGTTTAACCACTACAGAAAAGTTCTTGCTTAAATTATGGTATAGTTGGAGAAAGCAGGAAACCACTGCAAAGCATTCAGATTTTCAGGAATATTCCAATCCAGGACCGCTCGGACTTTAGCAGGATCCATATGAAAACCAGTGGATGAAAATAGATACTCCAAAACCTGAATCTACTGAACAGCGAACATGCATTTTTCCAATTTGGCATAGAGCTTGCTCTTTCTAAAGCGGGCTTTACACGCTACAATATATCTTACGAGGTGTCTGTGGGGTCACGTAGTAAGTGACGCACATCCGGCATTGTTAGTGACGTAGTTGCGTGTGACACCTACGTGCGACCCAGATTGTTCGCAAAAATGTTGATCGCATACGTGTCTTTCATTTTCTAAATATTGTTCGTCTTGTTGAATGAAACCGGTATATTGTTACGTTTGACACCCTACCAACGACGAGCCTCATCGTTCTTATGTACATCATATGCGTCGTGCGTCACCGGTGTTTGCGCCACAACTCTGCCGCAGATGAAGCCTTTTATAGTCAAGGCGTCCAAATGCAAAGATCAGGTGAATAGAAATCTAGAAATTAAGGATGTATGTGCGTAGGCAGGGCGAGACTTCACACACACAAGGGTGTAATCTATGTGCAAAGCTATGCCTCTTTCATTCACGGAAAAGGGGAGTAATATGCTGGTGTCATCGTAAACACGATCTCCTAGATCTAACGAGATATTGATCGATGTGGAATCGTGTAGAATATGCACGTGTGACGGCTCATAGACAACCTATGTACGATCTCTGCAAATCGTATATACGACCTGGGTGTGTTGCATTGCATACAAGATCGCATATGAAATTGTAGCGTGTAAAGCAGCCTTTAGTACTTGTAAAACCTGCCTCACATCTACCTGGTGTGACTCTAGATCAGACGAATAAATTAAAATGTCATCCAAATATACCACCACAAATGTACTTGCAAGATGTCAGAAAATGTAATTTACAATATGGTGAAAATTTTTATGGGCATTGGTTAAACCAAATTTCATGACAAGGTTTTCATAATGCATCTCTGAGGTGTTGAAAACTATTTTCCACTCATCCCCCGCCTTAATACTGATAAGATTGTAGGCCCCCCTAAGATCCAGTTTGGTATATAACTTCGACAATCTGATTAAAGAGATCTGGATTTAGTGGGAGGAGGTACTGATCCTGAGTGGTGATCCTATTAAGTTCCCAGAAATCCAAACTGGTGCAGTCCCCCATTTTTTTTCTTAGCAAAGAACAATCCTAGTGCCACCAGAGAACAGGAGAGTCTGATAAGTACCTTAGCAAGGCTTTCTGTGATGTTTTCTTTCATGGCCTGCCTCTATCCCCCTGAAATATTATACAGCCTGCTTTTATGTAACTTGGTCTCTGGCATTAGATTGACTGAGCAATAATAGGAGCAATGGGATGGCAGCTCCTGACACTCTTGCTCAGAAAACACATCCTCAAAGTTAGACAGATATTTACCTGGACAGACTTTGTCAAGGACTTGGCAGCAACCATGGAAATGCAGGTGCTCATGCAGTTATTAAGGCATTACTCGTTCCACCTTACTATCTCCCGTGCCTGCCACTCAAACACAGGATTGTGTAGAGTCAGCCAAAGGAAAACTAGAACCACCGAGGAGTGTAGACTCTCCAGAAAAAACAATCAACAGATTCTGTGTGCATGGCTTTTACCTGGAGGAGACGTAAACCTTGAATGACCTGAGTGGAATGCCTATGACTCACGGTTGCAGAATCATTAGAGACATGAGTATAGGCTTAGGCAATTTATGTGTAGGAAGACCCTAAGTCCGGTAGAACTGGCTGTCCCCCAAATTGTCACCACTATCCCAAAAAGTGTACATAAACACGGGCGGGAAAAAATTGCGACCTACCAACAGAAGAAATATGTACTCCCAGGTTGCTATGCTCCATGTAACCTGGGCTTATTTCTTTTCCAGCGAACTTGTGTGGTTTTGTATTGAAAAACAAGTTCCTACAAAATAACCCTTATGATCACAAAAAAAAACAGACACCAAATTCATGACGAACTAAAGGTGGACCAGTTCCACGATTAGTCCCACCCAACTGCATAGGTTTCCCAGTGGGCACAGACCTACGTTCATAAAACACAAGCTCTCTGGGGGATAGTGGTGTCTTCTTAGGTCTATCATAGTGACGACAGTCAACACGGATAGCCAGGCACACGGCAGCCTCTAGGGAACCAGGAGTCTCCAACAGAACAAATACATATTTTACTCTCTGAGAGACCCTTACAGAACTAACGCCGAAGTGTGGGATCATTCCATTTTGTGTCCATGGACCATCTGCAGAAATCAGAGCAGAACTCTTTAGCTGGCCAGTCTACCTGTCAAATCTGACGTAGTTTTGATACCGCAAGGGCGACATGGTAAGGGTCGTCATACTGTAAATGGGCTCAAAAGCACAAAAAAAAACCCTCAACAATTCAGAGCAACTGAGACCCAAGCAGGAGAGAGAAATCCTAGGCTTGGATGTTCCTGTGGGGGAGATAACTTGGAGCAACTGAGAAGCAAGCAGGAGAGAGAAATCCTAGGTTTGAAGGTTCCCATGAGGGAGATAACTATCCCCACCTGCTGTTCCTCGATACCTGAGGAGTGTGGTTGAAACCTAAAGTAAAGTTCACAGGCCTCCCTAAATACAAAAAACTTGTCCCGACCTCCGAAGAACCTATTCAGCGATGCTTTTAGGCTCAGGCAGTAATTGCTCGAGAGCAGCGGTCGCTGTGAGGGAGCCTGGAATGGGGCCTGCGATATCAACAAATGCCGATTTGCTAACTCCAGTGACAGAACCTGCAGCTGCTTAGCTAGAGAAGTGACAGCATCCATCATAACCCCCCCCCCAAACAATGGTGCAGCCAGGAATAGAGGGAAGAGAGGGACATATACCCACTGTTTAAAGAATCAGGCTTACCCTAAGAGGGGCATGACTAAGTGCCTAGCTAGTCATTATCAGAGCCTCCAATGGTGAGGATGGATGTGTCTGACAATAGGCACTAGGTACCACTCCAGAGCAGCTCCTGGTAGTCATGCTCCACCAAGAGGGCTGGTCAGCGCAAGTTGAGACAAGAGAAGGGATACACTGCCACTATCAAAGGAATGGGAGGGACAACCTAAACCACCCTGACCTCTCTGATGATCTTAGATAGGTTATTTTACATCTTGCGGTGATCACTTCCTATCCTTGTCTTGAGGGTGTGTAAGGGGTGGACGGTCCCCTTACAAGCAGGTGCAGTTTTTCCCCTGAAGATACCCCACGCTGGGGTAGATGTTAATGTTAATGTTATGGATAAATTGTGTTTTACTGTGTCAGTGGGTTTTCCCCCCAGAGGCCGGGTGGGACGGCTGTCCCCATAGAAACAGTGCAGGAGAAAGGAGGAGCCGGCAGCAGAAGGGGGAGGGAGAGAGAGAGTGTTAGAGAAAAGTTTTGAGTTGGAGGCAGTCGAGTCCGGGACAGGAGAGAAGGAGCAGTGAGAGCAGGGTGTGGGAGCTAGCTGGACAGCGTACGAAGAACAGAGAAAGAGAAAGTGTCCTCTATGGTGAAACAGGTTTGAGTGGGTCAGGTCTGCTGTAGCCGGAGTGGGAGCCCAGGTGAAGTAGAGTAGCCGGCACATCCCCACGAGAGGAGACGACAAGAAGAGGTGATCCCCCATCAGGAGTTGTGAAACGACGCTTTAAGCTGACTGCCACTGTTGTGAAGATGTGTGCAATAAACTTGCCTTCTGATTCAACTGATCTTCGTCTGCAAAGTCTTTATACATCTGACAGCGTTTCCTGTACCACCACACTCTGCCCCACCAAGCAATCTCCTGTCCCAAAAGTGACGGCGGAGCCGGGGGTAAGCCTGATAGAAAAAGGGGCCATGACTACAACCCCCGAGGCACCCCCGGCACCCCGTTACATGTGGCGTAGTCGGCAGGATCCGGACTATTGGTGAAGGGTCCCAGTTCCATATTGGGAAGAACAAGTGGTGCCTAAGGCGTTGGACCGGGCACAAGATGGCGCTAAGATGGCCGCCATCTTCACGAACACAGTGGGTGCGCGGAAGATTGGCGCCAAAAGAAGAACCCTGAGCTTGCCGGCGAAGAAAAAGAAGTGCAGAGTACACCATTCAAAGAGGGGAGGTGCTGGCCCTAAGATGTTGCTGAAAACATGTGAAGAGGGCGGCAGTACAGAAAAAAAGAAGAGTCGCCTGTGCTGGGTCGATTTGATGTGCGAGACTGGGGGTGGAGTGTATACAAGAGCGGGAAAAGAAGGCCCGCCTCCACCTTCCCCAGCATCTCCACTGTCCCCGGCGCCATTACAGAAAGAGCTACAAGAGACGCCAACTCAACAACTGACCTCAAGTGAGATGGAGACTCAGATGAAGCAGCAAGTTGCAGCGGGCGCGCTGGTGGCAACCAGCCTGGGGAGAGGACGCCCGAGGAAGACTACAGCCGAGGAAGCCCTGACCATTACATTACCGGCTGTGCCAGGAGGTCCGGAGTGGCCCGCGAAAGTAACGTGGTTCACTTCCTGGGATGCCGTGACCGGTGAAACCTCCACGGAAGTCTGGGCCACCTATAAAACAATACTGCAGCCGGGAAGTGAGACACCGGGAACACCCCTCCAGAGTCCGGAGGTGGTTACGCCCGTCCAGGCAGGACCTCCAGCCCCTACCGAAGTTCCTACCTCGGGAGAGCAGCATGCCCCGGAGTTGGAGGAGGATGAATGGGGGTTCTTCTGGGAGCCAGTAAAACCGTCGCCCCTGATCCGACGACAGTCCCCACCGCCTGAAACTGATCCAGTGCAAGAGAGGTTGCTGGCCGAGACCGTGGCCCGTGAGATGATGGCCGGTCCCCTTAGCGACGAGTTTAAGCGGCAATGCACCGTTGGCACCGTGGTCAAATTCAATCAAGCGGAGGGCTATGGTTTCATAGAGGACGAAGAGACCGGAGATCATTTTTTTTATAACCGGGTTAACCTGGACACTGAGGGCTTGCCCCAACGTCTGCAGACCCTGTACCCGGGAGAAAGGGTGAAATTCCGGAGAGAAGTGGGATGCCGGGGCCTATTTGCCGTAGGAGTGACCTGGATGCCCACTGCACAAGAAGCCGCACTATGGCAACAAGAACTTGAATGGGAAGAGTGTCAGAGCCGAGACGGACACAGAGGAGACCGGTGCTGGCCGAGTCTACCCGGCCGAGGAACACGCTGGCGGTGTCGCCAGAAGTCACTATCGGACTGTTAGCCGAACCGGAAAAGGAGACGCCGGCGGTGTTAGCAATTCGTCAAAGTATGGTGACACACCCGGTGGTCGTCGTGGGAAGTCCACAGCCGTTCCGACCCGCTACCCCGTCACCTCCGCCGGGAATCGAGGGGCCAAAGCCGGAGCCAGAAGGATCGGAGACACCGGTTAACTACGAACCGTTCCGGAGGCTGCGCCGCTTGCCAGGTCAGTCACTCTCCGATTATGTGCGGGCCCAGCGAGCCGAATGGCTCCAAGCTTATCACCCCGTGTGAACCCCCGTGACCGGAGAAGAGGGACACACTTGTGTTAAGTACCGGTTGTGTTGCAGAACCGGTGAAGTTCTAAAGGTTGTAACCACGTTCAAGGTACCGAGCCCGGAGGGAGCCTGATGCCGGACTTGGCAAGGACTCCCTCTGTGATGTTGAAGGAGACTTCTATTGTTTGTGTTCCCTGCCTGCAAAGACCGGGAGTGCTGTGAGAGCCTCCGGGCAGAAGATCAGCCAAGACCGGGAGCACCTGCTAACGGCCTCCGGGCAAATCTACTGCAAAGACCGGGAGCTCCCTTGGAAGGACTCCGGGCGCCGGACTTGAGTGTGTCTTTAAGTGAACATTTTAAGGTTTTTATAAAAGTGACTTTGCTGCTAAGTTTGTGTTTTGCAGGTGCGGGCCTTGCCGGGAGGCTAAGGCAAAAAGAGGGGAGGAATGTAAGGGGTGGACGGTCCCCTTACAAGGAGGTGCAGTTTTCCCCACTGAAGATACCCCACGCTGGGGTAGATGTTAATGTTAATGTTAATGTTATGGATAAATTGTGTTTTACTGTGTCAGTGGGTTTTCCCCCCAGAGGCCGGGTGGGACGGCTGTCCCCATAGAAACAGTGCAGGAGAAAAAAGGAGCTGGCAGCAGAAGGGGGAGGGAGAGAGAGAGTGTTAGAGAAAAGTTTTGAGTTGGAGGCAGTCGAGTCCGGGACAGGAGAGAAGGAGCAGTGGGGGCAGGGTGTGGGAGCTAGCTGGACAGCGTACGAAGAACAGAGAAAGAGAAAGTGTCCTCTATGGTGAAACAGCTTTGAGTGGGTCAGGTCTGATGTAGCCGGAGTGGGAGCCCAGGTGAAGTAAAGTAGCCGGGCACATCCCCACGAGAGGAGACGACAAGAAGAGGTGTTCCCCCATCAGGAGTTGTGAAACGACGCTTTAAGCTGACTGCCACTGTTGTGAAGATGTGTGCAATAAACGTGCCTTCTGATTCAACTGATCTTCGTCTGCAAAGTCTTTATACATCTGACAGCGTTTCCTGTACCACCACACTCTGCCCCACCAAGCAATCTCCTGTCCCAAAAGTGACGGCGTAGCCGGGAGTAAGCCTGATAGAAAAAGGGGCCACGACTACAACCCCCGAGGCACCCCCGGCACCCCGTTACAGGTGCTTTACACGTTGCCGCATCACTAGCGATTGCTAGCGATGTCGCGAGCATTAGCACCTGCCCCTGTCATTAGTGCAATATGTGGTGATCACTGCCATAGCGAACATAATCACTACGACAGCGTCACACGCACATACCTGCTGTGCGAGAGGGAGGTGTGTTCGGCATCACAGCGACGTCACTGCGGTGTCACTAAGTGGCCACCCAATGACAGAGAAGGGGTGGAGATGAGCGGCCGGAACATGCTGCCCACCTCCTTTCTTCCTCATTGCCGGTGGACGCAGGGAAGAAGATGTTCGTCGTTCCTGCGGTGTCACACATAGCGATGTGTGACACCGCAGGAGTGACGAACAACCAGCGGCATGCACCACCAACGATATTATGAAAGGAGCGACGTGTCAATGATCAACGATTTTTGACGCTTTTGCAATCGTTGATCGTCGCTCCTTGGTATCTCACGCTGTGATGTCGCTAATGGCGCCGGATGTGCATCTCTAATGACGTAACCCCGACAATATATCGTTAGCAATGTCGCAGCGTGTAAAGCACCCTTTACCCTGAACACAGCACTTTTTAGTGTACAGGGCAGCTGGAACTCCTGCTCTAGGTTAAAGGCACGGAGGGGATAAGACAGACAGCAGTAAAAGAAACAGCAATAGTACAAAGCACACCAAACTACAGGAAAGCTGTAAATGGGATTTAAAAGGAAGGGAAAACACCAAACAACTCCATGCAGCAATCTCTGGCTATGGCTCCAAAACTGACTTCTTAGTCCAAAGCTCACAGGTCCACTCCTGGAACTAGCTATAGCAAAGCTATCACTGATAACTCCTTGAGCTAAAAGGAGAGTATTTATAGCAGAGGTGAATTGGAAATTCAGTACAGCTGAGACCTGGCTTTTCATCCTGAATTAGGAGACCAGATGAACTGCTTAATCCTTGCAGCATTGGAAAGAATCTGCAAAGCCAGCAGCTTTAGGCCTGTTTCAGATGTCTGTGTTTAATCAGGTACCTGTCACATGCATGGTTATGGTTATAAAACACGTGTCTCTGCAATAAAAAGATGTTCTATATTTACCTGTATCCAGCAATGCTGTCTTCTGCTCTGCTGCATCACCGCAATGCCCCTGCTCTCAGCTGCTCACTGTGGTGAATAATCAATGAAAATAATGAGCTGGGGTCAGGAGCGGGAGGCAGCAGAGCCGCAAACAGCATGGCTGGTTACAGGTAAATATAGAAAATCTTTTTATTTAAAAATCTGTGTTTTCTCCGGTCCGTGTCACACTGATGTCACACGGATCACATGTGCGGTCCGTGTGACACCCGTGCTGCCGGAGAACAGACGGGCATGTGAAAACACGACCGTGTGAGTACACAATAAAGTAACATGGGTACGTGTGACATCCGTGTTAAAAACGGATGTCACACGTACCTAAAACATGGACGTCTTAAACCAGCCTTAACTTGTGCAAGTGTGCATGTAACCCTTCACTGTGCTCTGCCGACAATAAAGGTTCTGGGTTGAGGCTCTACAGTCCCTACCACAGATAATTTCTGCTGCAGTTGCTGTATACACAGTCCAGAAGGTAAATAAAACAGCTGATTGCTACTGTTGTGTGTGCTTTCAGTGGCTGCAGAAGGAATCTGCTGTGAAATGTTTTGACTTTGGCAGGGACCAACTGTATCTTTCATTCTGTCTGTAACAAAATTGAATGGCATCACTTCCCATAGGGCAATATACACCTGCAGTGAATAAATGCAATTTCGATCATCACGGGGGCCAATTGGATCTTCAATGAGTGGGCCACGGCTTCAATGGCATAACAATAGTTAATAGCAGTATGCATAGTTTAACGCCACCTAGTGGTATTAATATCAGATGCCACTGTGTAACATAGCCGGCATATAATGTGTGTGGCATGCATATAGCTCTTGAGCTGTCATTTTTCTTTATCTGCACAAAAGCAAATTCCACAATGTCTGTATTTTGGTCAATGTGGATTTTGGCAAATTTCAAGTACAATTCAGTTCCACTCAAATGTATTCTTTCTTCGCTATTTACTATCATTGTCTCATATATCTATCATAGCAAAGGTAACAAGTCAGAAACAAGTACATTTGCACCTCCATCATGGCTATCTCTTCCTATAAGTTGCCGTAGAAAAATGTTGGTTCTAAAAGTTTCCTCGTCAATAACTAGACAACACTACAAAATGAGTTCTATAACCAACTGGCCTGCTGCAATGCCCACACTAGTACAATGCCCTTTAAATACCTGTCATAATGATAATAATAAATTACCAACATAGATACTTGGAATCATTAGCCAAAATTCACAAACAAATAACCAATTTGTACAGTGAGTCTATGGTCACCAGTTCTCAAGCAAAACTAATTATTTAAAAAACAAAATGACTGTAAATGTCCCTCGGTGAACAAACAAATGTGCTCAGCATGGCACTGATCATAAGGGACTGAGTCTTTTTACTTTATTATCAAGACATCTATTGTACAGTTAACACTATGATAACAGTGCGCTAATCTCAAAAGGTTTCTATATTATACATTCACTGTGAAGAAATAGGATCTATCTATTATACAAGCTGAATGATGGCACCAAACCAAACATGCTCTCACCATTTATGTTGTAAGGACATATGTAAGTGCTCTATAGACCAAATGGTGTCAGTACTACTGTTCTAGTGACAGCAAATTATTCACTTGCAGTCATTAGATATACAACCTATCAATTTGTGATGCTCTGCACAGTTTTGCATTGTATCTTGGGCTAATGATGCTGCAGTCACTTTCTGCATTGCGGCAGAAAAGTAAAGCACTTGTAATGGAAACCAATGAAAATTATAAAAAGAAAAATATATGTCCCATAGTGGATTTAAAGGGGTTTTCTAAGTATATAAAATGAAGTACTTAAAAGTCTCTGCTAAATGATCACACTGTAGCTCAGAAGGTATTTTTCATTATCATTATTGTAACCAGCTCAGTTGTCCTTAGGGCTCATTCAGACAAATGTATTGAACGTCCGCGTGCTGTCCAGGAGCAAAATGTAGAATATGGAGAGAACATGGACCAATGCAAGTGAGTGTGTTATTTCACATGAATATTTTTACACATGGACTGATGGTAAAAATTGCAGCATGCACTTCTTTGATTCGTATTCCATATTAGACTCTCACATTATAAGCCAAAGGATGTGAAAAAAATGCATCACATATGCGCTTCCTCCATATGTCATGCATTTCCTAATGGATATGTGATGAGTAGAGTTGAGCGCGGTTCGCGGTTCGAGGTTCTCCAGTTCGCGGCTCGAGTGATTTTGGGGGCTGTTCTAGATCGAACTAGAACTTGAGCTTTTTGCTAAAGCTCGATAGTTCTAGATACGTTCGAGAAAGGTTCTAGCAGCAAAAAGACAAGCTAATTACTAGCTGGCTTTCCGCTGTAATAGTGTAAGTCACTCTGTGACTCACACTATTATGAATTTTCAGCGTATAGTGTGCGGGAAAAGCGTATTCAGATCACTGCTGTTTGGATAATGGCGATCTCCATTTTTTTTTTTCCTTGTCTTCCTTCCCTAAGCGCGCGCGTGTAGTTGGGCGGGCCAGCATGTCAGCCAATCCCAGACACACACACAGCTAAGTGGACTTTTAGCCAGAGAAGCAACGGCATGTGTGATAGGATGTCCATGTCACATGTCCCTGCATTATAAAAACGGACATTTTCCTCCAGCACGCCATTATCTGCTTTCTGCGTCTTGGTGTCAGTCACCGCTGGCGTAGCTCCTGTCTCCGATACTGCTGTGTACGCTCTATACACAGCGCTATACAGAATAGGGATAGAAGTTTCTTTCAGCCCTTGTAAGGGCTAATACCGGCAGGGTCAGAGCCATAGGTGACACTCAGGTCCATGAAAACAGATTTTAACAGCTACACAAGATGACAGCGTCTGTGTAGCTAAGGTCAAGGATTTCCTCGCTGCATTTCCCCATTAGGAAGGATAAAAAGGGAGGCTTCCTTTCCTCTACCCAGAACCGCAACCCTGCCACTGTACCCTCCTGCCCTTTGCACACTCAAACTCATTGTTACTAAGCCATTATACTAGCAAACACTGAGGAAACTTAGTGGCATCCTAAAAGTGGCTGTTGGACTTCCAGTAGTGTCCCACTGGTGCAAACCTATGTGCAGCACCTCTGCATTGCACACTCAAACTCATTGTTACTAAGCCATTATACTAGCAAACACTGAGTAAACTTAGTGGCATCCTAAAAGTGGCTGTTGGACTTCCATTAGTGTCCCACTGGTGCAAACCTATGTGCAGCACCTCTGCATTGCACACTCAAACTCATTGTTACTAAGCCATTATACTAGCAAACACTGAGTAAACTTAGTGGCATCCTAAAAGTGGCTGTTGGACTTCCATTAGTGTCCCACTGGTGCAAAGCTATTTGCAGCACCACTGCATTGCACACTCAAACTCATTGTTACTAAGCCATTATACTAGCAAACACTGAGTAAACTTAGTGGCATCCTAAAAGTGGCTGTTGGACTTCCATTAGTGTCCCACTGGTGCAAACCTATGTGCAGCACCTCTGCATTGCACACTCAAACTCATTGTTACTAAGCCATTATACTAGTAAACACTGAGTAAACTTAGTGGCATCCTAAAAGTGGCTGTTGGACTTCCATTAGTGTCCCACTGGTGCAAATCTATGTGCAGCACCTCTGCATTGGACACTCAAACTCATTGTTACTAAGCCATTATGCTAGCAAACACTGAGTAAACTTAGTGGCATCCTAACAGTGGCTGTTGGACTTCCATTAGTGTTCCACTGGTGCAAAGCTATTTGCAGCACCACTGCATTGCACACTCAAACTCATTGTTACTAAGCCATTATACTAGCAAACACTGAGTAAACTTAGTGGCATCCTAAAAGTGGCTGTTGGACTTCCATTAGTGTCCCACTGGTGCAAACCTATGTGCAGCACCTCTGCATTGCACACTCAAACTCATTGTTACTAAGCCATTATACTAGCAAACTATGCTGCCAGTTTAAGGGCCGTAGTTGCATTGTCAGGGATAATTATTGTTGTTTATTCTGCTGTTAATAAAGATAGACCACCACTGCAATCTACACCACCTCTCAATTTTTACTACAACATTTTAAGTGCACAATCTTGTCGCAATCAAAATGAGTGGCAAAATGACAGATGCTGGTGGAAAGGGGAAGAGGCGTGTTGGAAAAGGAAAAAAAGGGTTTGTCCGTGGGGAAGGTGGCAAAGCTCCATTAACATCTGCTGAAGATAGACCATCTTCCAGCAAAAGTAAGATGTCTACTACTTTCCGTGGACAATCCGATGTGCTCCCTTTTTTACGGACACGAACAACTGGAACAAAGGTAGATGATGACCAAAAAAAGAAAATGCTTGAATGGATCTCAAGTGGTCCAACAAGTGCCCTCTCCTCCACCTCAACTACCGCATCTAAAAAACACCAGTCCTCTGAGTTGTCATCCCAATCACACTTGCTTTCTCCCAGCTCTGAAGTCTCCATCCACCCTGCACAGTATGGTGGAACTTAGATGGCTGAGTCTGCAGAGCTGTTCAGTCACACTATAGCCTGGGAATCAGAGGTCTACTCCCAAGCTACACTGAGTACAGACCAGGAAATGGTCTGCAGTGATGCCCAGAACCTTTGTGACACAGATTCAGGCCGTGATGACCAAGTTTCTGAGCATAATGTTGGCCCTTATTCAAAAACTGATACACCTGTTGTAATAGACAATGAGGAACATACTGATGACGATGAGACGCAGATACCAGATTGGGATGACAACTTAAATATTCGGTCAGGGCAAGAAGAGCCTCGGTCTGAGGGTGAGGGGAGTGCAAACGCAACAATTGATGAGGAAGTTCTAGATCCCACCTACTGTCAACCCACAGTCAGGCCCTCGAGGAGGTCAACAGAGACGGTGGAGGAGGATGCAACTGACGATGAAGTTACCTTGCGCCTTCCTGGACAGAGTCGGAGTACTGGTAGCACGTCTACAACTGCATCCTTAGCCACCACTGTGCCTCTGAGCACTAGTCGGGGTGGATCAGCAGGTCGCATGCCCTCTAAGCCTTGCCTAGCCTGGTCCTTTTTTGACATAGCAAAAGATCGCCCAAATTATGTGATCTGTAAAATTTGTCGTGATTCTGTTAGTAGAGGGAAAAACCTCAGCAGTTTGACAACTTCTTCCATGAATCGTCACATGAATAAATATCATATGTCCCAGTGGGAAGCTCACCGTGCTGCAATGCGGCCTAGCGGAGCGAACCATCCACCGCCTGCCCCTTCCAGTGCATCCGCGCGCTCTTCATCTTCTAGGACTGTGGGGACAGCTGTCACACCTGGTTTTCCACGCACAACTTCCACCACTGTAACCGCAACAGGCAGTTTGCTTGGTAGGTCGTCAGTTGGTTTGGAAGGGGAAACAAGTGCGTGTGTACAGCTCTCTCAGACATCGATAGCACCAACGTTGGATGAAGGCAACATCATGTCTACGCCTGCACTTTCCTCACAAACCTGCATTTTTCCAGGGACACCCTACTCAACACCGTCTACACACAGCAGCCAGATCTCTGTCCCTCAGAGCACACGCTAAACACTATTTGGAGTCAGGGGGTGGGACAACAGGAAGGGGAGGATTTACAGGAGGATTCATATGCGCAAGACACAACAACATCACCAAGGTCCAGACGTTCATCATCACCAACGCGGCATTCATGGGACCATGGGGGACAGGGATCAACAAGGGCGCATGGTAGCAGGTGAAATGTTGAGGAAGGTGCAGGAGAACATGAAGAAATGGAGGACTGGACATGGAAGACTCAGCGGATGAGGGAGACATTGGTCAAATTTCAGTTGAAAGAGGTTGGGGGGAGATGTCAGAGGAAGAAAGAACGGTTAGCACCTCTATGCCACAAACACAGCGTGGACACATGAGTGCCTTCTTGCTGCACTACCTCCAACATGACCCTCGTATTGTCAAAATTAGAAGTGATGATGACTACTGGCTTGCCACACTATTAGATCCCCGGTACAAGTCCAAATTTTGTGACATAATTCCAGCCATAGAAAGGGACGCACGTATGCAGGAGTATCATTAGAAGCTGTTACTCGATCTTAGCTCGGCTTTTCCACCAAACAATCGTGCAGGTGCAGGGAGTGAATCTCCCAGTTGTAACTTGACAAACATGGGAAGGTCTCGTCATCTTCAACAGTCTACCCGTACCAGTAGCACCGTATCTGGTGCTGGTAACAGCAATTTTATTGAATCTTTTCATAATTTTTTTAGACCCTCCTTTGCAAGGCCACCAGAGACAACAAGTCTGACACATAGTCAACGGCTGGAGAGGATGATACAGGAGTATCTCCAAATGAACATCGATGCCATTACTTTGAAAATGGAGCCTTGCTCATTTTGGGCTTCAAATCTTGAAAAATGGCCAGAGCTCTCCACTTTCGCCTTGGAGATTTTGTCGTGTCCAGCTGCCAGCGTTGTCTCTGAACGTGTCTTCAGTGCTGCTGGGTGTGTGCTGACAGATAAGCGCACGCGTCTGTCCAGTGACAATGTGGACAGACTAACGTTCATCAAAATGAACAAGTCTTGGATCCACAAAGAATTTACTACCCCTGTGTCATCCTGGGGAGAGTAAATGCTTGTGTATTTTGAATGTGCTTGATGCAAACCTAGCTGTGAAGTGTACAACTGGGGCACAAGTGCTGCCACTGATGGGGTGTCTGTGTGGCCCAATTTTTGGAAAAAAGGGAGACTCCGCTTGGAGTAACCCTTGCTTACATTGTTTTTAAAAATGATCCAAGATGCACAGCGCTGGGATCAGGAAAGACTTTGCTACCTACCCCGGTGTCATCCTGGGGACGGTTAAGTATGGAGTATTTTTGAATGTGCTTGATGCAAATCTAGCTGTGAAGTGTACAACTGGGGCACAAGTGCTGCCACTTATGGAGTGGGTGTGTGTGTGGCCCAATTTTTGAAAAAAAGGGAGACTCCGCTTGGAGTAACCCTTGCTTACATTGTTTTTAAAAATGATCCAAGATGCACAGCGCTGGGATCAGAAAAGACTTTACTACCTACCCCGGTGTCATCCTGGGGACGGTTAAGTATGGCGTATTTTTGAATGTGCTTGATGCAAATCTAGCTGTGAAGTGTACAACTGGGGCACAAGTGCTGCCACTGAAGGGGTGGGTGTGTGTGTGGTCCAATTTTTGGAAAAAAGGGAGACTCCGCTTGGAGATACCCTTCCGGGTTTTTTACATGATTTTAGAAGGGCGTGCCATGCCTATATCTGTGTCTCCTCTTTTTCCTTGTCCTGCTCTTTTGTTTTCGCATGAATATGTGTCCTTGTCACTTTCCCATGTGTTTGTGTTGTGTTGTGAGTTGTTTGTCACCTTTTGGACACCTTTGAGGGTGTTTTCTAGGTGTTTTTATGTGTTTGTGATTGCCTGCCATTGTTTCCTATGCGGTTCGAACTCGAACGAGACGTCCGTTCGGCGAACCGAACTCGAGCCGAACCGCGACCCGTTCGCTCATCTCTAGTGATGAGCGAGCGTACTCGTCACTGATTGATATTTGATTGAGCATCAAGTGCTCAGGTATGCTCGATGTTCGGCAGAGTTTTGTGGTTGCTCAAACGTCATGCTCGAGTCCCCATTCTGCATGTTTCGTGGCTGTTAGACAGCAAATAAACATGTGGGGATTGCCTATTATACTTGGTAATGCAGAAAGCATGTTGGCTACTGGCATTTCTATGATTGGCTGACCGCATTGTATCATCACATTTTATATGAGACCTGGGGACACGATGCTCGGCACACTATCATTTGAAATCAGTTCAGGGAGTGTTGAGATAGAAGGAAGAACTTAGATTAGAGCAGGGTTTGTACACCTGCACCATTTAGTGCCTTTTATGGGGCACTAAAGGGTGTATTTAGCTTTGTTTAATATATAAATAATTAATTAAATAAAATGGCATGGGGTCCCCCTGTATTTGATAACCAGTCAAGATAAAGCAGATAGCTATTGGCTGGAATAATCAGGTTGGGAAGGTCCATCATTTTTTGGCCCTTTCCAGCTAAAAAATAGCAGCATGCTGCCATTCCAGAATCGACACATCACATTAGATGCGCCAATTCTGCTGCTTTGTCTGGCTCTTCCCGAGTGCCCTGGTGTAGTGGCAGTTGGGGTAATATTTTTGGGCACTGACATCACCTGGGTAATGTCAGCTGGCATCAAGCCCAGGTGTCAGTAGTGGAGAGGGCTCCATCAAACCCCCATTACTAACCCAGTAAGCAAAAAAAAAAACACACACAGAGGAAAAAAATAGTTTATTTGAATAAAGACTCCCCACACTATCCCCCGTTTACCAATTTATTATCACAAATTTCTCCTCGAAGTTCCGTCGTTGTCCTCATTCCCCGAATGCAGCTCCGGTGACTGTGAATAGCTGTAAAGTACAGGTATTCAGGGCTCCTGTTAGTGACCACAATTCGCATCAGAACTACTGGCTCAATGCTGCGATCAGCGACAACCAGCAATGCTGATGGGAGTTATCATCACTGCCCAGCGTCTGTGAATACAGTTGTGCTCAAAGGTTTACATACCCCAGCAGATTTTTTGCTTTCTTGGCCTTTTTTCAGAGAATATGAATGATAACACAAAATCTTTTTTCCCACTCATGGTTAATGGTTGAGTGAAGCCGTTTATTGTCAAACTACTGTGTTTCCTCTTTCTAAATCATGACAACCAAAAACATCCAAATGACCCTAATCAAAAGTTCACATACCCCAGTTCTTAAAGGGAACCTGTCATCAGAAATTTAGCTATAAACCTAAAAGTTTCCCCTTCTGCACGGCACCGCTACAGTAGCACAGCGCATGCGCGGGACCACAGGCGCCCAGGGGCGGCGACCTGAGGTTTGAAATTCAGCGTTCGGGGGCGGCGTAAATCGGCAGGAGGACAGCAACGTACATCAGGCAGCCCGCCCCCATGGAAGATTTAAGAAATTTGCATACGAAAAGGTACAAGTTTGTAAAGTATTTATTTTGGAATAAAAGGGGCCACAAAAACTATAGGAAGCTTCCTAGAATGCAGCCCAGGAGCTGCAGAGGGGGAAACTTTTAGCTTTATAGCTAAATTTCTGATGACAGGTTCACTTTAACACCGTGTATTGCCCTCTCTAACATCAATATGATAATGAATTCACTGCACTCAATTTGTAAATTTGCAAGAAGGTGAAAAATCATTTATTTAAATCAAGTGATCAAGCAACATCCAACGACATTTCGACCCGCCTGGGTCTTAGTCAAGTCGCTGTATAGTAGGTGACTGAAGGGTGAAGGATGATGTGCACTGAAGCACTGAAGTATATGGAAAAGGCGCCTTGGGGATATATATGATTTGCAAGCGCAGCAGCTCTGTTGCTATTTGAATCTCGTCTCTAACATCAATGACAGCTTGAAGTCTTTTGTGGTAGTTGTGGAAGAGACTCTTTATTTTCTCAGATGTTAAAGCTGCCCATTCCTCTTGGCAAAAAGCCTCCAATTCCTGTAATTTCCTGGGCTTTCTTGCATGAACTGCATGCTTGAATTCTCATAGAGTGGCTTAATAATATTGAGGTCAGGACACTGAGATGCCCACTCCAGAACCTTCACTTTGTTCTGCTGCAGACAATGACAGGTTGACTTGGCTTTGTGTTTTGGATCGTTGTCATGTTGCAACGTCCAAATATGTCGCATGCGCAGCTTCCAGGCTGATGAGTGCAAATTTGCCTCCAGCATTTGCTGATAATGTGATGCATTCATCTTTCCTTCAACTTTGACCAAGTTTCCTGTTCCTTTTTAGGTTACACTTCCCCACATCATCAGCGATCCGCTTCAATGCTTTACAGTAGGAATGGTGTTCATCATAGGTGTTGTTGACACCTCTCCAAATGTAACGTTTATGGTTGTAGCCAAAAGTTTGATTTTGTTCTCATCACTCCAAATTTGATTGTTCCAGAAGTTTGCAGGCTTGTCTCTGTATGCTGTTTGGTGTATTGTAGGCAAGATACTTTGTGGTATTTGCGCAATAATGGCTTTCTTCTGGCGACTCGACCATGCAGTACATTTTTCTTCAAGTGCCTCTTTATTGTGCATCTTGAAACAGCTACACTGCTAGTTTTCAGTGAGTCCTGTATTTGAGCTGATGTTATTTGTTGGTTTTTCTTTGCATCCAGAACAATTTTCTTGCCAATTGTGGTCAAAATTTTTGTTGGTCTACCTGATCGTGAATTGGTTTTTACAGAGCCCTTGATGTTCCATTTGTTAATCATAGTTAATCATAGTTTGAACACTGCTGACTGACATTATCAATTCCTTGGATATCTTTTTGTATCCCTTTCCTGTTTTTTACAGTTCAATTATCTTTTCCTATAGATCTATTCACAATTCTTTTGCTTTCCCCAATACTCCCAATCCAGAAACATCAGTGGCTGGATGAAAGATGCAAGAGTCTTTCTGGATCCCACAAACTCACTCAGCTTTTATGCACACACACTGTTTACAAGCAAACAAGTCACAGGTGAGGATGAGGATGTTACTATTATTAGTCATTCATACCCATTTGTGTCAACTTCTGTGCATGTTATCAGGCCAAAATGACCAGGGTATGTGAACTTTTGATCTGGGTCATTCGGATGTTTTTGGTTGTCATTATGATTTAAAAAGAGAAACCACAGTAGTTTGACAATAAATGGCTTCATCCAACCACTAACCATGAGTGGAAAAAAAGATTTTGTGTCATCATTCATAAAAAAAGGCCAAGAAATCAAAAATTCTGCAGGGCTTTGTAAAATTTTGAGCACAACTGTGTAGCTGTACTTTACTGCTGTTCAGTCACTGGAGCTGCATTTGTGGATCGTGGACTACAACGGAACTTCAAGGCAACATTTTTTTTATGATAAAATAGTGAACGAGGGATAGTGGGGTGAAGTTTTTATTCAAATAAATTATTTTTTTCTGTTGTGGGGTATATTTTGAGAATTGCTAGGTTAGTAATGATGGTATTTGATAGACATCTCCTCTTAATTATCCTCTGGTCTTGATGCCAGCTGACATTACACAACTGACATCAACCCCCAAAAATATTACCCTGATTACCACTGCACAAGGGAAATCAGGAAGAGACGGGCAAAGCACAAGAATTGAAGCATCTAATGTGCCGTATTTTTAGACTCTTTAGGGCCAAATAACAATTTACCTTCCCAGCCTGATTATATCAGCTCCCAGCTGTCTGCTTGACCTTTGTTGGTTATCACAAATGTGGGGGACCTGACGTAATTTTTTAAAATTGTTTATTTATTTAGTTTCAGCAGAGACCTGGGGGTTAGAGATGCATCCAGACATCTTCCCCATTTTTGTGCTGTTTTCATTCATTCCAGTGATTTTTCCAGTCCCCCAACCCTGCTGTTACGGTTTTCTGGTGCTTGAGTTTCCCTTTGACTTTCCTGATACTTGTTACTTGAGTCGAGCACGTCAAAGCATCTGATGTGCTCGATTCGAGTACCAAGCACTTGAGCATTTTAGTAACAAACATCATCCAAGATATGACATTTTTGGGTTACAAAGCACTGCTGAACTGTTGTGCACTTTATTTAGCAGCAATGGCCTGCACTATGGATGTTGAGAGGCTTATTGTTTTGTGCCAATAAGGCCTGAACTTTGGGATAGTAGATTGGCAGCTTACAGTAACAGAAAGAAAATGGAAGCCGCACGGATAGAGATATATGCAAGATGCTCATCCCTCAGTTTGAGAAGGTTTCACTTTTTGTAGAGTACATATGTATTCCTCCATCTTTATGCTGTTTATTGCCACATGTTTATTGGCACTTTATGTGGCTTAATTTTTATCTATTTTTTGTATTTAGAATGATGCTCTTATAAAAAGGATGAGGATTTGCCGTCACCAGGAGTCCCATATAAGCACATTGCCACCACAATGTTTAATTGTAGGTATCATGCCTTTAAATAAATTAATTTAGAAAAATATTTGTAGAAATACATTTTGCATTGTACCATTAAAGAAAGTGCTGAAATGCATTTTTCTTATTTTTTATGTACTATATATCACAGGAACACAGTGGAATTGTAGCACTACCTTCATTTTACAGTTACATACTCTTTATTAGAATGTATAAGGTAGATCTGTAATTATATAGTTACATAGTTACATAGTTACTAAGGTTGAAAAAAGACCTAGGTCCATCTAGTTCAACCTTCCTCCACCAGTTCTACATTTGGTCACAAAGTCATTTATAACCAATAATGTTGTGTGTACTGAGGAAATCATCCAGCCCTTTTTTGAAAGCTGTTATAGTGTCTGCCATTACTACCTCTTGTGGTAGGGCATTCCACAGTTTGACTGCTCTAACTGTAAAGAACCCTTTCCTATTTAGCTGTCGGAATCGCTTTTCTTCCACTCGCAGTGAATGCCCCCTGGTCCTTAGTATTGTCTTTGGAAGAAATAAGTCATGTGCCAGTCCTTTATATTGACCACACATGTATTTATACATATAAATGAGATCTCCTCTGAGACGTCTTTTTTCTAAGCTAAACATATCTAACTTTTTCAACCTGTCATCACATGGGAGGCCTTCCATTCCTTGTAGTAGTCTAGTTGCCTGCCTTTGAACTGACTCTAACTTCTGAATGTCCTTTTTAAAATGTGGAGCTCAAAACTGAATCCCATATTCCAGATGTGGCCTTACAAGTGATTTATAGAGGGGTAACAATACGTTGGGATCACGGGATCTAATCTCTCTTTTTATACACCTTACTCATTGTCTTCTCAGAACGCACAGATTTGCTACTGAAACACTGTTCCAGTGCTTTGCTACTAGCTGACATTACATGATCTGTTGCCCAGCATGTGAAACATGTACCCTCCAAAGACTAGAAGTGAGTAGGAAGAACTTAAAGAAGTAAAGGAAAAAATGTGTTAATTATGTAATGCAGTGACGTTAACTGCTTTAATATTAAATTGTATTTTCTAATTTCCCAGATGCACAGGTAAGCTTCCCAAATTTTTACGTTTAGGATGTAGCCATGTGGTGCGGGTTGACATGCAGCAGAGACATTGTCTACTTTCACAATCATGCAGCAACTGGTCTGTGGTGGGTGGGTGAATGGGTTTGACGCCACTCAATTAGCCACACCCTAAGGGCTCATTGATATGTCTTATTTTTCCACAAAGGAGAAAAATTGGTCAATTATTCTGATCAGAGTTTAGTCAGAATATTATCAAAGTGTAGTACAAGTGTCATCCGATTTAATTATATGTGGAGGAATTAAAAAGCAAAGTTCTCAACCTTCTCCATTCTGACAGTCCATGAAATTTGGACCGCATTTAGGAGAATTTTTCACGGACCTATAGACTTGCATTGCCAATTTTTTTAATCTTACCCTCAAATCAAAATCGGATATGGTTCCACGATTTTCATGGACATGTAAATGGCTTTAAACATTAGTATAGGTAAGAGTGCTCTCATGAAAGCCACAGATAGCATTTGTACAAAAAACTCTGTATCTTCTATTTCACATCTGGAGCATTGTGAATATGCTCTAAGCCTCAAATATTTAATTCTCTTGTATGTAAGTTATATGCTATGAGAGATGAGAATTTGTAAAACCTTGTGACACTCATTAAAGAAAAATAAAAGCAATTTAATAGGTACTCTCTATGATCTTTCCAAATTTTTGTGGCTTGAATTGGCATGAATTTTAGTGTTATTGAGACTATTTGTAATGTCCATGCCAGTGTTCTCGCACTCTGCTGTCCCCTCCCCAAGCAAGGATGTTGATTCCTTCACCTGTCTAGGCATACTACAGCGGCAGTCCTGTCCTCATCCCATGCTGCAACCTCATGAACCATCTGTACTCCTGACAGGCTCCAGGCCTCTGCTCGTAGGGCATGCCCACAGCCACGACCCCTTTCTTAAAGGGCCGGTTTCCTCCTAACCCGGATGTGCCTCCCAGGTTAGCTGGGAGGTTGCAGGTATTTAAGGAAACTCTGCCCTTTGAGAAGTTGCCTGGGCAATGAGTTGAGTTAGACTCATTGTTAGTTGTCAGGTTCTGCTGCTGCTACAAGCTGCCACGTCAGCCACTATACCTGCAAAGCAGCCTCTCCAGCTGCTGCTGCCATACCCGTCAGTCCATCCATCCATTCATCCATCCCAAATGGAACCTCTACACCCACTGCTGTAAAGTATCTTCATCCGTTGCTGCATCCATCCATCCTTCCATCCATTACGAACACAGCTTCTACACCTGCTGTCGCTGTCACCTACCACTTGTGACTGCCGATCCTGTACCCCAGTGGCCAGCCGACACAACAACAGTTTTCCTGAGTGGCATCCAGACCAACACCTGGAGCGTAACACCTCCACCATTAAGGGCTTTGGAAAATACCAGGCTCAGGTCCGTAGTAAAGCCCCTCCAGGTTTTCTGTGTGTTGTGGCCCAGTGGGTTCTCTGATATCACTGGTCACCTGATGAGCATAACACTATTTTAGATAAATAATGTAGTAACCCCTTCGCCCGCCTCTCCTTCCAATGTTGATTTTTGGTTTGTCGTTTGTCTTGACATAATGTTTTCTAATTTCTAATTCATTTTTCTTTTGCTTTGGGGGGTGGAATTTGTTATTTCTGTGCGGAATGAATAAAAAAACACATTGTTTAACATGGGCTGTTATTTTTTTATGTTATTTCATTAATAAAATATTGTGTCACTAAATATTTTTTCTACTTACGATTTATATTATTAATTTATATTATTATTATTATTACATTTGGGGTCATTTCTTAAGCACTCACACTGATAATGTTTCAAAACTTATATGTAGTTATAGCTGAATAAATGTTTTCTTCTGTCATCTTCAAGATATTATTTGTGTTTTCCTGTGAATGCAAGTTTATTACTAAGTGTTAAGTTATACATTTAAGATGAGTTGTTGCAAAATAAAACTCCTACTGCATATTTTGTTAAACATTTTCTTTTAAAAATGCTGTAAAATTTAACTATTTTTTGTCTATAATACTGTGTTCTGTTTTCTCGAAATCTGGAAAAAAAAACTGTTGCTAAAACCTACTTGTGTCACTCTATTTCAACAGCAAAGACAAGAAGGAAGTGGGCAAAGAATAATAAAAAAAACATTGTATTAGCTCTAGGCTTATTTAAGGTACAGTTACTTTCCCAGTATACAAATTGATGTGAATCAATCGGCCATACAATAAAGATTTAGAATTGACAAGTTTTCTTTGTGCATAGACAACAGAACTGTAGAGCAATTTGCAATTCATTTACAATGTACCATGTTCCTAATGCATTCTAGAAACAGAATGATTTCATTTGGAAACACTGCTGAAGAAAAATTCACTAACTCTTTCCGTCATCCAGTTCCGTTAATGATTTCTAAAGGTTTGTAGAAGTCCCTCACATGCAATGTCTAGACACCCGAAAAGAGATGGAAATGTTTTGTCTAACTCTTTGACTAATATTTAGCATCTTGATACTGTTTGATTCTTCTAATTGTAAGTGCGCACCCATGGTAAAATCTTGCCATAAAAACTGCAATGAAATCACACTTCTTAAATGTGACTTCCAAATTACTTAAAATTGGTCTCACTGCTAGTCTATTTCATGTCCTATATTTTGGCCTTAAATTCTGTCCTTAGGGGTACTTTGCACACTACGACATCGCAAGCCGATGCTTGCGATGCCGAGCGCGATAGTCCCCACCCTGACGCACATACAATATTGTGTTATAGCTGCCGTAGCGAACATTATCGCTACGGCAGCTTCACACGGACTTACCTGCCCTGCAATGTCTGGCCGGCGAACCGCCTCCTTACTAAGGGGGCTGGTCGTGCGGCGTCACAGCGACGTCACACGGCAGGCGGCCAATAGAAGCGGAGGGGCGGAGATGAGCGGGACGTAAACATCCCACCCAACTCCTTCCTTCCGCATTGCCGTTGTGAGCCGCAGGACGCAGGTAGGAGATGTTCCTCGCTCCTGCGGCTTCTCACACAGCGATGTGTGCTGCCGCAGGAACGAGGAACAATATCGTAACATCGGTCCTTCCGAAATTATGGAAATGACCAACGCTACACTGATGATACGATTTCTACACTTTTGCGCTCATTAATCGTATCAAAAACAATTTACACACTCCGATATCGACAGCGACACCGGATGTGCGTCACTTTCGATTTTACCCCACCGACATCGCAGCTGCGATGTCGTAGTGTGCAAAGTACCTCTTAGGCTCCACTTTCCAATCTACTTGTCAATCTACATGATATGTCCGTGAGTCACAGTATAGGTAAAAACATGTAGAGACAATTTTTGCAGCATGCAAATTTGAACAAGATTTTAGTGAAAAGTAGGATAGTCATTTGATAAGTAACGAGTGTAGCAACAATTACTCCTCTATTCTTTTAGTAATCTGACCATGGTGACAATTAGAGATGGAAGAATCAATACAAAAGACTTTGGTCCCTCAGCAGGTCAGTATTTTGACTTACCTCTCGGCATTCCTGGATCTTTTTTTGATTAGCCATGCTAGCTGATGTCATGTGTGAAACACACGCCAGCCTGGATAAACAAAAGAAAAGCCAGGAATGTTGGTCTCAGGTCTCAAATCAAGTAGTCACAGATTACTGACAAGGACAATGCACCATAGTCCTGCAAATCAATTCTCCCATCCCTATGTCTATATTAAAAAACACAGAATGCTTTTAGATCAGATGTATCCACCTACAACTACTATATTGAGTGGAATTGGATGATAAGTAGAACTGGGGGGATGACATCACACAACTCCAGTCCATGGTCCAGGTCAATGTGTGAGCTTTCAGGTCCCTGGTCACAATAGTTGATTTGCTGGCTTACTGTGATGTTCAGGTGACATCTTACCAAGCCATGCGAATCATAAGATGAGCCTGGGCTCCTGGATGGTAAGAAAATTTGTTCTACTCCTGTCCACTGCCAAAAAGTACTGACCTGGACAGTGGAGAAGGGTTATGAGAAGCAATCCAAAATCTATAATAAAAATATATGCTTTTAATTGTAAAAATTATCCAAAGCTACTGTATATTTTAACTTTAGCAATCCACAGACTGATCAGTGATAGTTATCTTACTGTATATTAGTGAAGTGAATTGATTTAAATAATTTACAGTGATTGAGAACTGCTGGATAAACAATAAGTTTCCGATTGCTTGAGTCCCATTCACAGGCTCCTCTACTGCTTACTAGATTCAAGATCACAATTCTCCTGTCTCCAACCTTATAGGAGTGATGAAAGTGAAGAGCACATGCAAAAAAAGCAATTTTTGATGCATAAAAATTTGAACAGGATTTTGAGTAGGTTAACCATTTAAAAGGAAGGGTCTCAACTTTGACAGCTCACATCTTTTGTTCTGATGACAATAATAATAGTTAAATAGTGCAT
The DNA here is from genome assembly GCF_048569485.1 of Anomaloglossus baeobatrachus. Lineage (NCBI taxonomy): Eukaryota > Metazoa > Chordata > Amphibia > Anura > Aromobatidae > Anomaloglossus > Anomaloglossus baeobatrachus. The sequence goes on along the minus strand of NC_134353.1, from coordinate 675,519,890 downwards.
ACAGAATGCTTTTTTGATCAGATGTAGCTACCTAGAACTAGTTTCTCAAATGAAATTGGATGATCAATCCACTGAAAGTGATGTTATTTAAATGGCATGGTGTTACACCTTGTGGCTCTCCAGTTGCAAGGAATGAGATAGTCTCCCATTCCTTGTCTGCCACGAGCCCTTCTGTTCAGCAGCGCTGAAGGTTTAGGAAACTGCATAGTCTGCAGGAGATGCCTGCTCACAAACACAGCAGAAGGGTGATACCTAGTCGTTCTCCCTTTGCAAGGAATGAAGCGGTCTCCCATCCCTTGCCTGCCATATGCCCTCCTGCTCAGCATCACAGAGGGTCTGAGAGGTTGCACAGTGTGCAAAGGATGGATGCTCAGGGAAGCAGCAGGACTTCCCTTATCTCTGCACATTGTGAAACCGAGGATCTCGCCTTTATGACCCAGAGGCAGGAAGATGAGCATGATCCCCACGTGACGTCTTCTGATTCGCTCACTGATATCACACGGCCCGATGACGAGGCTGGTGATGTGCTGAATCCTGACTGGCCGGGCCAGGACGTCACGAATCCTGATTGCGTCACGTCCGTCTCGCGCCCGCCCTTGGGTGGAGCTACGCCTCCTTAAAAGCTCCTGCTGCCTTCATGGCGGCGCACGACCGTCCTTCTATGTTTGGATGTCTGGCAGCGTGCTGCCACGCCACTGTACAGACGTCATTGTCTTTTGTGGACTTTGCCCTTGCTGCTTAGGCAGCACCTGGTTTGCAGGTCTTGCCCCTGCCTTGCTGCTCTGGCAGTATTCTGATTAGCAGGCTGTGTTCCTGTCCCAGGTGAGCTCCTAGAGTCTCTGTCGGACTCACCTATTACTGAAGCACACGTGCGTGGGCACCTCTGTGCTACCCTCGTGCCATATTCCTGTGACTCCCGCTAGCACACGTGCGTAGGCACCTCTGTGCGTCCCCGTGCAACAAGTACACCGAACGAGGAGCCCCGAGCCATACAACCCTCACGGGTTAGGGCGGACCGGTGTACATAGATAGTCTGTGACATTCCAGACGATCACTAGTAGCAACCCGCTCACTCTTTCCTGACCATAGCAGCGGTCCCTTACACCGCACAGTGGACCTTGACCGGCAGAAGCTGTCCATTTCCCATCTTGGCACGCTTCCCCGGGTCCCCCTCGTAACACATGGTCCGAAGGCTAAACAAATTTTCATCAAGTTCCCTATCTATTTAATGGGTTGATCTAAACTAATTTCTTATATGGTTGTATTAAAAAATCCCTACTGTTGACTAAGTACACTAATTGCTATTGTTTTTCTATTTCTACTTCCAGTCTATGAAGCTTTACGTGAGATTGCCAGTGTATGCTGGGATTCTCAATGAAACTATCATTTGGGGGCAGAGACTGCCACAGCCCCTGTTTCCTCCGTCAAACTAAGCATCATCAGTGACACTTGTTTAAGAAGCTGGTCTGGTCCCTGTTCTGTCCCTGCGCATTGTCAGACCATCGTTAAGAGATCAGCACCTACCCCACAAGTGATGTCATTTGCAGGGGCAGCACTGATCTCTGCACACTGCTGGGTACATTCATTACTGATGATCTGAGCCAGCAAAACAGATCATTGAGCACATTACACAATGACATCATGCAAGGCCAGAGCAGTGACCAGAGCAGATCCTGATGGCTCTTTGTTTCAGAGACGGAGGCAGAAACTGTGGCAGTGCTTCTGCTCGCTAATGATGCTTTGTTTGAGAATCCCAGCATGAGCTAGGATTCTCATAAGAAGTGTCATAGACACAAGTAGAATAAAACCCAATAGCAGTTAGATAGTGTAGTAAGTGAACAGTAGGGTATTTTTAATGCAGCCGTATTAGAAATCAGTTTAGATTCACTATTAAATAGTAAATAGATAGGGGTTTGGCTGAAAATTTGTTTAGCCTTCAGACCACCCCTTTACGTTAGTGAAGTGAATTGATAGCCAGTAGTTTTCAGTGATAGAGTTCCACAGAATAGGTGATATGTTTATGTTGCTGTCCACCACAGACTCATCGACTAATTCCGAGAATCAAAATCCCAATCGCAATTCAACTTCCTTCAATCTTGTAGGAGTGATGAACGCAGTTTAGTGCATTGCTCCAATGTCCAATCATCATTGCAGAATCCAGTGATTGCATCCAGAATATGAACTGTTAATAAATGTAGTCAATGTTAAAAATCAGTTTCTTGAAAAAAATTAGTTGTACTATGTTGAGTAGAAATGTGCGGGAACTAAATTGAATGAAGCATGTAAATGAGGTCCAAAGTACAAATAGAAGAAATACAGTCAGGTTCCTTTTCCCCTGTCTAGATTAATGAAATGCACACATTTTCCTTTCATTACATAGTACCCACGCAGGACACAATTGGGTATGTTCAACCCACTCCACATTGTATTCCTACTGATTCGAGATTGGCAGTAAATGAATACTAGTGATTGCTTAATCACGTATTTTAAGCATCAAGTTGTTCTTTTAATTTTACCAGCTATTTTATAGGCAAGAGAAAGAAACTTATCACCTACTCCTACTACTTCTACACATTTGTGCAGTTGCAAACTTTGAAATATATAAGCAAAAAAGACAGATAAATAAATCACAAGCTGACAACTGTTATATGTCAGACCAAAGTTATACTAAAAAGCCAAACAGAATGTGACATTGTATAACAAGCATTTATTAAACTGTGCTGCTTGGAGTTTTTTTTCTTGCGAAAGTAGAATGTTTTAGGAGGACTGATCAATTAAGTGATTTGACAGTGGTTTGGATTTTCATCCTATTAGTACACAAAAGATATACTGTTCACTGGACACATGGGAAGAATCATCTTCTGCCTTCAGTAAGCTTCATATTATCCCCACTGTTTCTCCTGTCTCCATATTTGTGATGTGTTTTTCATCTAAGATGTGTATTTATCAGTAGTCAAGCCAAAAAAATAAAGTGCCAGTGTTCTGTAAAGCTTTATTTAGTTTACATTTTCTGTTACACAGTTGTCATGTCAAATAAAAAAACAAGTTTAATTGCACTGATTTATACACATTGTTGCGAGAGGCACAATATAGTACTGTAACAATGGCTGTGAAACAAATTCCTTGTGCAGAACAAGAGGTTCCATCACAAGCAAACCTCACACACATTATAGGGTATAAAAGGCTTAAAGAGCCACTAAAAGTCTAGCAGAATATTTAAATAATCTTATGTCTACTATAGTAACTGACTAAAGGCCCAGACACACAAAACGACTTACCAGCGATCCCGAAAACGATGCGACCTGATAGGGATCGCAGTTAAGTCACTGGGAGGTTACAGGTGAGATGTCACAAAGTCAGATTTTACCAGCGATGCAGGAACAATACAGGTCGCAGTAGCGACCTGTATAACAATCTCAGCAGTCACTGTGACCCTGTCACACAATTGTCAAACACAGCGATGTGTCCTGCCCAGCAGGACATCGAAGAAAATGGCCTGGACCATTCTGCAACGACTAGAGATCTCACAGCAGGGGCCTGATCGCTGGTAGGTGTCACACATAACAAGATCGCTAACGGGATCGCTACTGCGTCACAGAAACTGTGACTCAGCTGCGATCTGGCTAGCGATCTCGTTATGTGTGACGGTACCTTTAGCCATTATGTCACCGGCCACCATTGAGGAAAAGGTAGTCAGCTCACTACACTGGTGTCCTTGATTCACAGCTTCATGGGAATTGATAACTGGAAGATCCAGTGTAGAAATAGAAATTCCAGGTTGATAAAATTAATATTTTATTTAAATTTAAAAGTAGTAGCTCAGAACATAAAACTTGCAACACAATAGGAACAACTGTAGGTAGTGGACCTACATGTTTTGAGAAATGGCTGGTCTATATGCTGGTTTAATCACTCTCCATTTGTAGATATCAATCATGAGATCATGAGATGTTCTCCTGTTAGTAAAAGGGAGTAGTTCCAGTAGTGAACTACCAACATATTGAGAACATATTAAGAACAAAAAATCAAACTGATCCGAGGGGAGACCACAAACGCCAATTACTGAATCGAGAATCCAACTGGATTTCCACTCTTGAAACACGTCTAACAAAAGGTTAAAATAACAGACTGAATTTAATTCTACAATATTGTCTCCCATACAAATTTTGATTTTCTGATCATGTTATTTTATTGATAATTTAACCTTACTTGGTCATGGTATTTTTATATTATAGCTATTTTGTGACTAACATTTAATTTTTTGTACTTAACCTATATGTTGGTAGTTCACTCCTGGAACCACTCCAACTTACTAACAGGTGACCATCTCATGATGTCATAAATAATACCTACCAATAGAGTGTGGTTTAGTCAGCATTTATACCATGAATAAGGCCATTTGCTGAAGCGCATAAGTCAACTATCTTCAATTGTTCCTGTTGCAATGTCAGTTTAATGTTCTGAGCTACTACTTTTAAATTTAAACAAAAGCTAATTTTTATCTATCTGGCATTTCTATTTTAACGCTGTATCTTCCATTTATCCTTTCCCCATTGATATGAATTGGTACACAGAGTTTGCATTCCATAAATGGGATTTAAAAGAATCCCCTTCCTGTGTCTAGCCACTTACATGCTTTTTCACTATTGACTTTGTCATCTGAGGCATTAAATGGCTGGTGTTAAAGATAGTAATAATTACAGACATAACTACTAGAAATGGTGTGGGCACTTCTGTATTTTCACAATCTCCAAGACATAAAATTATAGTACTCTATGCTATGTGTATAGATGCAGTGTAATCAGGAGTGGACATGTCATTGGTACAATCTGTGTGGCTGCATAGTAGCCCGAGAGGTGAGGAGGCTCATCTCTACCTCTAAGGCAGGTAGAATTGAGCATTATGATCAGGCCCAGCGTCAGCACTAGAGTTGAGTGATGTTCGATTCATACCGTTCGGCAATTTCAAATTCGAGTGATTTTGGTTGGTGTTCGAGTTGTTCGACAAACTCGAATGATTTGCTTCAAGTTCGGCAGTTCGAGTTACCGTTCGATAACGGTTCGATCACCAAAAGCGTGGCTTTTCACAGTAAGGCTATGTGCGCACATTGTGTATTTGCATGCGTCCTGCGTCCCCAGCACAATCCCTCTCTCTTTCCTACTCACCGATCACGGGCACGGGCGCGGCGCTGCACGGCTGTCACAAAGCTCCGGCGACTTTTTCTCTTTTGAAAATGGCTGCCGCTCATTATTCAATCTGGTATTCCCTGCTTTCCCCACCAACCGGCGCCCATGATTGGTTGTAGTCAGACACGCCCCCACGATGAGTGACAGCTCTCTCACTGCAACCAATCACAGCCGCCGGCGGGTGGGTCTATATCGTGCAGCAAAATAAATAAATAAATAATAAAAAAAACCCTGCGGTTCCCCCCAATTTTGATACCAGCCAGGATAAAGCCACACAGCTGGAGGCTGGTATATTCAGGATGGAGAGCGCTACGTTATGGGGAGCCCACCACCCTAACAATATCAGTCAGCTGACGCCCGGAATTGCCGCATCCATTATATGCGACAGTCCCGGGACTCTACCCGGCTCATCCTGAATTGTCCTGGTTCAGTGGCAATCGGGGTAATAAGGAGTTAATCATGGCAGGAGTCTCCCCGAGATACCTTCCATGATTAACCTGTAAGTGAAAGTAAATAAACACACACAACGAAAATTCCTTTATTTGAAATAAAAGACAAAAAAACACCCTCTTTCACCATTTTATTAAAATCCTCAAATACCCCTCCAGGTTCGATGTAATCCACAGAGGTCCCGTGACGCATCCAACTCTGCTACATGATGCTAACAGGAGCGCCGTAGAACATGAACGCTCTGTGTCAGATCCACGCAGGAACTGATGTGAGCCGCACTGTCAGCGGTGATGTCTCTGAGGTAAAGCCTGCGAGAGCGGTGATGATAGGGGTTGTAGTGCCTGCTTGTGTGCAGTGATGAGTGCCGTAGTGCCGGTGTCTGCCCTCCCATCCATCCATCCATGCCTCCCTCCATCTCTCCATCCATTCATCCCTCCCTTCATCCCTCCCTCCATCCAACTATCCATCCCTCTATCCATCCCTCCATCCATTCATCCCTCCATCCCTCCATCCATCCCTCCATCCATCATCCATCCATCCATCCCTCCATCCCTCCCTCCATCCATTCATCCCTCCCTCCCTCCATCCCTCCCTCCATCTCTCCATCCACTCATCCCTCCCTTCATCCCTCCCTCCATCCCTATATCTATCCCTCTATCCCTCCATCCATCCCTCTACCCATCCATCCATCCATCCCTCCATCTACTCATCCATCCCTCCATCCCGCCCTCCATCCCACCATCCATCCCTCTATCCCTTGTGAGGCAGTGACAGGGGTAATATTTGAAGACTGCTATGTGTCCCCCAGAATGTGTCTGGAAACCCTCTGAGTTTGCTATAGCTATTACTGGGAGTATAGCACAAAGGGTAACAGGGAGACAGATCCCTCCTCCCAGTCCAGGTTTTGTAGCAATCCTCATGTCCGGCATTTTCGTTTAAATCATGCAGAGCACAGCAGGGTGTGTCTCAGTTGAGAGCCAGGCTTGGTGAAGCTAACACATGCGGTGTGAGCTGGGCTGGCTCTGTGTGGAGTGAACACAGGCCAAGAGTGCGAACCTAGGAGAACCTTACACAGATCCCTGCGGTTAACGGGGTCCCAAGGTAACAAGACTTTTTGATGCAAAGAATTTGTCTATATGCACCGGCTGTGATCCGGAAGAGACTTTGACTGTGGGAAATTGGATCTATTTATGCTGCAACAATAAATAGACTGTTGGTGTGAACACGCTGTTGCCTCATTGCCTCACGTTTTTGCCCAAACAACGCTGCTACCTCACATTATGGTGGAGAATGCGGGCATGGCAGCCTGGTTGCTAAGGGCAATGGCCTAAGAGGTACTTACCCGGGAAAAAAAAATAATTTTTTTTTTTTCTACTGACTGTTTGCGGTGGATCGGCGGGTCCACAAAGCCTGCAGGCGTTGCAGCCTGGTTGCTAGGGGCAACAACCCAGTTTTCACATGCTTATGATCAAGCCTGCAAAGTTACAGTTTACCTCAGCAGCCACTATGGAGGATCTTGTAAAGCAGCTGGCCCAGTCTACTGCTCAACTACAGCAGGTTTTTGCACAAACCAGTGCACAACAGCAACAGGCTAATGCTCAGCACCAGCGGGCGTTAGCTCAGCAACAGGAGACAAACAGCTTATTGACTAAACAGCTTTCTGCTCTGCGAGAAGCGCTCTCAGCGGTAACTCCAGGTCATCCAGTCCTTCCTGCGGCCCAGGACAGAGTAAGGGCGGCACTTACAAAGATGAGTGCAGAGGACGACCCAGAAGCCTTTCTCTCAGTGTTTGAGAGGACCGCTGAGCGAGAGAAATTGTCTACCGACCGTTGGACTGATGTCGTGGCCCCGTTCTTTGTGGGTGAACCCCAAAAAGCCTACCTGGATCTCAGCACGGAGGATGCCAAGGACTATGGCACACTGAAAGGTGAGATCCTTGCACGAATGGGGGTTAACACTTATCTCCGGGCCCAACGAGTGAACCAGTGGTCCTTTGAGGAGGGAAAACCTGCACGCTCACAGGCCCATGTCTTACTGGACCTTGTAAAAAAATGGCTGCAGCCGGAGACCTTGAACCCCGGACAGATGATTGAGCGGGTGGTGATTGAACGGTTTGTGCGGACTTTGCCAGCCCCCATTCAACGGTGGGTGGGGCAGGGGGACCCCGGTACCCTAGACCAGCTAGTGAATTTGGTGGAACGCTACACAGCTACCCAGGAGTTGGTCCGGGACTCTGCTTCACGGCGGGCACTCCGTAGGGATACGCCCCCTTCACAGTTGGTAAAAGACTCCCGTCCCCCCTCGTGTGCTGTCCCGTCTTCAGCCCTGGCAGAGAGTAAACCCCAGACTAAGGTTAGCCGGAGTCCCGGTTCCCCAAAGTCAGACACCCGAAAGAGGGACACCTCTGCTGTTATGTGCTGGCGGTGCCATCAGCTTGGGCATGTGATGGCACAGTGCCCACTTACATCAGAACCCATGGACTGCCGGTACGCTCGCCGGGTATCAATGTATGCCCATACTGTTTGTACCGCAAGCACTGTTACTATGGGGGAGGAGCCCCATCTCTGCAAAGTACGTGTTAATGGCTATACAGCAGAGGCTTTGTTGGACTCGGGAAGTGTAGTGACTCTTGTACATGCCTCCTTGGTCTCCGGGGAAAACCCTACGGGACATAAAGTAGGGGTACTTTGTATTCATGGAGAGCTACGTGAATACCCTATGGAAAGGGTCACCATTGCTACCTCGTGTGGAGAGGTTCAACATGAAGTGGGGGTGATGAAAAGACTTCCATATGCTGTTATTTTGGGAAGAGACTTGCCCCTGTTCTGGACATTATGTGGGAGGCGACTTAGCCCTCCGAGGTGTATGATTGAACCAGGCCCTGAGACGGACGATCCCGACTCAGGGATACCTGCCGTAGGGGTCACCAGTATAGGGACAGAGTGTAACCCTGCCAGGTTCCCCCTAGAGGTAATGGCAGGAGAGGTTGAGCCACCCGAGGCAATCCCGGAGTTGAACGTGTCTCCAGATAATTTCGGAACAGCACAGCTCCGGGACCCCACATTGGCTCCTGGACGTGGAAATGTACAGGTAATTGATGGGGTACCCCAGCGGCCTGGTGCCAGGCTGGAAACTCCCTACATGGCTTTAAAGCGGGAGTTGCTCTATCGGGTTGATACAATCCGGGGGGAAATAGTGGAACAGTTGGTGGTCCCTCAGCCGTACCGCCGTCAGACCTTGGAATTGGCTCATAACTAGAGATGAGCGAACCGGTCCCGGTTCGGCTCGAGGCGGTTCGCCGAACGGGGGGTCTGGCTCGAGTTCGGCTCGTCGAACGTTCGACGAACCGAACTCGAGCCCATAGGAAACAATGGCAGGCAATCACAAACACAGTAAAACACCTAGAAAACACCCTCAAAGGTGTCCAAAAGGTGACAAACAACTCACAACACAACACAAACACATGGGAAAGTGACAAGGACATGTACTCATGCGAAAACAAAACAGCTGGACAAGGAAAAAGAGGAGGACACACAGATATAGGCATGGCACGCCCTTCTAAAGTCATGTAAAACACCGCAAGGTGACTCCAAGCGGAGTCTCCCTTTTTTCCAAAAATTGGGCCCCACACACCCACCCCTTCAGTGGCAGCAGTTGTGCCCCAGTTGTACACTTCACAGCTAGATTTGCATCAAGCACATTCAAAAATACGCCATTCTTATCCGTCCCCAGGATGACACCGGGGTAGGTAGCAAAGTCTTTCCTGATCCCAGCTCTGTTCATCTTGGCTTCTTTTAAAAACACAGCAAGCAAGGGTTACTCCAAGCGGAGTCTCCCTTTTTTCCAAAAATTGGGCCCCACACACACCCACCCCTTCAGTGGCAGCAGTTGTGCCCCAGTTGTACACTTCACAGCTAGATTTGCATCAAGCACATTCAAAAATACGCTATTCTTAACCGTCCCCAGGATGACACCGGGGTAGGTAGCAAAGTCTTTCCTGATCCCAGCTCTGTTCATCTTGGCTTCTTTTAAAAACACAGCAAGCAAGGGTTACTCCAAGCGGAGTCTCCCTTTTTTCCAAAAATTGGGCCACACAGACACCCACCCCATCAGTGGCAGCACTTGGGCCCTAGTTGCAAACAGGATGTTTTGATTTGCATCAAGCACATTCAAAAATACGCTATTCTTAGCCGTCCCCAGGATGACAGTGGGGTAGGTAGCAAAGTCTTTGCTGACCCATGACTTGTTCATCTTGGCTTCTTTTAAAAACAATGTAAGCAAGGGTTACTCCAAGCGGAGTCTCCCCTTTTTTCCAAAAATTGGGCCCCACACACACCCACCCATTCAGTGGCAGCAGTTGTGCCCCAGTTGTACACTTCACAGCTAGATTTGCATCAAGCACATTCAAAAATACGCCATTCTTATCCGTCCCCAGGATGACACCGGGGTAGGTAGCAAAGTCTTTGCTGACCCATGACTTGTTCATCTTGGCTTCTTTTAAAAACAATGTAAGCAAGGGTTACTCCAAGCGGAGTCTCCCTTTTTTCCAAAAATTGGGCCACACAGACACCCACCCCATCAGTGGCAGCACTTGGGCCCTAGTTGCAAACAGGATGTTTTGATTTGCATCAAGCACATTCAAAAATACGCTATTCTTAGCCGTCCCCAGGATGACACTGGGGTAGGTAGCAAAGTCTTTGCTGACCCATGACTTGTTCATCTTGGCTTCTTTTAAAAACAATGTAAGCAAGGGTTACTCCAAGCGGAGTCTCCCTTTTTTCCAAAAATTGGGCCACACAGACACCCACCCCATCAGTGGCAGCACTTGGGCCCTAGTTGCAAACAGGATGTTTTGATTTGCATCAAGCACATTCAAAAATACGCTATTCTTAGCCGTCCCCAGGATGACACCGGGGTAGGTAGCAAAGTCTTTCCTGATCCCAGCTCTGTTCATCTTGGCTTCTTTTAAAAACACAGCAAGCAAGGGTTACTCCAAGCGGAGTCTCCCTTTTTTCCAAAAATTGGGCCACACAGACACCCACCCCATCAGTGGCAGCACTTGGGCCCTAGTTGCAAACAGGATGTTTTGATTTGCATCAAGCACATTCAAAAATACGCTATTCTTAGCCGTCCCCAGGATGACACTGGGGTAGGTAGCAAAGTCTTTGCTGACCCATGACTTGTTCATCTTGGCTTCTTTTAAAAACAATGTAAGCAAGGGTTACTCCAAGCGGAGTCTCCCCTTTTTTCCAAAAATTGGGCCCCACACACACCCACCCATTCAGTGGCAGCAGTTGTGCCCCAGTTGTACACTTCACAGCTAGATTTGCATCAAGCACATTCAAAAATACGCCATTCTTATCCGTCCCCAGGATGACACCGGGGTAGGTAGCAAAGTCTTTCCTGATCCCAGCTCTGTTCATCTTGGCTTCTTTTAAAAACACAGCAAGCAAGGGTTACTCCAAGCGGAGTCTCCCTTTTTTCCAAAAATTGGGCCACACAGACACCCACCACATCAGTGGCAGCACTTGGGCCCTAGTTGCAAACAGGATGTTTTGATTTGCATCAAGCACATTCAAAAATACGCTATTCTTAGCCGTCCCCAGGATGACACCGGGGTAGGTAGCAAAGTCTTTCCTGATCCCAGCTCTGTTCATCTTGGCTTCTTTTAAAAACACAGCAAGCAAGGGTTACTCCAAGCGGAGTCTCCCTTTTTTCCAAAAATTGGGCCACACAGACACCCACCCCATCAGTGGCAGCACTTGGGCCCTAGTTGCAAACAGGATGTTTTGATTTGCATCAAGCACATTCAAAAATACGCTATTCTTAGCCGTCCCCAGGATGACACTGGGGTAGGTAGCAAAGTCTTTGCTGACCCATGACTTGTTCATCTTGGCTTCTTTTAAAAACACAGCAAGCAAGGGTTACTCCAAGCGGAGTCTCCCTTTTTTCCAAAAATTGGGCCACACAGACACCCACCCCATCAGTGGCAGCACTTGGGCCCTAGTTGCAAACAGGATGTTTTGATTTGCATCAAGCACATTCAAAAATACGCTATTCTTAGCCGTCCCCAGGATGACACTGGGGTAGGTAGCAAAGTCTTTGCTGACCCATGACTTGTTCATCTTGGCTTCTTTTAAAAACAATGTAAGCAAGGGTTACTCCAAGCGGAGTCTCCCTTTTTTCCAAAAATTGGGCCACACAGACACCCACCACATCAGTGGCAGCACTTGGGCCCTAGTTGCAAACAGGATGTTTTGATTTGCATCAAGCACATTCAAAAATACGCTATTCTTAGCCGTCCCCAGGATGACACTGGGGTAGGTAGCAAAGTCTTTGCTGACCCATGACTTGTTCATCTTGGCTTCTTTTAAAAACAATGTAAGCAAGGGTTACTCCAAGCGGAGTCTCCCCTTTTTTCCAAAAATTGGGCCCCACACACACCCACCCATTCAGTGGCAGCAGTTGTGCCCCAGTTGTACACTTCACAGCTAGATTTGCATCAAGCACATTCAAAAATACGCCATTCTTATCCGTCCCCAGGATGACACCGGGGTAGGTAGCAAAGTCTTTCCTGATCCCAGCTCTGTTCATCTTGGCTTCTTTTAAAAACACAGCAAGCAAGGGTTACTCCAAGCGGAGTCTCCCTTTTTTCCAAAAATTGGGCCACACAGACACCCACCCCATCAGTGGCAGCACTTGGGCCCTAGTTGCAAACAGGATGTTTTGATTTGCATCAAGCACATTCAAAAATACGCTATTCTTAGCCGTCCCCAGGATGACACTGGGGTAGGTAGCAAAGTCTTTGCTGACCCATGACTTGTTCATCTTGGCTTCTTTTAAAAACAATGTAAGCAAGGGTTACTCCAAGCGGAGTCTCCCTTTTTTCCAAAAATTGGGCCACACAGACACCCACCCCATCAGTGGCAGCACTTGGGCCCTAGTTGCAAACAGGATGTTTTGATTTGCATCAAGCACATTCAAAAATACGCTATTCTTAGCCGTCCCCAGGATGACACTGGGGTAGGTAGCAAAGTCTTTGCTGACCCATGACTTGTTCATCTTGGCTTCTTTTAAAAACACAGCAAGCAAGGGTTACTCCAAGCGGAGTCTCCCTTTTTTCCAAAAATTGGGCCACACAGACACCCACCCCATCAGTGGCAGCACTTGGGCCCTAGTTGCAAACAGGATGTTTTGATTTGCATCAAGCACATTCAAAAATACGCTATTCTTAGCCGTCCCCAGGATGACACTGGGGTAGGTAGCAAAGTCTTTGCTGACCCATGACTTGTTCATCTTGGCTTCTTTTAAAAACAATGTAAGCAAGGGTTACTCCAAGCGGAGTCTCCCTTTTTTCCAAAAATTGGGCCACACAGACACCCACCACATCAGTGGCAGCACTTGGGCCCTAGTTGCAAACAGGATGTTTTGATTTGCATCAAGCACATTCAAAAATACGCTATTCTTAGCCGTCCCCAGGATGACACTGGGGTAGGTAGCAAAGTCTTTGCTGACCCATGACTTGTTCATCTTGGCTTCTTTTAAAAACAATGTAAGCAAGGGTTACTCCAAGCGGAGTCTCCCCTTTTTTCCAAAAATTGGGCCCCACACACACCCACCCATTCAGTGGCAGCAGTTGTGCCCCAGTTGTACACTTCACAGCTAGATTTGCATCAAGCACATTCAAAAATACGCCATTCTTATCCGTCCCCAGGATGACACCGGGGTAGGTAGCAAAGTCTTTCCTGATCCCAGCTCTGTTCATCTTGGCTTCTTTTAAAAACACAGCAAGCAAGGGTTACTCCAAGCGGAGTCTCCCTTTTTTCCAAAAATTGGGCCACACAGACACCCACCACATCAGTGGCAGCACTTGGGCCCTAGTTGCAAACAGGATGTTTTGATTTGCATCAAGCACATTCAAAAATACGCTATTCTTAGCCGTCCCCAGGATGACACTGGGGTAGGTAGCAAAGTCTTTGCTGACCCATGACTTGTTCATCTTGGCTTCTTTTAAAAACAATGTAAGCAAGGGTTACTCCAAGCGGAGTCTCCCCTTTTTTCCAAAAATTGGGCCACACACACACCCACCCATTCAGTGGCAGCAGTTGTGCCCCAGTTGTACACTTCACAGCTAGATTTGCATCAAGCACATTCAAAAATACGCCATTCTTATCCGTCCCCAGGATGACACCGGGGTAGGTAGCAAAGTCTTTCCTGATCCCAGCTCTGTTCATCTTGGCTTCTTTTAAAAACACAGCAAGCAAGGGTTACTCCAAGCGGAGTCTCCCTTTTTTCCAAAAATTGGGCCACACAGACACCCACCACATCAGTGGCAGCACTTGGGCCCTAGTTGCAAACAGGATGTTTTGATTTGCATCAAGCACATTCAAAAATACGCTATTCTTAGCCGTCCCCAGGATGACACCGGGGTAGGTAGCAAAGTCTTTGCTGACCCATGACTTGTTCATCTTGGCTTCTTTTAAAAACAATGTAAGCAAGGGTTACTCCAAGCGGAGTCTCCCTTTTTTCCAAAAATTGGGCCACACAGACACCCACCCCATCAGTGGCAGCACTTGGGCCCTAGTTGCAAACAGGATGTTTTGATTTGCATCAAGCACATTCCAAATCCACAAGCATTTACTCTCCCCAGGATGACACAGGGGTAGTAAATTCCTTCTGGATCCATGACTTGTTCATTTTGATGAACGTCAGTCTGTCCACATTGTCACTGGACAGACGCGTGCGCTTATCTGTCAGCACACACCCAGCAGCACTGAATACACGTTCAGAGACAACGCTGGCAGCTGGACACGACAAAATCTCCAAGGCGTAAGTTGCGAGCTCTGGCCATTTTTGTAGGTTTGAAGCCCAAAAGGAGCAAGGCTCCAGTTGCACAGTCATGGCATCGATGTTCATTTGGAGATACTCCTGTATCATCCTCTCCAGCCGTTGACTATGTGTCAGACTTGTTGTCTCTGGTGGCCTTGCAAAAGAGGGTCTAAAAAAATTATGAAAAGATTCCATAAAATTGCTGTTACCGGCACCAGAAAAGGTCCTACTGGTACGGGTAGACTGTTGAAGATGACGAGACCGTCCCATGTTTGTCAAGTTACAACTGGGAGATTCACTCCCTGCACCTGCACGGTTGTTTGGTGGAAAAGCCGAGCTAAGATCTAGTAACAGCTTCTGCTGATACTCCTGCATACGTGCGTCCCTTTCTATGGCTGGAATTATGTCACAAAATTTGGACTTGTACCGGGGATCTAATAGTGTGGCAATCCAGTAGTCATCATCACTTCTAATTTTGACAATACGACTGTCATGTTGGAGGTAGTGCAACAAAAAGGCACTCATGTGTCTTGCGCAGCCATGCGGACCAAGTCCATGCTGTGTTTGTGGCATAGAGGTGCTACCCGTTCTTTCTTCCTCTGACATCTGACCCCAACCTCTTTCAACTGAAATTTGACCAAGGTCTCCCTCATCCGCTGAGTCTTCCATGTCCATGGACAGTTCGTCCTCCATTTCTTCATGTTCTCCTGCACCTTGCTCAACATTTCGCCTGCTACTATGCGCCCTTGTCGATCCCTGTCCCCCATGGTCCCATGCCTGCTGCGTTGGTGATGATGAACGTCTGGACCTTCGTGATGTTGTTGTCCCTTGCGCATATGAATCCTCCTGTAGTTCCTCCCCTTCATGTTGTCCCACCCCCTGACTCCGAATAGTGTTTAGCGTGTGCTCCAGCATGTAAATGACTGGAATCGTCATGCTGATAATGGCATTGTCAGAGCTAAACATATTCGTCGCCATGTCGAAACTGTGCAGAAGGGTGCATAGGTCCTTGATCTGAGACCACTCCATCAGGGTGATCTGCCCCACCTCTGCATCTCGTTGGCCCAGGCTATACGTCATGACGTATTGCACCAGGGCTCTGCGGTGCTGCCACAGTCGCTGTAACATGTGGAGAGTTGAATTCCAGCGTGTCGCCACATCGCATTTCAGGCGATGAACCGGCAGGCCGAAAGACTTCTGGAGCGATGCAAGTCGCTCTGCTGCGGCGCTTGAACGGCGGAAGTGAGCTGACAGTTTTCGTGCCCTGTTCAGAAGGCCATCTAGGCCGGGATAGTGTGTTAAAAATTGCTGCACGACAAGGTTCAACACGTGAGCCATACAAGGTACGTGTGTCACCTTGCCCAGGCGAAGTGCCGCACCCAGGTTTGCAGCATTGTCGCACACGGCCTTACCAGGCTGCAGTTTGAGTGGAGACAACCATTTATTAAACTCGGACCGCAAAGCTGACCACAACTCCTCAGCTGTGTGACTCTTATTACCAAGACATGTCAAGCTAAAGACCGCCTGATGCCGTTGCGCTCTGCTGCCAGCATAGTAATGAGGGGTGCGTGATTCCTTCTGCGCAGTGAGAACGCTGGTGGCCTGACCAGGCAGGCTTGGGGCGGAGGTGGAGGACCCAGATGAGGTGGAGGATGCAGAAGCAGTGGCGGAACTTGGACAGACAGAGGATTGACACACAAGTCGTGGGGACGGCAAGACTTGTGCAGCAGACCCTTCACCATCTATCACCATAGTTACCCAGTGCCCAGTCAGCGACATGTAACATCCCTGTCCATGCTTACTGGTCCAAGTATCGGTGGTGAAATGCACCCGTTCACACACAGAGTTTCTCAAGGAAGCGGTGATGTTGTGTGCGACATGCTGGTGTAGCGCGGGCACACCTTTCTTAGAGAAGTAGTGGCGACTAGGCATCTGGTACTGGGGCACAGCGACAGACATAAGGTCTCTAAAATCCTGTGTGTCCACTAGGCGGAAAGGCAGCATTTCGGTAGCCAACAGCTTACAGAGGGATAGAGTCAACCTCTTAGCTTTGTCATGGGTCGGAGGAAGTGGCCTTTTATTTGACCACATCTGAGGGACAGAGATCTGGCTGCTGTGTGTAGACGGTGTTGAGTAGGGTGTCCCTTGAAAAATGCAGGTTTGTGAGGAAAGTGCAGGCGGAGACATGATGTTGCCTTCATCCAACGTTGGTGCTATCGATGTCTGAGAGAGCTGTACACACTCACTTGTTTCCCCTTCCAAACCAACTGACGACCTTACAAGCAAACTGCCTGTTGCGGTTACAGTGGTGGAAGTTTTGCGTGGAAAAACAGGTGTGGCAGCTGTCCCCACAGTCCTAGAAGATGAAGAGCGCGCGGATGCAGTGGAAGGGGCGGGCGGTGGATGGTTCGCTCCACTAGGCCGCATTGCAGCACGGTGAGCTTCCCACCGGGACTTATGATATTTAGTCATGTGACGATTCATGGAAGAAGTTGTCAAACTGCTGAGGTTTTGACCTCTACTAACAGAATCATGACAAATGTTACATATCACATGAGTTGGGCGATCTTTTTCGATGTGAAAAAAGGACCAGGCTAGGCAAGGCTTAGAGGCCATGCGACCTGTTGATCCACCCCGAATAATGCTCATAGGCAGAGTGGTGGCTGAGGATGCAGTTGTAGACGTGCTACCAGTGCTCCGACTCTGTCCAGGAAGGCGCAAGGTAACTTCGTCGTCGGTTGCATCCTCCTCCACCGCCTCTGTTGACCTCCTCGAGTGCCTGACTGGGGGTTGACAGTAGGTGGGATCTAGAACGTCATCATCAATTGTTGTGTTTGCACTCCCCTCCCCCTCAGACCGAGCCTCTTCTTGCCCTGACGGAATATTTAAGTTGTCATCCCAATCGGGTATCTGCGTCTCATCTTCATCAGTATGTTCCTCATTGTCTATAACCACAGGTGTTACAGTTTGTGACAAAGGGTCAACATTATGCTCAGAAACTTGGTCCTCACGGCCTGAATCTGAGTCACAAAGGTTCTGGGCATCACTGCAGACCATTTCCTGTTCTGTACTCACTGTAGCTTGGGAGCAGACCTCTGATTCCCAGGCTATAGTGTGACTGAACAGCTCTGCAGACTCAGCCATCTCAGTTCCACCATACTGTGCAGGGCTGATGGAGACTTCAGAGCTGGGAGAAAGCAAGTTTGATTGGGATGACAACTCAGAGGACTGGTGTTTTTTGGATGCGGTACTTGAAGTGGCAGAGAGGGCACTTGTTGGACCACTTGAGATCCATTCAAGCATTTTCCTTTTTTGCCCATCATCTACCTTTGTTCCTGTTGTTCGTGTCCGTAACAAAGGGAGCACATCGGATTGTCCACGGTAAGTAGTAGACATCTTACTTTTGCTGGTAGATGGTCTATCTTCAGCAGATGATAATGGAGCTTTGCCACCTTCCCCACGGACAAAACCTTTTTTGCCTTTTCCACCACGCCTCTTCCCCTTTCCACCAGCATCTGTCATTTTGCCACTCATGTTGATTGCGACAAGATTGTGGACTGAAAATGTGGTAGTAAAAATTGAGAGGTGGTGAAGATTGCAGTGGTGGTCTAGCTTTATTAACAGCAGAATAATAAAGAATAAATATCCCTGACAATGCAACTTAGTTATAATTAGTTGGAGTGTGCAACGCAGGCAGACGTGCTGCAAATGTCTTTGCACTAGTGGGACTATAGCAAAGTCCAATAGCCACGTATAGGATGCCACTAGGTACACTGAGTGTTTGCTAGTATAATGGCTTGGTTAGAATGAGTTGTAGTGTGCAACGCAGGCAGACGCGCTCTGCAAATGTCTTTGCACTAGTGGGACTATAGCAAAGTCCAATAGCCACGTATAGGATGCCACTAGGTACACTGAGTGTTTGCTAGTATAATGGCTTGGTTAGAATGAGTTGTAGTGTGCAACGCAGGCAGACGCGCTCTGCAAATGTCTTTGCACTAGTGGGACTATAGCAAAGTCCAATAGCCACGTATAGGATGCCACTAGGTACACTGAGTGTTTGCTAGTATAATGGCTTGGTTAGAATGAGTTGTAGTGTGCAACGCAGGCAGACGCGCTCTGCAAATGTCTTTGCACTAGTGGGACTATAGCAAAGTCCAATAGCCACGTATAGGATGCCACTAGGTACACTGAGTGTTTGCTAGTATAATGGCTTGGTTAGAATGAGTTGTAGTGTGCAACGCAGGCAGACGCGCTCTGCAAATGTCTTTGCACTAGTGGGACTATAGCAAAGTCCAATAGCCACGTATAGGATGCCACTAGGTACACTGAGTGTTTGCTAGTATAATGGCTTGGTTAGAATGAGTTGTAGTGTGCAACGCAGGCAGACGCGCTCTGCAAATGTCTTTGCACTAGTGGGACTATAGCAAAGTCCAATAGCCACGTATAGGATGCCACTAGGTACACTGAGTGTTTGCTAGTATAATGGCTTGGTTAGAATGAGTTGTAGTGTGCAACGCAGGCAGACGCGCTCTGCAAATGTCTTTGCACTAGTGGGACTATAGCAAAGTCCAATAGCCACGTATAGGATGCCACTAGGTACACTGAGTGTTTGCTAGTATAATGGCTTGGTTAGAATGAGTTGTAGTGTGCAACGCAGGCAGACGCGCTCTGCAAATGTCTTTGCACTAGTGGGACTATAGCAAAGTCCAATAGCCACGTATAGGATGCCACTAGGTACACTGAGTGTTTGCTAGTATAATGGCTTGGTTAGAATGAGTTGTAGTGTGCAACGCAGGCAGACGCGCTCTGCAAATGTCTTTGCACTAGTGGGACTATAGCAAAGTCCAATAGCCACGTATAGGATGCCACTAGGTACACTGAGTGTTTGCTAGTATAATGGCTTGGTTAGAATGAGTTGTAGTGTGCAACGCAGGCAGACGCGCTCTGCAAATGTCTTTGCACTAGTGGGACTATAGCAAAGTCCAATAGCCACGTATAGGATGCCACTAGGTACACTGAGTGTTTGCTAGTATAATGGCTTGGTTAGAATGAGTTGTAGTGTGCAACGCAGGCAGACGCGCTCTGCAAATGTCTTTGCACTAGTGGGACTATAGCAAAGTCCAATAGCCACGTATAGGATGCCACTAGGTACACTGAGTGTTTGCTAGTATAATGGCTTGGTTAGAATGAGTTGTAGTGTGCAACGCAGGCAGACGCGCTCTGCAAATGTCTTTGCACTAGTGGGACTATAGCAAAGTCCAATAGCCACGTATAGGATGCCACTAGGTACACTGAGTGTTTGCTAGTATAATGGCTTGGTTAGAATGAGTTGTAGTGTGCAACGCAGGCAGACGCGCTCTGCAAATGTCTTTGCACTAGTGGGACTATAGCAAAGTCCAATAGCCACGTATAGGATGCCACTAGGTACACTGAGTGTTTGCTAGTATAATGGCTTGGTTAGAATGAGTTGTAGTGTGCAACGCAGGCAGACGCGCTCTGCAAATGTCTTTGCACTAGTGGGACTATAGCAAAGTCCAATAGCCACGTATAGGATGCCACTAGGTACACTGAGTGTTTGCTAGTATAATGGCTTGGTTAGAATGAGTTGTAGTGTGCAACGCAGGCAGACGCGCTCTGCAAATGTCTTTGCACTAGTGGGACTATAGCAAAGTCCAATAGCCACGTATAGGATGCCACTAGGTACACTGAGTGTTTGCTAGTATAATGGCTTGGTTAGAATGAGTTGTAGTGTGCAACGCAGGCAGACGCGCTCTGCAAATGTCTTTGCACTAGTGGGACTATAGCAAAGTCCAATAGCCACGTATAGGATGCCACTAGGTACACTGAGTGTTTGCTAGTATAATGGCTTGGTTAGAATGAGTTGTAGTGTGCAACGCAGGCAGACGCGCTCTGCAAATGTCTTTGCACTAGTGGGACTATAGCAAAGTCCAATAGCCACGTATAGGATGCCACTAGGTACACTGAGTGTTTGCTAGTATAATGGCTTGGTTAGAATGAGTTGTAGTGTGCAACGCAGGCAGACGCGCTCTGCAAATGTCTTTGCACTAGTGGGACTATAGCAAAGTCCAATAGCCACGTATAGGATGCCACTAGGTACACTGAGTGTTTGCTAGTATAATGGCTTGGTTAGAATGAGTTGTAGTGTGCAACGCAGGCAGACGCGCTCTGCAAATGTCTTTGCACTAGTGGGACTATAGCAAAGTCCAATAGCCACGTATAGGATGCCACTAGGTACACTGAGTGTTTGCTAGTATAATGGCTTGGTTAGAATGAGTTGTAGTGTGCAACGCAGGCAGACGCGCTCTGCAAATGTCTTTGCACTAGTGGGACTATAGCAAAGTCCAATAGCCACGTATAGGATGCCACTAGGTACACTGAGTGTTTGCTAGTATAATGGCTTGGTTAGAATGAGTTGTAGTGTGCAACGCAGGCAGACGCGCTCTGCAAATGTCTTTGCACTAGTGGGACTATAGCAAAGTCCAATAGCCACGTATAGGATGCCACTAGGTACACTGAGTGTTTGCTAGTATAATGGCTTGGTTAGAATGAGTTGTAGTGTGCAACGCAGGCAGACGCGCTCTGCAAATGTCTTTGCACTAGTGGGACTATAGCAAAGTCCAATAGCCACGTATAGGATGCCACTAGGTACACTGAGTGTTTGCTAGTATAATGGCTTGGTTAGAATGAGTTGTAGTGTGCAACGCAGGCAGACGCGCTCTGCAAATGTCTTTGCACTAGTGGGACTATAGCAAAGTCCAATAGCCACGTATAGGATGCCACTAGGTACACTGAGTGTTTGCTAGTATAATGGCTTGGTTAGAATGAGTTGTAGTGTGCAACGCAGGCAGACGCGCTCTGCAAATGTCTTTGCACTAGTGGGACTATAGCAAAGTCCAATAGCCACGTATAGGATGCCACTAGGTACACTGAGTGTTTGCTAGTATAATGGCTTGGTTAGAATGAGTTGTAGTGTGCAACGCAGGCAGACGCGCTCTGCAAATGTCTTTGCACTAGTGGGACTATAGCAAAGTCCAATAGCCACGTATAGGATGCCACTAGGTACACTGAGTGTTTGCTAGTATAATGGCTTGGTTAGAATGAGTTGTAGTGTGCAACGCAGGCAGACGCGCTCTGCAAATGTCTTTGCACTAGTGGGACTATAGCAAAGTCCAATAGCCACGTATAGGATGCCACTAGGTACACTGAGTGTTTGCTAGTATAATGGCTTGGTTAGAATGAGTTGTAGTGTGCAACGCAGGCAGACGCGCTCTGCAAATGTCTTTGCACTAGTGGGACTATAGCAAAGTCCAATAGCCACGTATAGGATGCCACTAGGTACACTGAGTGTTTGCTAGTATAATGGCTTGGTTAGAATGAGTTGTAGTGTGCAACGCAGGCAGACGCGCTCTGCAAATGTCTTTGCACTAGTGGGACTATAGCAAAGTCCAATAGCCACGTATAGGATGCCACTAGGTACACTGAGTGTTTGCTAGTATAATGGCTTGGTTAGAATGAGTTGTAGTGTGCAACGCAGGCAGACGCGCTCTGCAAATGTCTTTGCACTAGTGGGACTATAGCAAAGTCCAATAGCCACGTATAGGATGCCACTAGGTACACTGAGTGTTTGCTAGTATAATGGCTTGGTTAGAATGAGTTGTAGTGTGCAACGCAGGCAGACGCGCTCTGCAAATGTCTTTGCACTAGTGGGACTATAGCAAAGTCCAATAGCCACGTATAGGATGCCACTAGGTACACTGAGTGTTTGCTAGTATAATGGCTTGGTTAGAATGAGTTGTAGTGTGCAATGCAGGCAGACGCGCTCTGCAAATGTCTTTGCACTAGTGGGACTATAGCAAAGTCCAATAGCCACGTATAGGATGCCACTAGGTACACTGAGTGTTTGCTAGTATAATGGCTTAGTTATCAGTTGGAGTGTGCAGAGGACAAGAGGGTACAGTGGCAGGATTGTGGTGCTCTGGGTAGAGGAATGGAAGACTGCCTTTCTATTCCCTCCTAATGGTGAAATGCAGGTAGGAAATCCCTGACCTGGGCTACACAGACGCTGTTGCTGTTTGCAGGACCTGTCACCTATGGCTCTCTGACCCTGCCGGTTGGAGCCCTTAAAAGGACTGCTATAAAGTGCTCTCCCTAAGCTGTCTAACGCTGTGTATGCAGCGCATACAGCTGTATCGGCTATAGGACTCAGGAAGACGGAGCTGCGACAGTGATGTCTGACACCAAAGACGCAGAAGGCAGATAATGGCGTCCGTGAAGAAAATGTCCGGTTTTATAATGCAGGGACATGTGACATGCAGATCCTATCACACATGCCGTTGCTTCTCTGGCTCAAAGTCCACTTAGCTGTGTGTGTGTCTGGGATTGGCTGACATGCTGGCCCGCCCCACAAGACGCGCGCACTTAGGGAAGGAAGACAAGAAAAAAAAAAAAAAAAAATGGCGATCGCCATTATAGAAACAGCAGTGATCTGAAGGCGCTGTTCACGCACACTATACACTGAAATGTGATAATAGTTTGATTCACAGAGTGACTTACACTATTACAGCAGAAACCAAGCTATGATTTAGCTGTTTTTTGGCTGCTAGAACCGTTCTCGAACGTTTCTAGAACTACCGAGCTTTTGCAAAAAGCTCGAGTTCTAGTTCGATCTAGAACATGCCCCAAAATCACTCGAGCCGCGAACTGGAGAACCACGAACCACGAACCGCGCTCAACTCTACTCATAACCACCTAATGAGTGGGCACGTAGGTGAAGAGAAAACGCGGGAACGCATGTTTCAGCGGTTTTACTGGCCAGGGGTTGGCGCAGAAATCAAGAAGTTCTGTGAGTCCTGCCCAGTTTGTCAGTTGACCGCACCAACGCACCGTTTCCGTAGTCCTCTGATACCTTTACCCATTATAGAGGTGCCTTTTGAGCGGATTGCTATGGATCTGATCGGACCCATTGTAAAATCAGCCCGTGGTCACCAGCACATCCTGGTAGTGATGGATTACGCGACACGTTATCCGGAGGCCATTCCACTATGTCACACCTCGGCGAGGCTTATTGCTCGGGAGTTGTTTGCTATGTTCTGTCGCGTGGGGTTACCCAAAGAAATCCTGACCGATCAGGGCACTCCCTTTATGTCTAAAATTACAAAGGAACTGTGCAAACTCCTCCAGATCAAGCAGCTACGCATGTCAGTGTACCATCCCCAGACTGATGGTCTAGTGGAACGTTTTAATAAAACCCTGAAGGCTATGTTGAAAAAGGTGGTCTCCAAAGAGGGGAAAGATTGGGACATGTTATTGCCCTATTTAATGTTCGCTATCCGCGAGGTCCCACAATCTTCCACTGGGTTCTCGCCATTTGAGTTACTGTATGGCAGACATCCGCGGGGACTGCTGGATATAGTTAAGGAAACTTGGGAACAGGAGCCCACCCCTCACAAAAGCACAGTGGAATACGTTATGGGTATGCAGGATTGTATCACGGCAATAATGCCCATTGTTAAAGAGCATTTGCTGGATGCTCAGGCAGCCCAAAGTACTCAATATAATAGAAAGGCCTCCATCAGGTCTTTTAAACCGGGAGAGCGTGTCTTAGTCCTAATACCTACTGCAGAAAGTAAGTTCTTAGCCAAATGGCAAGGTCCCTATGAGATCCGGGAGAAAGTGGGGGAAGTAAACTATAAGGTGTATCAGCCAGGTAGAAGAAAACCAGAGCAAATCTACCATGTAAACCTGCTGAAGGCGTGGAAAGACAGGGAATGTATGGTGGCTGACGTAACGTTGGACCTAACCTTTTCAGGTGCTTTGACAACAACAAAGGAGGAGTCCCCTGATGATGAATTAGGAGTGAGGATAGGGGATTCTCTCTCAAAACAGCAGAGACGGGAGTCTCGGAGGTTAGTGCAGCGGAATACGGATGTGTTCTCAAGCCTACCAGGCCGAACAACCGTAATCCACCATGATATTGTCACCGATCCTCAAGTAAGGGTACGCCTGAGGCCATACCGGGTACCAGAGGCTCGTAGGCAAGCCATTGCAGAGGAGGTAAAAAAGATGCTCCAACTAGGGGTTATTGAAAAATCCACGAGCGAATGGGCCAGTCCCATTGTGCTGATCCCGAAACCAGACGGTTCTTTAAGATTCTGTAATGACTTCCGAAAGTTAAATGAGGTTTCGAAATTTGATATGTATCCCATGCCCAGGGTTGACGAGCTGATAGAGAGACTGGGACGGGCCCAGTACTTCACGACTCTCAATCTCACTAAAGGTTACTGGCAGGTGCCGCTGACAGAGGCGGCAAAAGAAAAGACCGCTTTTGTCACGCCAGGGGGGCTCTATCACTATGTCGTCTTGCCATTTGGTTTACATGGGGCTCCGGCCACGTTTCAGAGATTAATGGACATAGTGTTAGAACCCCATCAACCATATGCCTCCGCATATTTGGATGACATCATCATCTATAGCAGTGACTGGAGCACCCACTTATCTCAGGTACAAGCGGTAGTGGATTCGCTCAGAGCTGCTGGTCTGATGGCGAATCCAAGCAAATGTGCTATGGGTCTCAAAGAAGCCCGTTACTTGCGGTATGTGATAGGTCAAGGGGTTATCAAGCCACAAGTAAACAAAATCGAAGCCATTCAAAACTGGCCTCGTCCCCTTACCACAAAACAGGTAAGAGCCTTTCTGGGTATAATGGGGTATTACCGACGATTCATACCCAATTTTGCTGGAAGGTCGGCGCCTTTGACCGATCTCTTAAAAGGGAAGAAGTCGGTCATGGTCCACTGGACTACACAAGCAGAGGAAGCCTTTCAGGCGCTAAAGGTAGTCCTATGTTGTCAGCCTGTCCTTGTCAACCCTGACTTTCAAAAGGAGTTTATAGTACAGGCAGATGCCTCTGAGGTGGGTCTGGGTGCAGTTCTGTCCCAGGAGGTAGATGGAGAAGAGCATCCGGTCACCTATTTGAGTAGAAAACTCACCCCGGCAGAGAAGAACTATAGCATAGTGGAGAAGGTGTGCCTGGCCATAAAATGGGCTCTGGAATCCCTACGCTACTACCTGCTGGGGCGACACTTTCGCCTGGTGACAGACCACTCCCCTTTGGTCTGGATGAGGAATGCTAAGGAGAGAAATGCTAGAGTCACCAGGTGGTGTCTCTCCTTGCAGAACTTTCACTTTTCTGTGGAACACCGGGCTGGTAGGTTGCAGGGCAATGCGGATGCCCTGTCCAGAGGTCCCTGTGTGTTGGCAAAAGTTCAACCCCGCCTGTTTGAACTGAGGGGGGGGATATGTGAGGCAGTGACAGGGGTAATATTTGAAGACCGCTATGTGTCCCCCAGAATGTGTCTGGAAACCCTCTGAGTTTGCTATAGCTATTACTGGGAGTATAGCACAAAGGGTAACAGGGAGACAGATCCCTCCTCCCAGTCCAGGTTTTGTAGCAATCCTCATGTCCGGCATTTTCGTTTAAATCATGCAGAGCACAGCAGGGTGTGTCTCAGTTGAGAGCCAGGCTTGGTGAAGCTAACACATGCGGTGTGAGCTGGGCTGGCTCTGTGTAGAGTGAACACAGGCCAAGAGTGTGAACCTAGGAGAACCTTACACAGATCCCTGCGGTTAACGGGGTCCCAAGGTAACAAGACTTTTTGATGCAAAGAATTTGTCTATATGCACCGGCTGTGATCCGGAAGAGACTTTGACTGTGGGAAATTGGATCTATTTATGCTGCAACAATAAATAGACTGTTGGTGTGAACACGCTGCTGCCTCACTGCCTCACGTTTTTGCCCAAACAACGCTGCTACCTCACACCCTCCATCCATCCCTCCATCCATCTATTCTTCCATCCATCCCTCTCTCCATCCATCCATCCCTCCATCCATCCTTGTAGCTTAATAATCTACTTCTGGATTCTCAAGTGCACCACAGAGGTTTTGCCTAAGGAGAATTAGTCCACGAGTTCGAGTCCCGGCTGTCCCGGTAAAAAAATTAATTAATTTTAAATTATAATTATTATTCATTTAAAATTATAATTTAATTATGCACTGAGGGGAGGAGCCGGGTCATCAGCTGTGAGCCGCTGGACACACCTCTAAAAACGGAGCAATTCATGGAATGTGGCTGCATTGCTCTCTCCTTTCTCTCCTCTCTCTCTTCTCTCTCTCTTCTCTCTCTCTTCTCTCTCATCTCTCTCTCCTCTCTTTCTCGCTCTCTCTATCGCTCTCTTCTCTCCTTTTCTCTCATTCTCTCTCTCTTCTCTCTCTCTCTCTCCTCTCTCTCTCCCTCTCCCTCTCTTCTCTCTCTTCTATCTCTCTCATTCTCTTTTTCTCTCTCTGTCTCTCTCTTTTTCTCTCTTTTTCTATTTTTCCTCTCTTTTTCTCTCTCTTTCTCTCTTTTTCTCTTTCTCTCTCTTTCTCTCTCTTTCTCTCTTTTCCCCTCTTTCTCTATCTCTTTCTCTTTCATTTTCTTTCTTTTTCTCTCTCTCTCTCTTTTTTCCCTCTTTTTCTCTCTTTTTCTCTCTTTCTCTCTTTCTTTCTCTCTCTCTTTCTCTCTCTTTCTCTTTCTTTCTCTCTCTCTCTCTTTCTCTCTCTTTTTCTCTCTTTTTTTCTCTTTTTCTCTCTTTCTTTTTCTCTCTTTTCTCTCTCGTCTCTCTCTCTCTCTTTTCTCTCCTCTCTTTTCTCTCTCTCAGACCTGGCTATGATCAGCTGATGCAGTCACCTGACGGAATCAGCTGACACTATAAATCGAGCGGTGAGGCCGGCTTTTTACCGACTGGCCGGCCCTTGAACCTGACACATCATCTGATCGCTTTGCCATCCAGCAAACCGATCAGATGATATTAGATCTGGATTGGACAGTGCGGGACCCTTGACCCAGGATTACTGTGGAGAGGGGTTCTTTATTTCAATAAAGATGGAGTCACTAATTGTGTTGTGTTTTATTTCTAATAAAAATATTTTCCTGTGTGTTGTGTTTTTTTTTTATCTTTACTAGAAATTCATGGTGGCCATGTCTAATATTGGCGTGACACCATGAATTTTGGGCTTAGGGCCAGTTGATAATATACAGCTAGCCCTAACCCCATTATTACCCAGCAAGCCACCCGTCACCAGGGCAGCTGAAAGAGTTGGATACAGCGCCAGAAGATGGCGCTTCTATGAAAGCACCATTTTCTGGGGTGGCTGCGGACTGCAATTCGCAGCAGCGGTGCCCAGAAAGCTTGGGCACCCTGCGTTGCGGATTCCAATCCCAAGTTGCCTAGTTGTACCTGGCTGGACACAAAAATTGGGCGAAGCCTATAGGCTTCCCTATATTTTTGGTTCCCAGCCGGGTACAAATAGGCAGCTGGGGTTAGGGGCAGCCTGTAGCTGCCTGCTGTACCTGGCTAGCATACAAAAACATGGCGAAGCCCACGTAATTTTTTTGGGGGGGGCAAAAAACTCCTGCATACAGTCCTGGATGGAGGAAGATATTCCAGAAACTTGAGTCCAAACAGGAAATTCTTTAAAACGTTGATTCTTTATTCACATATTAAAAAGTCCATGTTGGGGTGAAACAAACCCAAGACAGAGAGGACGTGTTTCAAACACTTGGTTCTTAGTCAATCTCTGACTAATACCAGTGTGCACTATGTGGGAACATGTCTGCAGCTTTGAGCATGAGACTACCTTCATTTTATATACAATCATGTTGGCTATCTTATACATAAATTTCACATGCAAATCTTTAGCAAATGATTAGTTATGCAGATTCTTGTTATGTCACTGCATTGTTACTGTTTTGCTCCTAAAAAGCAACAGTTAAATTTATATTATTTTGTTAGTATTATGTAAATCCACCTTTGATTTCAACACTGCTTGAATTCTTCTGGACATATTCAAGCATGTAGTGGCCAAATTATGATCCCAAGTCTCTTCTACACATTCCCAATGTTGGTGCATACTGGTCTACTCACTTTGTATATATACAGCTTTTTCTTCAACTCTACCCACAAGAGTTCAATTGGGTTGAGGTCTGAGAACTTTGGGGCCAATCCAGCACCTCTACTTCATTGTCATTGAACCAAATATTGGCTAATCTCGACATATGCTTTGGGCTGTTGTCCTGCTGGAACATTATGTCGTGATTTTTATACCCATAGTACTCAAGTGTACGAAGTAACTCGTCTAGTAGGATACTCACATATAGCTCAGCATTGAGACCACCATTTATCCTAGTCAAGTATCCTACATCTTTTGCTGTGAAACAATCACATATCATCAGGCTTCCTCCACCAAACTTGACAGTTCCTTCAATTTCTTGATCCATTAACCCCTTTTCCCTTCTTTTTTCTAGATCCATTTGCACCCATCAGAGCCTAGTCTATTGACTTTCATTTCATAGCTCCAAATCTCCCATTTCCAATGTTCTACTATCAATTTTGTACTTCTTTGAAAACTCAAGCTGACGCTTCTTATGACGATATTGAAGTTGAGGCTTCTTCACCTTCTCTTGGTCCAGCATTCCAGACTTGTGTAACATGCATCACAAGGTGCTTGCATGGATGTTTGTGATCTCACTATTACAAAGCATATGAGCCACCTCCAGTGATAGACCTTGTTATGAGCCTACTTTTTGACTCCGATATTTTGCTTGACCATCTACCTCTTGGCTTATGAATAGATGGATGGACTTCATTTTGTATTCTTTCAACTGTCTTGGCACTCACATGATGCAGTTCAGCAATTTTCTTGGCTCAATGACCACTATCGATGAGCTGGATGAGGCTGTTTCTCTTTTCTTTTACAGGTACAATATATCTTTGTGCCATGTTAACCAGTAGATATAAAAATAATTGTTTAAAAGAACTGAGAGTCCTCAGTGGTTGATACCTTTTAATTACTAACTGAAAAGATGGTAATAATAGCAAGTTTTCGAGACTACGCAGGTCTCTTCATCAGGCTCAGTATAACACAATATCTGAAGAGTCATATATTTATACACAATATGACATAGAATTGAGCAGCAAAAAAGAGTTTTGTGAAGCAGAACAATCAGTATGACAAGAGGACATACTGTTGTGGCCATAAATATTGCAGCAGTTCATAGATAAGCAGTGTGAAAGTTTTATTGTCCTCTTATTGGGGTCTGGTACAGAGCTGTGATGCTCCCAGATGCTCTGAGGAGCACATTTCTTAATTGATGTAAAAAGACATAAATCCATGAGACACATTCATTCCTGCTCTGAATGTGTCAAAGGTCATCATAAGTTTGTATTCCCAAAGTCTCTTATCTCTCTGGGATTTGAGACAGGAGACTTTGGGAATACAACCTCATGATGACCTTTGACACATTCAGAGCAGGAATGAATGTGTCACATGGATTTATGTCTTTTTACATCAATTAAGAAATGTGCTCCTCAGAGCATCTGGGGGCATCACAGCTCTGAACCAGACCCTAATCATAGGACAATAAAACTTTCACACTGCTTATCTATGAACTGCTGCAATATTTATGGCCAGAACAGTTTGTCCCCTTGCCATACTAATCGTTCAGCTTCACATAGCTTGTCTTTTTTACTGCTCCATTTTATGTCCTGTTGTGTATAAATATGTGACTCTAAAAATGTTGAGTTATACTGAGCCTAATGAAGAGACCTGCATAGTCTTGAAATCTTGCTATTATTATCATCTTTTCAGTTAGCCATTAAAAGATATCAACTACTGAGGAGTTTCAGTTCTTTTAAACATTTTTTTATCTCTTTTTATTTTTAAAATTTTCTCCCTGGCTGCGCCTTCATTTTAACCAGTGACCTTTTACTTGGGAATCAACGTAATAACACACTGAAGTATTAGGAAATATGAGAACAGGTTGTGAATTGTAATATACAGGAAGACATTTTTTTTTAAACCCAAGGAGTAAAACAGTAACAATGCAGTGACATGACAAGAATTTGCATAACTAATCATATGCTAAATTGTTACAAGCCAAATTTATGTATGAGATAGCCAAGATGATTGTGTATAAAATGAAAGTAGTCTCATATTTGATGATGTAGTGAATGGTGAGATATGGAGTCTGAAAGTCAAAAAATAAAAACATTGTTACCCTTTTGCTAGTCAGTGTATACATTAATCAATGTTGGCCTATCAATCCAAGCCATGAGGGTTTTGTTTCTTATGAACAGTACATCCCTGCCAGAAAAGAAAAGTCTTTAAATTTAATGTGGACATCCCTATTGGAGCCTATTAGAAACTAATGTGGGGTACGCAAAAGTACCTGATTTAAAATTAAGGAATTTCTTCCCTGGAAACATTTTAGGGTCAATATGTAGCTTCATGGAGGCACTCTACCTTGGCACATGCCACATGACTGCAAAGGATTCACTGTACAAAAGTGTAAAGTCTCTGTGCTAACATACAAGGTCCTAAAGGTAAAATGTAATCAAAAATTGAGAGAAGGGAGGCAAGTGTCTCCCATATGCTGACCTATTATTCTGACTGCATGAGCCTAAGCAGAACAAATGTATAACCAGATGTGTGAAAACAAATATTAAAATATAACTTTTAATCTCATGGCTAAAAAATTAAAACACACACAGCATATATAATTTGTCACTTTGATATTCCCAAACACCACCTTATGGAGGCCCGTTACAAATGATTACTGAGTTTCTGCTCTTTTGGCCCCCCTGATGATTAATGAATTTATGAAACATGTCAGGAGGTCTAGGAGCATCTGTAACCTATAAGGTCAGAGTGTTGCCATTAAGGGGTACTGTGAGGCTGAAAAATCACCCCCACCGCATTGGACAACACTGTCATTAGTATTTTTCCTTGACTAGAATTATTTGGTATTTTGTACCATTGTTTGTGGACAATCCAGTGAACATATGTCTTTTTCTAAATTGTGGAACTAATGGAGAGGTCACTATGATATCCATCTAGCAGATGCCTCTCTATATCCTACTGTTCTTAGTACGAGGTGCTATGCAACCAATTATATATGTTGTGTGTGTTTTAATTTTTTAGCCGTGAGATTAAAAGTTATATATACATCTGTCTATACATTTGCTCTGTTTAATCTGTCATTGTCTGGTGAGCATCATACACATTATTGCTTTCATGACTGCAGGAGCCTACAACTACCTCTTTCTGTTTGGCCCATTTGTACTTTGCAGTCAGAAGTAATAGATAACTTTATTGTCTCGCTGCACTGGGTTTTGCTTCATTTGGCAAGAAAAGTTCTACAAGTTGAAGGACTGTTTTAAAATTCTGTAAGTAACATTTGATTGTTGCATTTTATTTGTTATATTTTTCCTTCCGTCATATTCAATTTATCCTTGTCTCTGAAATGCACAATAGGATCTAGAAGTGCAGAAATGCTGCCATATAGGATATGTACAAGAGAAGCATTAAACAAAGGATTCTATTTTTATGTACTCCGATCCCTAGTGTGTAAAATGATTTTATTTTTCTCTAGAACACAATAATATAAAATGCAGGGCATGGCATCAGAGAAACAACAGCATTTTATATGATACCATCTGGGGAACTAATTAAACTTGATACAGTGAATTGTGTTTGTTACTATGAAATGATTACAGGAATAAGCTGCCAGTCTGATAGATTCACGGCTTCCTTAAAGATCCCCCTATGCGCCATTGATTCCTTGCGGTGCAGGACTGTCTGTGGCATTGTTAAAAGCGGTTAAGAGAGGTTTCAATGTGAAGTGCTCTTACTTGTGCGTATTCTTTAACTGGATGATTATTCTGAATACTGTAGTCTCGCTCAGTCACTATTGCGGCTTCCCAGGTTTGGAATAATGTTTTTATTGCTTGTATGACATATTGGATTATTATTACTGTGTTTTTTTAAGTACATGATGTGATTTCACATCACAGGAGGGAAACTTACCAACTCCTCCATTTTCCTAGTAAAAAAATGAGAATACTTTACAAAATCACTTAAAGTGAATAGAGTAAAGTAAAGTGTAAAGGCCCCGTCACACGCGACGATATATCTTGCGATCACATGAGAGATCGCACCCGCCCCCGTCGTTTGTGCGTCACGGGCAATTTGTTGACCGTGGCGCACAATGTCGTTAATCCCCGTCACACGTACTTACCTCCCTAACGATGTCGCTGTGGGCGGCAAACATCCTCTTCCTGAAGGGGGTTGGACGTTCGGCGTCACAGCGACGTCACACAGTGGCCGCCCAATAGAAGCGGAGGGGCGGAGAGGAGCGGGACGTAACATCCCGCCCACTTCCTTCCTTCCGCATTGCCGGCGGGACGCAGGTAAGCTGTGTTCGTCATTCCCGGGGTGTCACACTTAGCGATGTGTGCTGCCTCAGGAACGACGAACAACTGGCGCGCAGAAGGAGGAACAACATTACAAAAATTAACGACGTGTCAACGAGCAACGATAAGGTGAGTATTTTTGCTCGTTAACAGTCGTTCGGTGGTGTCACAAGCTATGACATCTCTAACGATGCAGGGTATGCGTCACAAATTCCGTGACCCCAACGACATATCGTTAGATATATCGTAGCGTGTGACAGGCCTTTAGACTGGATTTACACATTCAGGTCCAGATTCATCAAGACCCACTGGAGTAATATGTGCCAAATTCATTTAGAATCATGCAATATGGCACAGCGCTCAGCTACTATGCGCCAGAGACAGAAATGTTCGGCAATCAGAGACTGATGTTCATTTCTCATATATTTTACATCTCTTTTATGGTATAAATTATGATTAATTTTTCCAGGTGTGCTTAGCAACAACCCATCCCATCCAAGTTCGGCCCATTTTTCATAAAGTCGACTTATATGGCCAAAATTGGCATAAAAATAGCAATCAATAAAGATGAAGGCTGCACATAAACTATTTTGATAATAGTATAATGCTATAAGCATGCTGAAAAATGCAATGAAAAATGCAATTTGCTAACAAGAAAATGAAAACGTGAATAATGATATGCATACCAGCCAAGAATATTTGGAAAAAAAAGATATTTAGCAATCGCATTGATCAATGTAACTGAGCCCCAATACCTCGCCAAGTTATATCTCTATATTGAGGTCCCTAGTTATGTGGCCCTAACAGTTACCTTGGTGAGGTATTGGGGCTCAGTTACATTGATCAATGCGATTGCTAAATATCTCATTTTTCCAAATATTCTTGTCAGGTATGCATATCATTATTCTTTCTAGTTAGCAAATTGCATTTTTCATTGCATTTTTCAGCATGCTTATAGCATTATACTACTATCAAAATAGTTGATGCGCAGCCTTCATCTTTATTGATTATGTATTTTTTGGCTTGCACTCAGTATTTATATATACACTAGAAGGTGGCCCGATTCTACGCATCGGGTATTCTAGAATTTACGTATTGTGTAGTTAATGTATGATTTTTGTTATATATATATATATAGATTTTGTTGTGTGTAGTTACCAAGTGTTTGTGTAGGGCGCTGTACATGTTCTGGGTGTTGTCTGGGTGTGGCGGGGGGTGAGAGCGGTGTTGTTTGTGTGTTGTGTGTGTTGCATTGTTTGTGGAGCGCTGTGTGTCGGCAGCGTTGTGTGTGTTGCGCGGTTTGTGTGGGTGTGGCTGTGGGGTACGTGTGTGTGTTTTGGGGGGAGGTATGTTTTGTGCAATGTGTGTGTTGTGCGGTATGTGCGTATATTTGTCTGTGCCGCGGTGTTTGTGTGTTGGGTATTGTGTGTGTGCGGCGTTGTCTGTGTGTGTGGGTGTCTGTGTAGGGCAGTGTTTGTGGTTCCCAGTGTGTGTGTGGTGTGTTGTGCAGTGCGTGTGTGACAGTGTGTGAGTGTTTTGGGGGGAGGTGTGCACCCCCCATCGTGCTCCATCCCCATGCTGCACACCCCCCATCGTGCTCCATCCCCCATGTTGCGCACCCCCCATCGTGCTCCATCCCCCATGCTGCGTACCCCCCATCGTGCTCCATCCCCCATGCTGCGCACTCCCCATTGTGCTCCATCCCCCATGCTGCGCACTCCCCATTGTACTCCATCCCCCATGCTGCGCACTCCCCATCGTGCTCCATCCCCCATGCTGCGCATTCCCCATCGTGCTCCATCCCCCATGCTGCGCACTGCCAAACGTGCTCCATCCCCCATGCTGCGCACTCCCCATCGTGCTCCATCCCCCATGCTGCGCACTCCCAAACGTGCTCCATCCCCCATGCTGCGCACTCCCCATCGTGCTCCATCCCCCATGCTGTGCATTCCCGATCGTGCTCCATCCCCCATGCTGCGCACTCCCAAACGTGCTCCATCCCCCATGCTGTGCATTCCCCATCGTGCTCTATCCCCCATGCTGCGCACTCCCAAACGTGCTCCATCCCCCATGCTGTGCACTCCCCATCGTGCTACATCCCCCATGCTGCACACCCCCCCATCATGCTCCATCCCCCCATGCTGCGCACTCCCCATCGTGCTCCATCCCCCCATGCTGCGCACCCCCCATCGTGCTCCATCCCCCATGCTGCGCACTCCCCATCGTGCTCCATCCCCCATGCTGCGCACTCCCCATCGTGCTCCATCCCCCATGCTGTGCACCCCCCATCGTGCTCCACAGTCACACATCAGACAGTATACAAGCACACATCTGATCGCATACACTCAGACACACACCCCACTTCTCCCTGTGCCCACCGGTGGGCGGTCCCAGCAGCTGTGCTGCACACCGTGCTCCTCTGCCGACACTCACAGATCCGATCGCATACACTCACACACACTCACACATCAGAACACACTCACACACATCCGATCGCATACACGCACACACACACTGACGATATCGCACATACGCGCTCACAAAATCACAACATCCGGAGATACCACATGCTTCCGGCCATGTGATCCTCCGGCAGGTCCTGGAAGGTTACTGCACGCACAGTATCGCCGCCGAGAAGCAAGCGATATCACGGGATGTTGTGAGTGTGTGGATGCGATCTGATGTGTGTGTGAGGTGTGTGTGATCTGATGTGTGTGTGTCTGTTCATATGTGTGTGCGTGTGTGTGTGTTCCGCCACTGCAGGACCTTGATGCGCTCACCTGGGAGCCGGTGTACCATGCTACAATATAACTCGATGTGTTCCATGGTTACCAGCGTACCCCGCTCGCACGGGAGCCCACACCAGCGTACGCCGGCAACCCCAGCAATGCTGGGTTGCCGGCGTACGCTGATGTGGGCTCCCGGGGGTACAGCACTCACCTGGGAGTCGGTTTGGGGAATGCGTGAGGGGGGCGGGGCCAGAGCGAGCGTGCAATGCGTGAGGGGGGCGGGGCGTGGCCGAGTTGCCAATGAGTGCAGGGGGCCGGGGCGAGAGGCCAGTCCGTGCGAGGGGGCGGAGCCGAGGCGAGGCGAGTGGCCAATCCGTGCGGGGGGGCGGGGCCATGGCGAGCCCAGCGGCCAATCCGCTGTTTGTCACCGTAAGGACACAATTTTGGAGCAAGACAGACAGACAGACAGACAGACAGATTAAGGCAATTATATATATAGATATTGGTGCTCACTTCAGTGATCTTTTTTAGTATTATAAAAATAGCAATATCCACACAATTTCTTTGCTTGTGCAAGTTTTGGAAAATAAATTAGCATAATTTTATACAGTTTTTCTGCAGCAATCTGGCAATTTTTTTTTGATCAATAGGGACCTCAGATTATATAATGCTTTGGATGCAGATTTTAATTAAAAATCCAAAGTAATATCCAAAGGCGAACAAAAACAATAGAAAAAGAATGCAAGTACTGTATATTGGTCCTGTAGTCAAAACAGCTCATAGAACATTCTATCATTCTACCAGAAAATGTGAGATGTGAAATAATAGGATACATGCAGAGGACTGAGGTTATAAGACAGAAGGAGTTTTCATCTGGGTTCAAGTACCTCATTTTGATGTAGTAGATTGCACTTTATCACAAACATGATCTTCTTAGTATGTAAAATATCCTCCAAAATTCCTCTAATCTTCCATATTTGCAGTGTCAGCATGTAGATGAAAAACGAACACCTCGGTGGGTAGGAATGCAATTCTTCTTTGTTTCTAGTCTTCTGAGACACAATTCAGGGATTGTGGAAACTGAAAAGACAAAAGCCGCCATTGGGGTCTTACCTGGTTGGGGGTAAAATGAAGTTAGGGCGAATGTCGCTCACCTGAGTTAATTGTGAGAGTCACATCTGCTTGCATATGCCATTGGATAGAGAGATTCTGGCTGCAGCAGTCCCTTTAGCAGATGAACAGGATCATTCATGGAAAGGAAAGAGATAACACTGCGCTGACGTCCAAAAACAAAACTTCAAAGGTTCATTGAAGATCAAAAGTGATTTTTTATTCTATGCATTTTGAAGCAGGTAAGCTCCACGTGTGGATTGCCCCTGAAGAAGGTGCTTTCCTGCTCTGAAACACGTAGAATAAAAATCCCTTCTCATCTTTAATGAACCTTTGAAGTTTTGTTCCTGGACAGCAGAGCGGTGTTGTTAAACCTTTCATGTCCATACGTGATCCTGAACATTTGGTTCAGAAAACAAGACTAGAGTTAGTGAAGCACAGCCGGGTAATGGACAGCCAACAAAAGATACTCACAGGAACAAGGTGAAAACATTGCAACATATATCAGTAAGAATTGCGACAAGGGGAACACCAATCCTAACCCAACCCTGGGTTTTTCCTGACATGCTCATATTGAGCATGCCCCCTGACCTATGACCTTTCATATTCTGTGTTCATTTCAATCCATTAATTAGTATTGCAGATTGAATCTTCCTACTAATGACATGTGCAGCATGTTTACTAAAGTATTAACAACATAAATTGAAAAGGTATTGAACAAAAAATGCAGCACAAACCCATATGAAGCATAAACCTATTTAAAAAAAAAATCAAATTCAGTGTTTAAACCTAATAGAATTAAATGAATAAAATGGAAAATCTCAAAACTTTCATTTTGGCTCATTTATTGCCCTGCTCTGTAGTGGTTTCCAAGTGTCTAAAAAGGATTTCTTATTGGGTGAATACAAAATTATAGAGGCACAGTATATTTGCAAATTTTCTCATAAGAAAGCACAGAATAACTTGATGTTAGATGTTAGATGTCTGCAGAGAAGCTTTGCTGATTACATCTTTTTTGGATGGACTATTTATATTTATGTGTGATATTGATCTTGCTATGTTTTGTCACCCATTGCGTCTATACTATAACACTCCAATGCATAGGATAGTTCTTAAACATGATGTATCACATTAGGGTATTTCTATATGTGTCAAAGTTTTCATATTTTGTTCTTGTGTTAAAATTATGGAATCATAATTTTTTTGATATTTTCAATTTCAATAAAAGTGCTGAAAACAAGAGGCAATAATGTTTTAGCAGAATTGCAGTAAAATAGTCATGTGTGAATATATTTATAAGCCAATTTCACCTACATGTCATATGGGCTCATTTTTTAATACATATTACAGCTGCAAATTCTAGTCCAACCGTAGGTCTGTTACTTATAGCAGGATAAAGCACAGCCACAGTGTAAGAGATGTTGAGGTGCACTTGTAGGTTTCCACACCGTATGTCCAGAGAATTAGAAACAAGGCACTCTCAAATGGTGATACAAACGAAGAATTTATTCCATAAGTCTTAAAGCAGCATGAGACGTTTCAGCCAGGTGGCCTTCATCAGACAACTTGTTATTAAGACTGGCAGGGTAGTGGTAAAGGTAGTGGTATCCACCGCTATGCTGCATGACCTTTACCACTATCCTGACAGTCTTAATAACAAGTTGTCTGATGAAGGCCACCTGGCCAAAACGTCACATTTCCTTTATTGAATAAATTCTTCATTTGTATCCCCATTTGAGAGTGCCTTGTTTCAAATTCTCCCAACCGTAGGTCTGATGATCAGGAAAACCTATTGTGCTGTTGGTATTGGTGAGCAGACCTGCAGTCAGAGAAGAACTTACAGCTGCGATTGTCTTTCACTACTCCTGTAAAAGAATGCCTTTAAGCCACTCTCACATGCAGCTAATTAACCCTAGAACGCGCAACCATAGAAACCAAGCATAGAAAACAAGTAACCTAGCAGCCTGCGAGGCCCCAGGTATGCGTTCTAGGGTTAACCTACCAAAAAAAGGAAGAGAGGAGACTGTTGGGGGATTCAGGTAGTGATACAGAGAATCTGGAGGCAAAACAATAATGTATTTATTTATTTTTAGGATGATTTTCTGTCACCTAGGCCTCTCAAAGTCACATTAAATATGATTTGGTCCCTAAAAAAAATTGTTTTGTAAATTTTGGTGGAAAAATGAGAAATTGCTGATGAACTTTGAACCCTTCTAGCTTCCTAATCAAAAATAATGATGTTTCAAACATTGCATTGCTGTAAAGTAGACACATAAGAAATGTTGCTTTTTAACTATTTTGGGTGACATAACTCTCATGTTTAAGGACATAAAAATTCAAAGTTTGAACATTGCAAATGTTTCATTAAATTTCCGATATTTTCACAAATAAACGCAAAGAAATATTTCCCTAAATTTACAGCTATCATGGAGTGCAATATGTCACGAAAAAAACAATCTCAGAATCACTGGCATCTGTTGAAGCATTCCACAGTTATATCCTCATAAAGTGACACTGGTCAGAATTGAAAAATATTGGCTGGTCGTGAAGGTGAAAACAGGCTGGCGGTGAGGGGTTAATATAATTGGGGACTTGTAACTGTAAGTAACTGTCAAGTAAAAAGAATATATACTGTGCCTCAAACTAAACAGCCAAAAAAAAAAAAACAGTTATCTTTACAATACTGAGTCAGTATTGTAAAGATACGGTTTTGTTTTTTTTGGCTGTTTACTTTGAGGTACAGTATATATTTTTTTACTTGACAGTTACTTACATTATTGTGCATATGTCCAGGAATGAGATTGCATATTAGTACTCATTGCTGGACTATTAATTTCACAATACCTGGTTTCTATACTGTAAATTCCTTAATTTATATTCAGTACTTTTCAATTGGATTTTATTATCCATATGGGACTTATTTTGTGGACACAACTAATTGGGGGTTCATTTTTCCTCTTTCATTATTATTATTATAAGATTACCTATTTTTGGTTCTCTAACTCATTGTTCCAATTGTCTACTGTAAGATTTTCTCCCATTTCTTATCTTATTTATATATTTTTTTGTCTATGAGTTAATAAAATTACAGTTTTATCCAATTGCTCCTTATCTTCATATTCCTTTAATACAACCTATAGTCCCAATAGTCCCAATACTTGGGAAGTTTTAGGGAATTTTCTTCTTTTTTATAAGTATATACTTAACTCATGTTAAGGATGACATCACCAAAGTTGACAATTCTTGTCAAAAAACCCCGCTTTGCAT
Organism: Anomaloglossus baeobatrachus; assembly: GCF_048569485.1. NCBI lineage: Eukaryota > Metazoa > Chordata > Amphibia > Anura > Aromobatidae > Anomaloglossus > Anomaloglossus baeobatrachus. Next base: position 675,480,010 of record NC_134353.1, on the reverse strand, counting down.
TGATTGATAAAATTAGTGACAATGCTCCAAATAAGTTCTACATGTTCTATCTAGAAACTCTCTAAGAATCTTACTAGATAAGAATATAAAATAAATTTGTAGATTTTTGCGTTTTGAGGCACACCTATGAAGAAATGACTCATTGCCACATGTAACGCATGCATATACAGGAAATGTTAGTTATGACAAGCATTATTGCATAAAAGCATCTATTTTCTCCAAGTGGCAGAACACTTTGACATTATTTACATGCATATGTTGCAGTTATATTGGTCCACTTGTTAAATGTCAAGCTTGTATAGAGATTCTAGGAGCAGCAGTAAATTGTTTTTGCATTTGTAAGGTTTATATGTTACATCAATTCCTCAGTGTTTGACAAGTAGCTTTTAGTCCTTCAAGATCAGTTTCACCTTTGATGAAACTGAGTTTGCACATAAGGGGAAAATTTGTTGTGAATTCAATGGCAGAAATTAACATTGATAAGAAAACTATACACCCATATGTGTATGAACCTCCCTCCACCAATATGTCGATAACTATATTTAAGCTTCTTTCGGAATGTTAACATTCTTCTTTGTTCATTATCTGCCTCTATGTTTTGATTCAGTGACCGAGGAGGATCAGAAAAGGACTAAAACGTGGAAACCCAAAAAGTAACCAGAGTGGCTGGAACCTTAACGGACTGCAGACCTAATACTGACACACAACTAGAAGTAGTTGTGGGGCATGCCTACGATGACCTAGTAGCCTCGACACAGCCGGAGAACTAAATATTCTTACAGAGAGAAATATAAGAAAAGCTAATCTGCCTTAGAGCAGTCCCCAAAGATATAGATAACCCCCAACATGTAAAGACTAGGGTGATATAGGAAAACACAATACATAGCTAGAAAACAGATTCAGCAATGATGAGGCCCAAACTATCTGTAAAGGAAAGGATAGGAAAGAGCACTGTCTGCAGCTGTAAAAACCCTAATAAATCTCAGCATGCCTGATATGGAAAAGCCCTGAGCCCACACAAACTCTCCCCCACTTAATAAGTACTCTGGTGTTACTGTGATCCAAAAAACGCTAATATAGATGAAGGACTGAATTTAATACCAAGCATGACAAAATACCATACATAGCAAAACATGGAGCTAGGTATACAGACACTCCCAGCAGTGAATGATGCAACTCCACCAAGAACTCCACACAGGCAAAATCAGGAATCAAGCATTAGTATCAAAACAGAAAAAAACTACAAAAAGTGGAAACAATAAGCAGAGGTACAAAGACCAACTTATCTGAGAGGAGTTCTGGTAGAGAGAAGGGTTGGTTTCAGAATGTCCTTAGCACACAAGAGATACATTGAGCACTGGCAAGGAACAGGAGAAAACTACTCAGTTATATATGCCCAATCTGAATGACCTGATTGCCAGTCCTCCACAGGTGTCTGGCTGCCATTCAACAAGTCAACTGCACTACCAGCACTGACCACAAGAGGGAGCCCCAAACTGGAAAATGTATTCACAACACTCTACTTCTGCTAATCCTTTCACTGACTATCTATTTGTCCGGTTTCACACATCAAACATACATGGCTCAAGTATTCACTATAATTTATAAGGTCTGCAGGTCACCTATCCAAACTTAATAGCTCCGAAGGTATACTACAGACAGTAGTTTTATGGCTTTTTTTCCCACTTTTTGGTCTTTACATATTTTTTAAAATTCAGCATGCTCTAGGTATGATGGATTTTCATGTGTTTTCCAAGACGTTTCTCAAAAGGAAAGATGAAATAACTCATGTCTGAACAAAATAAAATCTAAACAAAAATTCATGAACGACATGATGTCTTTTTTAACAAGCACCCAAAAAAATGCAGCCAAAGAAAAAAATTCTTTTAAGGATGAGTATCAATAATAGCAAATTTTCTGTTTTAAGATATGGGCTCCAATTTATAAATGCGTTTTTTTTGTCAGAATTCTGGCGTAAATTGTTTTGAGAGGCCAAAAACTATTTGTGTATTTTGGAGTAGTTCAAAAATTTTGCAACTTTTAATGTAGGAGTGACTTGCCGCTGATCAGTTTCCTAAATAATGATCAAATTATTATAAAATATGGATATAATCAAAACATTACAACATTATGATGTGATTATATCAATGTTTTGTAATAATTTGATGAGTATGTTATCGCCGTTGGTGTTGGAGGAATAAGGATCCCGACAACTTTTACATTTTGAGGGAGGTCTTATGACGTGTGTACCCACGAGTATATATACTGGCTTATGTCTCCTGATACCATACTGTCCTTGTCATTGCTATACTGTCCTGAGGAAGTGGGCTGCGACTCCTGAAACTCGTAGACCTTACCTAGCTAATACAATAAAGACTTGGATTTATTAATTCCAGCGTGATTGGTGATAAGCACGGCGTGATACCCAATTTTCCTACTTATACTTCATCAAAAAAGTGGTACCGGGAGATATATAGACAAACCCGGTCCAAATGAGGTTCAGGTTGTCTATATATCTCCCGTACCACCTGGTGGAGGGAAGGAAGGTGTTTTAATAGTATAGATATATTTAATTTCCCAGAATGACATATAGAGGTTTGCCATTGAGGGAAAGAATTTCACCTCCATTGGACAACAGCAGACCTGTAGAAAAAATGATTCATCAAATTTAAATAAGTTATTTCTCAGAAGATGAATTACTGCCATTAGAATGAATCTGTTCATATCAGGAGAATATATCTTTGTTTTGGTCAAAATGAACATTAAAGCCTCCAATGTCACAGTATGGGGGAAACAGGAATATTAGATTACATCAAAAGTGAGCCATTTAAAATCCTCATTAATCATGACTGAATATACTCTGCCTTATTTGTTATCCACATGAATATTACGGTATTCGTGATATCCTTCACTCAACGAGTATTTTGGTATTCGCCTTGTGAGTTTCAAGTCCCCTCCCCAGCATGTTTAGCACATGATTTTGAGCCACTAAACATGCAGTGATTGCTTGCCAATCACAATAATGTCATAGCCATCTTTGCTACAGGCAATGCTGTGATTGGGAGGCACAGTGAGAAAAGAAAACAATGGGCGGTCATTAAAGCAGGAAAATTATACTTACTGAGTTTCCCCATGGCTGTCACACTGCTTAATGAATATGCACTGCTTCCCCCACCCACCCTCTGTAACAGTATCTGTCATTGGTTGCAGTACTGTTTCCCCAGCCCACCCTCTGTAACGGTGTCTGTGATTGGTTGCAGTCCTGCTTTCTCCGCCCACACTCTGTGCCGGTGTCTGTGATTGGTTGCTCTCATGCTATCTGTCTGGGTCACCGGTGTGGAGTGTAAAAATAAAAAAACAATTGGAAAAAATAGAGCAGAGTCCCCGTATTTTGATATCTAGCGCAGATAAAACAGACAGCTATAGGCTGCAGCCCCTAGATGTGTATGTTATCTTGGCTGTGTATCAAAATACGAGGGACCCAATGTGTTTTTTTTTTTTTTTTAATTATTTAAATAAATAATTAAAAAAAAACAAAACGTTTTGAGGTCCCCCCCAATTTTAATACCCAGCCAAGATAAAGCAGACAGGTGGGACCTGGTATTCACAAGCTGGGGAGGTCCATGATTATGGTTTCCATTCGGTTTTAGAACTTTTCATCCACTGAAGCTTTTTTACGGTCCTACCAGACCTACTTCCAAGGTCCTCCAGAAAATTATTAGAGTTTGCGATCGACTTACATTAGGTTTTCGGGACGGATATGCGAATAATAGAAATTATTTGGCACGAAGAATCAAAACCCGAATATTTGAATGTTTGCTCATTTCTAATCCTCATACAGTTTTACATTCTATAAACTGTGTAAGAGATGTTTCTTGTTCCTGATATATCAGTCATGTAAACCATCATAGGCTACAGTTTCCTATCCACCCATTCAGACAGACTTTCCTGTGAAGACCCTTTCCTGGCCTCTATAAGTAATTATGGAAATTATATGTGTGCTGTGCTTTTCTCTGACATATGGGGAATTTCTTCTGTGTGCTAATGTGTTAAACTAATTATTAGACAATTATTGTATTCACATACAATAGGAATCTGTATGATATTTACTGTGGGGACAATGCACATTTGTTTGCCTACCTTTTCCGAAACTCGTAAGGCGGGGCCTTGGTGGCGTGGGACATGGGAACCCATATGTTTTTAATGGAAAGTTTTATGTGAATTTCAATAAAGATACATTTTGAGGAAGAAAAGGTGCTGGATAATTATTTGCTTGCCTTCTCAACTAAGTGGATGCCAACCACCTCCATGCATCTGAGGATTTGTAGAGGACAACGGTGAGGTAATCCCCTTTCCCTTCCATGACTCAGTTCAATATGACCTCTCCTATCAGCTTACCTCTTAAATCTGAAGATAAAATTCAACTCTGTCATACATGTTCTCAATACTGCATTTGATTGTGTTACACTGGGAACCGCTGATCTCCAATGACTCAGTGGATTACTGAGCCCAATTGTATAAGATATGATAACCTGCTTGATAAATTATGTGACATCAAATCTGCTGGCTATTGTGAGGAAGACCAATCAGCCGTGCAAAAAGACATAAGCCCACTCTTTGATGCTTCTGTACTGTGGGAAATGGTGCTCAGCAACTTTTTCTGTTGTGAAATGCAAATTTGAAAGTGTTCTAATCAATGTGAAATTATTTCCCTTTCGTAAATTCCACTGTTCGTCTGAATCTGTGTTTTTTTTTTATTTTGCTCCTTTGTCGCTCTGTACGTGATATCTGGCTCTATTTTTCTTGTATAAAAATGTATTCTTGTAACCAAAGGGATTTTGATCCTCAAGAATATGCCAAAAGTGAAGTGTTTAGAATCATGCAGCCTAACTGTACTTAATGTCCCTACTAGAGATGAGCGAACCGGTCGCGGTTCGGCTCGAGGTTGGTTCGCCGAACGGACCTCCCGTTCGAGTTCGGTTCGTCGAACGTTCGACGAACCGAACTCGAACTGCATAGGAAACAATGGCAGGCAATCACAAACACAGAAAAACACCTAGAAAACACCCTCAAAGGTGTCCAAAAGGTCACAAACAACTCACAACACATGGGAAAGTGACAAGGACATATACTCATGCGAAAACAAAAGAGCTGGACAAGGAAAAAGAGGAGGACACACAGATATATGAGTATATGCAAGGAAACATCGATTCCATTAATGTGCAACTTGAGCCCTGCTCATTCTTGGCTTCCAATCTTGATAAATTGCCTGAGCTCGCCACGTACGTCTTGGGGATCTTGTCGTGTCCTGCAGCCAGCGTTCTCTCGGAACCTGTCTTCAGTGCTGCTGTGGGTCTGCTGGCAGATAAGCACACGTGTCTGTCCACTGACAATGTGGACATGGCTCTCAGAGGACTTTTCTTCCCCTGGGTCAGCCAGGGGACGGGAAAGGCACGCGTATTTTTGAGAGTGCTTCATGCAAAGCATCTTTTTCTTTTTCAAAAGGGAGCTCAACCGATGCCAGTCAAGTGGGGTGTGTGTGGCCCAGTGAGTGGAAACGAGGGAGACTGTGGTTGGAGTCCCCTCGCTGTGTCTCTAAAAGAACCAAGATGAACAAGTCATGGCTCTCAGAGGACTTTTCTTCCCCTGGGTCAGCCAGGGGACGGGAAAGGCACGCGTATTTTTGAGAGTGCTTCATGCAAAGCATCTTTTTCTTTTTCAAAAGGGGGCTCAACCGATGCCAGTCAAGTGGGGTGTGTGTGGCCCAGTTAGTGGCAACGAAGGAGACTGTGGTTGGAGTCCCCTCGCTGTGTTTCTAAAAGACCCAAAATGAACAAATCATGGCTCTCAGAGGACTTTTCTTCCCCTGGGTCAGCCAGGGGACGGGAAAGGCACGCGTATTTTTGAGAGTGCTTCATGCAAAGCATCTTTTTCTTTTTCAAAAGGGAGCTCAACCGATGCCAGTCAAGTGGGGTGTGTGTGGCCCAGTGAGTGGCAACGAGGGAGACTGTGGTTGGAGTCCCCTCGCTGTGTCTCTAAAAGAACCAAGATGAACAAGTCATGGCTCTCAGAGGACTTTTCTTCCCCTGGGTCAGCCAGGGGACGGGAAAGGCACGCGTATTTTTGAGAGTGCTTCATGCAAAGCATCTTTTTCTTTTTCAAAAGGGAGCTCAACCGATGCCAGTCAAGTGGGGTGTGTGTGGCCCAGTGAGTGGCAACGAAGGAGACTGTGGTTGGAGTCCCCTCGCTGTGTTTCTAAAAGACCCAAAATGAACAAATCATGGCTCTCAGAGGACTTTTCTTCCCCTGGGTCAGCCAGGGGACGGGAAAGGCACGCGTATTTTTGAGAGTGCTTCATGCAAAGCATCTTTTTCTTTTTCAAAAGGGAGCTCAACCGATGCCAGTCAAGTGGGGTGTGTGTGGCCCAGTGAGTGGAAACGAGGGAGACTGTGGTTGGAGTCCCCTCGCTGTATCTCTAAAAGAACCAAGATGAACAAGTCATGGCTCTCAGAGGACTTTTCTTCCCCTGGGTCAGCCAGGGGACGGGAAAGGCACGCGTATTTTTGAGAGTGCTTCATGCAAAGCATCTTTTTCTTTTTCAAAAGGGAGCTCAACCGATGCCAGTCAAGTGGGGTGTGTGTGGCCCAGTGAGTGGAAACGAGGGAGACTGTGGTTGGAGTCCCCTCGCTGTGTCTCTAAAAGAACCAAGATGAACAAGTCATGGCTCTCAGAGGACTTTTCTTCCCCTGGGTCAGCCAGGGGACGGGAAAGGCACGCGTATTTTTGAGAGTGCTTCATGCAAAGCATCTTTTTCTTTTTCAAAAGGGAGCTCAACCGATGCCAGTCAAGTGGGGTGTGTGTGGCCCAGTGAGTGGCAACGAGGGAGACTGTGGTTGGAGTCCCCTCGCTGTGTCTCTAAAAGAACCAAGATGAACAAGTCATGGCTCTCAGAGGACTTTTCTTCCCCTGGGTCAGCCAGGGGACGGGAAAGGCACGCGTATTTTTGAGAGTGCTTCATGCAAAGCATCTTTTTCTTTTTCAAAAGGGAGCTCAACCGATGCCAGTCAAGTGGGGTGTGTGTGGCCCAGTGAGTGGCAACGAGGGAGACTGTGGTTGGAGTCCCCTCGCTGTGTCTCTAAAAGAACCAAGATGAACAAGTCATGGCTCTCAGAGGACTTTTCTTCCCCTGGGTCAGCCAGGGGACGGGAAAGGCACGCGTATTTTTGAGAGTGCTTCATGCAAAGCATCTTTTTCTTTTTCAAAAGGGAGCTCAACCGATGCCAGTCAAGTGGGGTGTGTGTGGCCCAGTGAGTGGCAACGATGGAGACTGTGGTTGGAGTCCCCTCGCTGTGTTTCTAAAAGACCCAAAATGAACAAATCATGGCTCTCAGAGGACTTTTCTTCCCCTGGGTCAGCCAGGGGACGGGAAAGGCACGCGTATTTTTGAGAGTGCTTCATGCAAAGCATCTTTTTCTTTTTCAAAAGGGAGCTCAACCGATGCCAGTCAAGTGGGGTGTGTGTGGCCCAGTGAGTGGAAACGAGGGAGACTGTGGTTGGAGTCCCCTCGCTGTGTCTCTAAAAGAACCAAGATGAACAAGTCATGGCTCTCAGAGGACTTTTCTTCCCCTGGGTCAGCCAGGGGACGGGAAAGGCACGCGTATTTTTGAGAGTGCTTCATGCAAAGCATCTTTTTCTTTTTCAAAAGGGAGCTCAACCGATGCCAGTCAAGTGGGGTGTGTGTGGCCCAGTGAGTGGAAACGAGGGAGACTGTGGTTGGAGTCCCCTCGCTGTGTCTCTAAAAGAACCAAGATGAACAAGTCATGGCTCTCAGAGGACTTTTCTTCCCCTGGGTCAGCCAGGGGACGGGAAAGGCACGCGTATTTTTGAGAGTGCTTCATGCAAAGCATCTTTTTCTTTTTCAAAAGGGAGCTCAACCGATGCCAGTCAAGTGGGGTGTGTGTGGCCCAGTGAGTGGAAACGAGGGAGACTGTGGTTGGAGTCCCCTCGCTGTGTCTCTAAAAGAACCAAGATGAACAAGTCATGGCTCTCAGAGGACTTTTCTTCCCCTGGGTCAGCCAGGGGACGGGAAAGGCACGCGTATTTTTGAGAGTGCTTCATGCAAAGCATCTTTTTCTTTTTCAAAAGGGAGCTCAACCGATGCCAGTCAAGTGGGGTGTGTGTGGCCCAGTGAGTGGAAACGAGGGAGACTGTGGTTGGAGTCCCCTCGCTGTGTCTCTAAAAGAACCAAGATGAACAAGTCATGGCTCTCAGAGGACTTTTCTTCCCCTGGGTCAGCCAGGGGACGGGAAAGGCACGCGTATTTTTGAGAGTGCTTCATGCAAAGCATCTTTTTCTTTTTCAAAAGGGAGCTCAACCGATGCCAGTCAAGTGGGGTGTGTGTGGCCCAGTGAGTGGAAACGAGGGAGACTGTGGTTGGAGTCCCCTCGCTGTGTCTCTAAAAGAACCAAGATGAACAAGTCATGGCTCTTAGAGGACTTTTCTTCCCCTGGGTCAGCCAGGGGACGGGAAAGGCACGCGTATTTTTGAGAGTGCTTCATGCAAAGCATCTTTTTCTTTTTCAAAAGGGAGCTCAACCGATGCCAGTCAAGTGGGGTGTGTGTGGCCCAGTGAGTGGAAACGAGGGAGACTGTGGTTGGAGTCCCCTCGCTGTGTCTCTAAAAGAACCAAGATGAACAAGTCATGGCTCTCAGAGGACTTTTCTTCCCCTGGGTCAGCCAGGGGACGGGAAAGGCACGCGTATTTTTGAGAGTGCTTCATGCAAAGCATCTTTTTCTTTTTCAAAAGGGAGCTCAACCGATGCCAGTCAAGTGGGGTGTGTGTGGCCCAGTGAGTGGCAACGAGGGAGACTGTGGTTGTAGTCCCCTCGCTGTGTCTCTAAAAGAACCAAGATGAACAAGTCATGGCTCTCAGAGGACTTTTCTTCCCCTGGGTCAGCCAGGGGACGGGAAAGGCACGCGTATTTTTGAGAGTGCTTCATGCAAAGCATCTTTTTCTTTTTCAAAAGGGAGCTCAACCGATGCCAGTCAAGTGGGGTGTGTGTGGCCCAGTGAGTGGAAACGAGGGAGACTGTGGTTGGAGTCCCCTCGCTGTGTCTCTAAAAGAACCAAGATGAACAAGTCATGGCTCTCAGAGGACTTTTCTTCCCCTGGGTCAGCCAGGGGACGGGAAAGGCACGCGTATTTTTGAGAGTGCTTCATGCAAAGCATCTTTTTCTTTTTCAAAAGGGAGCTCAACCGATGCCAGTCAAGTGGGGTGTGTGTGGCCCAGTGAGTGGAAACGAGGGAGACTGTGGTTGGAGTCCCCTCGCTGTGTCTCTAAAAGAACCAAGATGAACAAGTCATGGCTCTCAGAGGACTTTTCTTCCCCTGGGTCAGCCAGGGGACGGGAAAGGCACGCGTATTTTTGAGAGTGCTTCATGCAAAGCATCTTTTTCTTTTTCAAAAGGGAGCTCAACCGATGCCAGTCAAGTGGGGTGTGTGTGGCCCAGTGAGTGGCAACGAGGGAGACTGTGGTTGGAGTCCCCTCGCTGTGTCTCTAAAAGAACCAAGATGAACAAGTCATGGCTCTCAGAGGACTTTTCTTCCCCTGGGTCAGCCAGGGGACGGGAAAGGCACGCGTATTTTTGAGAGTGCTTCATGCAAAGCATCTTTTTCTTTTTCAAAAGGGAGCTCAACCGATGCCAGTCAAGTGGGGTGTGTGTGGCCCAGTGAGTGGCAACGAGGGAGACTGTGGTTGGAGTCCCCTCGCTGTGTCTCTAAAAGAACCAAGATGAACAAGTCATGGCTCTCAGAGGACTTTTCTTCCCCTGGGTCAGCCAGGGGACGGGAAAGGCACGCGTATTTTTGAGAGTGCTTCATGCAAAGCATCTTTTTCTTTTTCAAAAGGGAGCTCAACCGATGCCAGTCAAGTGGGGTGTGTGTGGCCCAGTGAGTGGAAACGAGGGAGACTGTGGTTGGAGTCCCCTCGCTGTGTTATACATGCTTTTAGAAGGGCATGACATGGCTTGGAGGTTGACTTTCATAAAATGCAAACTGTTGGCTACCAAAATGCTGCCTTTCCAACAACTGTGGTTATAGGCAATGAGGAACATACTGATGAAGATGAGACGCAGATACCCGATTGGGATGACAACTTAAATATTCGGTCAGGGCAAGAAGAGGCTCGGTCTGAGGGGGAGGGGAGTGCAAACACAACAATTGATGATGAAGTTCTAGATCCCACCTACTGTCAACCCCCAGTCAGGCACTCGAGGAGGTCAACAGAGGCGGTGGAGGAGGATGCAACCGACGACGAAATTACCTTGCGCCTTCCTGGACAGAGTCGGAGCACTGGTAGCACGTCTACAACTGCATCCTCAGCCACCACTCTGCCTATGAGCATTATTCGGGGTGCATCAACAGGTCGCATGGCCTCTAAGCCTTGCCTAGCCTGTTCCTTTTTTGACATAGAAAAAGATCGCCCAAATCATGTGATATGTAAAATTTGTCATGATTCTCTTAGTAGAGGTCAAAACCTCAGCAGTTTGACAACTTCTTCCATGAATCGTCACATGAATAAATATCATAGGTCCCGGTGGGAAGCTCACTGTGCTGCAATGCGGCCTAGCGGAGCGAACCATCCACCGCCCGCCCCTTCCAGTGCATCCGCGCGCTCTTCATCTTCTAGGACTGTGGGGACAGCTGTCACACCTGTTTTTCCACGCAAAACTTCCACCACTGTAACCGCAACAGGCAGTTTGCTTGGTAGGTCGTCAGTTGGTTTGGAAGGGGAAACAAGTGAGTGTGTACAGCTCTCTCAGACATCGATAGCACCTACGTTGGATGAAGGCAACATCATGTCTCCGCCTGCACTTTCCTCACAAACCTGCATTTTTCCAGGGACACCCTACTCAACACCGTCTACACACAGCAGCCAGATCTCTGTCCCTCAGATGTGGACAAATAAAAGGCCATTTCCTGCAACCCATGACAAAGCTAAGAGGTTGACTCTATCCCTCTGTAAGCTGTTGGCTACCGAAATGCTGCCTTTCCGCCTAGTGGACACACAGGATTTTAGAGACCTTATGTCTGTCGCTGTGCCCCAGTACCAGATGCCTAGTCGCCACTACTTCTCTAAGAAAGGTGTGCCCGCGCTACACCAGCATGTCGCACACAACATCACCGCTTCCTTGAGAAACTCTGTGTGTGAACGGGTGCATTTCACCACCGATACTTGGACCAGTAAGCATGGACAGGGACGTTACATGTCGCTGACTGGGCACTGGGTAACTATGTTGATAGATGGTGAAGGGTCTGCTGCACAAGTCTTGCCGTCCCCACGACTTGTGTGTCAATCCTCTGTCTGTCCAAGTTCCGCCACTGCTTCTGCATCCTCCACCTCATCTGGGTCCTCCACCTCCGCCCCAAGCCTGCCTGGTCAGGCCACCAGCGTTCTCACTGCGCAGAAGGAATCACGCACCCCTCATTACTATGCTGGCAGCAGAGCGCAACGGCATCAGGCGGTCTTTAGCTTGACATGTCTTGGGAATAAGAGTCACACAGCTGAGGAGTTGTGGTCAGCTCTGCGGTCCGAGTTTAATAAATTGTTGTCTCCACTCAACCTGCAGCCTGGTAAGGCCGTGTGCGACAATGCTGCAAACCTGGGTGCGGCCCTTCGCCTGGGCAAGGTGACACACGTGCCTTGTATGGCTCACGTGTTGAACCTTGTTGTCCAGCAATTTTTAACACACTATCCCGGCCTAGATGGCCTTCTGACCAGGGCACGTAAACTGTCTGCAGTGCTCACTTCCGCCGTTCAACCGCCGCAGCTGAGCGACTTGCATCGCTCCAGAAGTCTTTCGGCCTGCCGGTTCATCGCCTGAAATGCGATGTGGCGACACGCTGGAATTCAACTCTCCACATGTTACAGCGACTGTGGCAGCACCGGCGAGCCCTGGTGCAATACGTCATGATGTATAGCCTGGGCCAACGAGATGCAGAAGTGGGGCAGATCACCCTGATGGAGTGATCTCAGATCAAGGACCTATGCACCGTTCTGCACAGTTTCGACATGGCGACGAATATGTTTAGCGCTGACAATGCCATTATCAGCATGACGATTACAGTCATTTACATGCTGGAGCACACGCTAAACACTATTCGGAGTCAGGGGGTGGGACAACAGGAAGGGGAGGAACTACAGGAGGATTCATATGCGCAAGACACAACAACATCACCAAGGTCCAGACGTTCATCATCACCAACGCGGCAGGCATGGGACCATGGGGGACAGGGATCAACAAGGGCGCATGGTAGCAGGCGAGATGTTGAGGAAGGTGCAGGAGGACATGAAGATATGGAGGACGAACTGTCCATGGACATGGAAGACTCAGCGGATGAGGGAGACCTTGGTCAAAATTCATTTGAAAGAGGTTGGGGGGAGATGTCAGAGGAAGAAAGAACGGTTAGCACCTCTATGCCACAAACACAGCGTGGACTTGGTCCGCATGGCTGCGCAAGACACATGAGTGCCTTCTTGTTGCACTACCTCCAACATGACCCTCGGATTGTCAAAATTAGAAGTGATGATGACTACTGGCTTGCCACACTATTAGATCCCCGGGACAAGTCCAAATTTTGTGACATAATTCCACCCATAGAAAGGGACGCACGTATGCTGGAGTATCAGCATAAGCTGTTACTCGATCTTAGCTCGGCTTTTACACCAAACAACCGTGCAGGTGAAGGGAGTGATTCTCCCAGTTGTAACTTGACAAACATGGGACGGCATCGTCATCTTCAACAGTCTACCCGTACCAGTAGGACCGTATCTGGTGCTGGTAACAGCAATTTTATGGAATATTTTCATAATTTTTTTAGACCCTCCTTTGCAAGGCCACCAGAGACAACAAGTCTGACACATAGTCAACGGATGGAGAGGATGATACAGGAGTATCTCCAAATGAACATCGATGCAATGACTTTGCAAATGGAGCCTTGCTCCTTTTGGGCTTCAAATCTAGAAAAATTGACAGAGCTCTCCAGTTACGCCTTGGAGATTTTGTCGTGTGCAGCTGCCAGCGTTGTCTCTGAACGTGTCTTCTTCAGTGCTGCTGGGTGTGTGCTGACAGATAAGCGCACGCGTCTGTCCAGTGACAATGTGGACACACTGACGTTCATCAAAATGAACAAGTCATGGATCCAGAAGGAATTTACTACCCCTGTGTCATCCTGGGGAGAGTAAATGCTTGTGGATTTGGAATGTGCTTGATGCAAATCAAAACATCCTGTTTGCAACTAGGGCACAAGTGCTGCCACTGATGGGGTGTCTGTGTGCCCAATGTTGGGAAAAAAGGTAGACTCCGCTTGGAGTAACCCTTGCTTGATGTGTTTTTTAAAAATGATACAAGATGAACAGATCTGAAGGCAAGATGAAGGCAACATCATGTCTCCGCCTGCACTTTTCTCACAAACCTGCATTTTTCCAGGGACACCCTACTCAACACCGTCTACAGACAGCAGCCAGATCTCTTTCCCTCAGATGTGGTCAAATAAAAGGCCACTTACTGCGACCCATGACAAAGCTAAGTGGTTGACTCTATCCCTCTGTAAGCTGTTGCTACCGAAATGCTGCCTTTACGCGTAGTGGACACACAGGATTTTACAGACCTTATGTCTGTCGCTGTGCCCCAGTACCACATGCCCAATCACCACTGCTTCTCCAAGAAAAGCATGCCCGCGCTACACCAGCATGTCGCACACAACATCACCACTTCCTTGAGAAAATCTGTGTGCGACAGGGTGCATTTCAACACAGATACTTGGACCAGTAAGCATAGACAGGGTCATTACATGTCACTGACTGGGCACTGGCAAACTATGGTGAGAGATGGAGAAGGGTCTGCTGTACAAGTCTTGCCGTCCCCACGAGTTGTTTCAATCCTTGTTCTGTATGTAGAAGTTAATACACTGCTTCTGCCTCTTCAACCTCGTGTGGGTCCTCTACCTTGGCGCAAACCCTGTGTGGTCAGGCCACCCTTCCTTGCAACTGCGCACAAGGACTACCACACACCTCCTTACTATGCTGGCAGCAGAGCTCAATGCCATCAGGCGGTCAAAGCTTTACTTTGAAATGTATGGGAAATGTGAGTCACACCGCTATTACAGAGAATAGTAGTCAGGCAGGGTCAAAACATTAATTGAGGAACAGGAACAGAATGGGACGGCCAGGAAAGAATCAGAAAACAAGCAGAGTTGAAATGCGTATCGGCCAACAAGGTACATAAACAGCAAGCAGGAAAAGTAGTCAGGTAACAAGCACACAAAATCATAAAACTGAACTGGGGGTAAAATTAACCAGAGGTTCATAGCTATGTCTGGCAGTGGTCTGCAGACAGGATGGGCATAAAAAAGGGTGTGGTGTCTTCCCATTGGTTGTAGCTGAATGATGGTATTTCATCTGTGAGATACCCACCAGCTACATTCAGCCAGAGATTCTGCATCTGTCAAGGTAATGCAGCCCAGTGGGTGAGCATAACCTGCGTCCACCTGCGCCGCTGGCATCGACTACTCTCACATCATCAGCACTATTCATGAAAGGAACACGTTGTCACCTGGCAACCGGAGTACAAATTGACGGAGCGGACTACGTTGGTGACTTAACAGCCGTGTGCGGCAATGATGCAAACCTGGCTGCGGGCCATCCTCAGGGCAATGTGACACACGTGCCTTTTAGGGCTCACGTGTTGAACCGAATTCGCCAGCAATTTTTAAAACACCATCACGGCCTACATGGCCTTGTGCAGTGGGCACGCTCGCTATGTGCTCACTTCCATCGTGCGCACACAGCAGCTCAACAACTTTCATCACTCCGGAAGTCTTAGGGTCTGGCAGTTAAACGCCGTAAATGCGATGTTTCGACACGCAGGAATTGGAATCTGCACATGTTGCAGCGTGTGTGGCAGCACCGCAGAGCCCTGCTGAAATACGGTAAGACATATAGCCTGGGATAACTTGATCCAGAGGTGGTGCAGATCACGCTGCTGGAGTGGTGTCAGATCAAGGACCTATGCACCCTGCTACACAGTTTTGAAATGTCGACGAAGATGTTTAGCACTGGCAATGTCATTCTCAGCGTGACAATTCTGGTCATCTACATGATGGAGCACACTGTAATTATTATTCTGAGTCAGGTGTTGGGACAAGAGGAAGGGGAGGAAGTACAGGAGGAGTCATATGCGGAAGGGATAACAAGATCTACGAGGTCCAGATGGTCAGCGGCACCTATGCGGCATTCATGGTGAGGGAGAGGGATTAACAAGGGCGCATAGTATCAGCAAAAAGTGTTGATGAAAGTGCAGGAGCCCATGAAGAAATGGAGGACGAACTGGCGATGGGCATGGAAGACTCAGCAGATGAGTGAGAGCTTGCTCACATTTCGGTTGTGCGAGGTTGTGGGTAGAGGGCAGAGGAAGGATGCACGATTCTCACCTCTCTGCCACCAACACACCAAGGACTTGGTCCTCCTGGATGCACAAGACACATGAGCGCCTTCTTGCTGCACTACCTACATGACCCTCGGATTGTATGAATTTGAACTAATCCTGAATACTGGGTTGCCACACTGTTAGATCCCCGGTACAAGACAAAATTTGGCGAACTAATTCCTGCCATAGAAATAGACGCACGTATACAGGAGTATCTGCAGAATGTGGTACGCAATCTTAGATCTACTTGTCCACTAAACACCAGTGCTGCACAGAGTGAATCTCAACGCTTTGTCATGGATAGGAGGAAATGGTCTTTTACTTGTCCACATCGGAGGGACCGAGGGATGGCTGCTGTGCTGAGATGGCGTTGAGTACGGTGTCCCTGCACAGTTGCACTTTTGGTCATATCCCAAAATGAGTTGAAAAAGGACAGATGCTGTTGGAAAGGGGAACAGGTGTGTTGGAAAGGGGAAAAAAGTTTTGGTCCGTGGATTTGGTGGTTAAGCAACTGTAACATTTGCTGAAGAAACAACATCTGTTACAGTGGGACTGGCAGATTTGGATAAAGTGGTATATAATCTGTGACCGCTATATAACGAAAATTAATAAGAAAAGAAAGAGAAAGGTATATATCCCCATCAGCAGTCAGTGTCCACCGTGCTCCCAGTTGGAAAAGGAGAGGTTGGCAACTTGAAGGTTTGGTGGAGGATACAGAGCTGTGTGGCTATGAAACTAATAGTAGCCTGAACCGAGTTAGACGCCATTCGGATCTGGAGACTGTGAGCCCTGTTAGCGTCACAGGGTCCACATGCCCACCCAGCCCAGGAACTCCCTGTTAACAACACAGGGGCCATTGAGTACGCTGACCGTGTGCGTAGGGGCCACACCTGTGGACAGCAGGCGCATCAGCAGCAGCAGGCCTGTTAATGCCACTGGGCTGCACAAGCAGGACTGTTAGGACAGGAGCTGGTCTTAACCGTTCTGCGTTACCAACTGTGGTGGTGGCCTGCATCCACCACCCGATCCCTGCCTACCTCTGGCCTAAAGCCGCAATGGGTTCAACACATGGAGGTGTGCTCTTTCGGAGCATAATAGAAGACTGCGCACCTCCTTGTTGGCTCCAGCCCCTTTTATAACCTGGGTCCGCCCCAAACCAGGGTGAACCACAATGCACCTCCTGGAGACAAAAGTAGAGTGACACGTCATGAGTGGCATAACTAGCGTCCTATTTGGAAACGCAACTTCAATGATGACCTCATGGCTGCCATGACCCAAACACCTCACCAGTCATCGTCTGAGCATCAATAATGCGGTGACAAGTCATAGGTGTGGGCCTCTGCAAGCCATTTGGGAGGACACCTGATGCCCTGTGGTCTATTAGGGACCCCCACATCAGGGCCAGGGCCAAAGAGTTCATTACCGGACCTAGTCTCTGATGCAGGAAGTGCCTGAGCATGCTCAGTAGCATGAAATACAGTCTCTGAAAAAAGACTATCAGCTTTAGCATGGTGTCTATGCCCAAAACAGGACTTAGACCCGGCACGGAATGCAAGCACCTGTGCAAAGAGGCTTTTCACACTTAGTGTGGGAGCATGCGCTGTATCCCGAAATGAAAACTTAGCGTCAGGAATGGCACAGTCAGGCTGAGCATACTCACTAGGCGAAACACTGTAATTATGCTGCAGCTGGGGTACATCGGCACACGCATGCGCACTAGCTGCCTCTCCACACTTAGACGTGGAGGGGAAATTTGTCTTGGAGATGCTGTCTATGAACAGAAGGAAAAGCTAAAGGAAGCCTGACTTTCTATCCCTCCGAATTATGAAATGCAGCAATGAATTCCATGAGTTTGCTATAACATTAGCGTAGCAAAATGTGCATGAGGGTGTGATGTAGAGGTGCTAGAAATAGCTTGTCACCAGTGGGGCACTAATGGAATACAACAGCCAGTTCTATGATGCCACAAAATGGCAGTATTTTGTGCTATCATTATAGCTTATTAAAAACAGAGCACGAGGTTGTCATGCAGAGGTGCTGCACATAGATTTGCAGTAGTGTGAATTGACAAAAGTACAATAGCCACGTTTAGGATACAACTAGGTACAGTGAGTGTTTGCTAGTAAAATTGCTTAGTTTAAAAAAGTTGTAGTGTGCAATGCAGGCAGACGTGCTATGCAAATGTCTTTGCACTAGTGGGACTATAGCAAAGTCCAATAGCCACGTATAGGATGCCACTAGGTACACTGAGTGTGTGCTAGTATAATGGCTTCGTTATAATTTGTTGGAGTGTGCAACGCAGGCAGATGCGCTCTGCAAATGTCTTGGCACTAGTGGGACTATAGCAAAGTCCAATAGCCACGTATAGGATGCCACTAGGTACACTGTGTGTTTGCTAGTATAATGGATGAGTTTAAAAAAGATAGAGTGTGCAATGCAGGCAGACGTGCTGCAAATAACGTTCCAATACTGTGAATTGACAAAAGTACAATAGCCACGTTTAGGATACAACTAGGTACAGTGAGTGTTTGCTAGTATAATGGCTTCGTTATAATTAGTTGGAGTGTGCAACGCAGGCAGATGCGCTCTGCAAATGTCTTGGCACTAGTGGGACTATAGCAAAGTCCAATAGCCACGTATAGGATGCCACTAGGTACACTGACTGTTTGGTAGTATAATGGCTGAGTTTAAAAAAGTTAGAGTGTGCAATGCAGGCAGACGTGCTGCAAATAACGTTCCAATACTGTGAATTGACAAAAGTACAATAGCCACGTTTAGGATGCCACTAGGTACACTGACTGTTTGCTAGTATAATGGCTGAGTTTAAAAAAGTTAGAGTGTGCAATGCAGGCAGACGTGCTGCAAATAACGTTCCAATACTGTGAATTGACAAAAGTACAATAACCACGTATAGGATGCCACTAGGTACACTGAGTGTTTGCTAGTATAATGGCTGAGTTTAAAAAACTTGGAGTGTGCAATGCAGGCAGATGTGCTCTGCTAATGTCTTTGCACTAGTGGGACTATAGCAAAGTCCAATAGCCACGTATAGGATGCCACTAGGTACACTGAGTGTGTGCTAGTATAATGGCTTAGTTATAATTCGTTGGAGTGTGCAACGCAGGCAGACGTGCTGCAAATGTCTTGGCACTAGTGGGACTATAGCAAAGTCCAATAGCCACGTATAGGATGCCACTAGGTACACTGAGTGTTTGCTAGTATAATGGCTTCGTTATAATTTGTTGGAGTGTGCAACGCAGGCAGATGCGCTCTGCAAATGTCTTGGCCCTAGTGGGACTATAGCAAAGTCCAATAGCCACGTATAGGATGCCACTAGGTACACTGAGTGTTTGCTAGTATAATGGCTGAGTTTAAAAAACTTGGAGTGTGCAATGCAGGCAGATGTGCTCTGCTAATGTCTTTGCACTAGTGGGACTATAGCAAAGTCCAATAGCCACGTATAGGATGCCACTAGGTACACTGAGTGTTTGCTAGTAAAATTGCTTAGTTTAAAAAACTTGGAGTGTGCAATGCAGGCAGACGTGCTCTGCAAATGTCTTTGCACTAGTGGGACTATAGCAAAGTCCAATAGCCACAGATAGGATGCCACTAGGTACACTGAGTGTTTGCTAGTATAATGGCTTACTTAGAATGAGTTGGAGTGTGCAGAGGACAAGAGGGTACAGTGGCAGGATTGTGGTGCTCTGGGTAGAGGAATGGAAGCCTGCCTTTCTATTCCCTCCTAATGGTGAAATGCAGGGAGGAAATCCCTGACCTGGGCTACACAGACGCTGTTGCTGTTTGCAGGACCTGTCACCTATGGCTCTCTGACCCTGCCGGTACGAGCCCTTAAAAGGACTGCTAGAATGTGCTCTCCCTAAGCTGTCTAACGCTGTGTATGCAGCGCATACAGCTGTATCGGCGATAGGACAAAGGACGGAACTGCGACAGTGATGTCTGACACCAAAGACGCAGAAGGCAGATAATGGCGATCGTGAAGAAAATGTCCGGTTTTATAATGCAGGGACATGTGACATGCAGATCCTATCACACATGCCGTTGCTTCTCTGCCTCAAAGTCCACTTAGGTGTGTGTGTGTGTCTGTGATTGGCTGACATGCTGGCCAGCCCCACAAGACGCGCGCGCTTAGGGAAGGAAGACAAGAAAAAAAAAAAAAAAATGGCGATCGCCATTATAGAAACAGCAGTGATCTGAAGGCGCTGTTCACGCACACTATACACTGAAATGTGATAATAGTTTGATTCACAGAGTGACTTACACTATTACAGCAGAAACCAAGCTAAGATTTAGCTGTTTTTTGGCTGCTAGAACCGTTCTCGAACGTTTCTAGAACTATCGAGCTTTTGCAAAAAGCTCGAGTTCTAGTTCGATCTAGAACATGCCCCAAAATCACTCGAGCCTAGAACTGGAGAACCACGAACCACGAACCGCGCTCAACTCTAGTCCCTACACAGAAGAAAAAAAGAAAGAGGGAGCATATATTGGAAATGAAAAGGCACAAGAACAAGATTTTTTTTAAAAAATCACGATCCTGAAGAATATACTAAAAGAGAAAAGTTCAGACTCATGCTCCCTTTTGATGACCAGACTAAATTTCCATGCACAGCACAAAATAGGAAGATAGGATCATATTTTGGGAATGGAAAGGCACACGAATAAAAAATAATATAAACAAATCAGGAAATCAGTAGCATTTAGACAAGGTAAGAAAACGTACTGGTGTTCCTCCCTTTGATGGTTCCCCTGATCTGATCAGCCGACATGTGCCTCTAACAGGCACAGGTGGATCAGAGATCCACCCATGCCTGTTAACTAGTAAAATCCCATTGTCAATCTCTGACAGCAGGATTTAATGTGTACCAGTGAGAAGCGCCTCATTGCCTACTCCCAATGGTGGCCCCATGACATGATCGCCGGCGTTCATACAAAGACAGCTTTTGTGCTGTACAGAGTGGTGCAGAATCCCTGCTCTGTACAGCACAAGCAATCGGAATATTGCAGCTTCAAGTCGCTTAAGGGAACTAATAAAAACAATAAAATGTTTAAAAAAAGTTATGAAAAAATAAAAAAACAAGCTCAAATCACCTCCCTTTTGTTCGATTGAAAATAAAACAATTAACAAAAATGAAAAAAAATCACATATTTGGTATCACTGTGTTCAGAAATGCCCGATATATGAAAATATAAAAATATAAATATAAAATAAATTATTCTGATAGCTAATGGGCATAACGAGAAATAAATATAATAGCCAGAATTGGGTTTTTATGGTCAGTGCAAAATTGCAATATAATGAAATAACAGATGATTAAAATTTCAAATCTATACCAACATGGTATAATTAAAAATGTCAGCTCAGGATGCAAAAAGAAAATCAAAGTTTTGAAAATGATACCAAAAGTACAATTCTTTTTTTTTTGACAAATTTCTGAATTTTGTTTCACCACTTAAAAAAAAAAACAGCTATATATATTTGTTATCTCCTAGCTTGTACTGACCAGGGGAATCATAGTGCTAGGTAAGCGTTAACATATAATGAACATAAAAAAAACATTATGGAATTACCATATATAGTCTATTATAAGCAGACCCGAGTATAAGCCGAGGCACCTAATTTTACCACAAAAAAACTGGGAAAACTTATTGACTCGAGTATAGCCTATGGTGGGAAATGCAGCAGCTACTGGTATTAATGTGCCATATTGTCGCCTGTATAAATATGCCCATATTATCTCCTGTAGTAATGTGCCCATATTGTCTTTTGTAGTAATGTTCCCATATTGTCTCCTGTAGTAATGTGCCCATACTGTCTCCTGTGAGCCCTCAAGTAATGTTCCCCATTCTTTTTTAATGTCCTCATTCCGGTCCACTTCTTGTCACCTCTTATGCCATTGTTCACATAAACACACAAAAAAAATTTCTCACCTGTCCTCTGTTCCTGCGGTGTCCACTTACCTGCTTCTTGTGGACTGCAGACTCTAAGACCCCTTGGTGATCACGGCCAGTGCAGGGGCCACTGCTGTTGTCATCTGTGCTTTACTTCAGCTGAATGCTTTGTGGCGTCGCAAATCATTCAAGTGAAGTAAAGCACAGACGACAACAGCAGTGACCCCTGCACTGGCCGTGATCACCACGGGGTCTTAGAGCCTGCGGTCCACAAGAAGCAGGTAAGAGGACAATGTGGAAACAGAGGACAGGTGAGGATATTTTATGTGGACTCCCACTTGCGTATAAGCTGAGGGGAGTGTTTTCAGCATAAAAAATGCGCTGAAAAACTCAGCTTATACTCAAGTATATACGGTATATATTGTTTTGCAATTTCACTGTACTTGGAATTTTTTTCCTGTTTTCCACTACAATATGTGGGAGAATAAATGTTGTTATTCATATGGCTATATTGACAAACAAATAAAAAAATTATGGCTCTTGGAAATAAGGAAGAAAAAAATTAAAACGAAAAATGGAAATTCACTCCTGAGTGAAGGGGTTAAGGAAAATGATATGTCCTCTTTAAGGATCAATGTTAGTGATGGACGATCCCCCAATGGTCGGAATTGGGGAGACTCGTCCAATCATTTTGCAGAGTTTGAGATCAGGATCAAGATAGCACGATCTTGTGTCCGATAACTGATCTCGAGCTTTACAGTTATGTGATGGACCGGTGGGGGGGGGGGGGGTTCGCTGTAAAACCAAAGGACCTTCCGTGATGTCATAGCCATCTTACCAGTCTCGTAGGAATGTTATATTATCTCATGGGCTACAGATTGGGTCACATGACTATGACGTCATGCAAGGTCCTGTAGTGTCAGCATGCTCGCCGGTACTCGGTATACTCGGGGACTACCGTGTATACCGTGTACTGGTGAGATGCTTAGGCACATGCTCGGCTCCCTGCCCCTGCATGTCGGCGCTCTTTACAGAGTCAACCAACATGCAGGGCTTGGCTGCCGCACACTGCAATGGCACAGCCAATAAATGGCGGCGCCAAGAATCAGGTGATTGGAGATCACCATTGCTATGGTAACTTGCTCGTTAGGTTACTATGGCAATGGTGGCAGCGGTGACATCACCACTTACCAACTTGCAGCCTGTGCTCACTCATTGAGTGATTAGACAGCACAGGGAGGAGCAGCGTTCTTCCTCCCATCCCGTGCTGTCTGATATACTCGAGCTAGATTGGTTGAAGAAGACAGTAGACCAGGATCATGGAGGGGTGAGAGGGAGTAATAAAGATGGAGTCCCGAAGTGTGTCTGTGTATTCATTTCTAATAAAGTATTTTTCTCTGTGTGGTGTCTCTTTTTAACCCTTTATTGGAGATTCTTAATGGCCAGATCAAACTTGGCCTGACATTAAGAATCTTGGGCTTAATATCAGCTGGTAAAACAAGCTGGTATTAACCAGCTATTACCCAGCGTACCACCCGGCACCAGGGCCGCTGAAGAATTGGATACAGTGCCAGAAGATGGCACCTCTATGAAAGTGCCATTTTCTGGGACGGCTGCAGGCTGCAATTCGCAGCGGGGGGGGACAGAAAACTCGGTCACCCTGCGCTGAGGATTACAATCCCCAGCTGCTTGGTTGTACCTGGCTGGAAAGTGGGTGAAGATCACGTCGGTTTTTTTTTTTAAATTATTACATGAAATTCATGAAATAATTAAAAAAAGGGCTTCCCTATATTTTTGGTTCCCAGCCGGGTACAAATAGGCAGCTGGGGGTTGGGGGCAGCTGTACCTGGCTAGCATACAAAAATATGGCAAAACCCATGTCATTTTTTTTATTTTTGGCAAAAAACTTTAAAAAAAAAAGGGCTTCCATGCATTTTCCATTGCCAGTGAAGTCACATCAGGCAGTGGTGGTTAGCAGCCTGTAGCTGTTTGGATTACCCTTAGCTTGCAATAGAAAATGCAGCGGGTGCCCATGCATTTTTTTTTATTTTTTAATTTTTTAAATAACTAAAAAAAAGGTAAAGCCAGAAAAGATGAACATTTTGCAGTGGTCTCCTAATGTTTGCCAGAGCTGTGTATATATATATATATATATATATATATATATATGTATGTATATATATATATATATACTGTACACAATATATAACATAATGAATCATTTTAAAAAATGACGTAGGGCTCCACGGTACCTTTGATTCTCAATGCAGATAAATGCAGATAAAGCGAACGGCTACGGTCTGCTACCCCCATCTGCCTGGCTTTACCTGAATGGCAATCAAAATACAGGAAGCCCATTAATTTTTTCTTTTTTTTAGTTATTTAAAAAAATGATTTAAAAAGAAATGCGTGGACTCCTGCTGTATATTGATCGCCAGTCAGGTAAAGCCAGGCAGCGGGGGCTGGGATTCTTGGCAGCCCGCAGCCACCCCTGGAAATGGTGCATTGTTTCTTAGCGCCATTTCCAGGCGTTTTACCCGGCTCGTTCAGCGGCCCTAGTGCTGGGTGTCTTGCTGGGTAATAAAGGGGTTAATACCAGCTTTGTATTCTCAGATGGTTCTAAGCCCGAAATTCATGGTGTCACACCAAATTAGACATGGCCACCATGAATTTCTAGTAAACAGTAAAAAAAAACACATCACAGAGAAATTTTTTTTATTAGAAATAAAAAAAAAAAACATTTAGAGACTCCATCTTTATTATAAAACAATCCTTAGTCTGACGTAATCCACAGGTAGAGCAATGTAAGCTTCATCACTCTGTACAGATACAGTCTATACACAGTCAGAAGCACAGAGAGCCAAGTCAGCTCTGATACATCGCTCTCTACAGAGCAAGAAGCAGGCTGACAGTGATGGATGATTGCATTAGTGTCTTGAATGGGCATCACCCCACACGGACTAATCTAAGGACATTAGCGCTTCAGCTACATGGAAACACATGCAGTTGACCTCTCCTGTCTGGAGATTGTGTGCCATGATGCGACACTCGCACATCGGCAGTCCAAGTTCAATCAAGTCCATGAGCCATGGACTCGAGTGAACCCTGATGTCACCGCGAACATGGGCGAAACCAACAGATGACTGCCGAGTGACGAGCAGTGCAGTGAATACCCCGGAAGTTAAGAGGACCTTTGATAACGTCATAGTCATGTGACCAGTCTGTAAGCCAATGTCTGTACAACATTCACACCAGCTGGTCATATGGGTATGATGTCTTTGAAGGTCCTGGAAGTCCATTGTTGGGAGACAGAGTCTGCAGGACATGTTGCGGGACATGTAAGTATAATCAGAATGTTTTTAATAATGTGCTTTCTTTTTACAGCCTCTGGAACCGATCTGCACCCGATCTGTAACATGAGCTTCCCAGGTAAGCTCGTGATCGGGATCGTGCACACTATCACTATGTGATCGGTACGATCCCCGATCTTTACAGATCGGGATCGCCCATCACTAATCAATGTCCCTCTGATGACACTTTGCTGCCACAGTAAAGAATCAGGTAGCATTGTAATGATGTAAAGTTTATCATTTTAACCTCTGATATGTAAAATGTTTGATACCATCTACCGTTAGTTTTATTTAGATGCTGATTTGGTGTCCTGCATGCTGTATGAGCAGAATATTTTCTATTTTTCTATTTTTACCTTCTATTCTGTTTTTTTGTAATCTAACAAAATGTGTTTTTTTTTCCTTCAACATATGGAGTTGAAATGAATGCATTTCAATTGAGCAAGCTGCGGAAACATAGTAAATGCATTTTTATGATGTGATTTACTTGTCATTCATGTGAGCAGTACTATTACAGGTTCCATACTGGGAAACCAGCCTGAAATATGTATATAGGCTCTGACCTAACGTAAAAGAGGCCAATCCCATCTTTTCATTGTTTGCTAGAGAATAAGCAAGTGCCACATTTAATTTCCTTACTGTAATTGGGTTATAACCTTGAAATGATAAAGCTGGGTGCACGAAATGAAGGCTGTAGTAATGAAAACGTTGCATCCTGTTATTTCTAGGCACTTACTTTAGCTACATTGGATCTAAATGTCAAGTAATGGAGCAGTCACACTATGATACTTCTGTCTTGAATTAAGTGTGTGCATATCTGAGTCCAGTGAACAGCTAAACTCTTGCTAAGGACAGTGCTCATTATAAGGTGCCTAGGAGAAGTTGGCCAATTACAAATCATGTCAAAAAATATACAACTTATTATTATTTCTACTGACTGTGTCAAGGTTTATTTTTGAAAGTAATCTCACGTCTCATAAAGGTTAGGAAATCTGTTTGGCTGGAGGAAAAATACATTTTATAAAAGCCAAGATGTGGGATGCTCCTTATTAACACATAGTTGTCACCAAATATGAAAACCGCACAGCTCAAACGGTGACAACAAGAAGTCCATTGTGTACAATATCATGCATTCTTACTGCAGGCTCATATATAATTTATATGATTGGAAGTGACTTGAAAAGCAAGAAAATATATTTATGACTTTCTACTACCTGGTCCTAGTAATGTATTGTATTAGGTTACACAGAATACAGTTCGTGCGCTATCAAAGCTATGAAGCACTGATGTAGTATTGATTGAGGTATGGCCTTAGTTATGGCCCAAAAGATTATTTATTGCCAGTCTAATGCACATCCCACTTACTAAGTTGTGACAATTTTGTAGTGTCGAGACTTGTAACGAGTACTGTCTAATATTTGCGTATGCATTCCGAATAGTGTGTGGAATGCAAGTCAATGGGGAATACTCGCAAAGTAACGAGTAACCCAAATGCCATACTATTCGCTACTCGCACGAATAGTGTGGCATTCGGGTTACTCGTTACATTGCCAGTGTTCCCCATTGACTTGCATTGCACACACTATTCGGAATGCATACACGAGTATTAGACAGTATCCGTTACAAGTATTGCAAATCCGAGTATTTCAAAACTCACTCATCACTAATTATTATTCATTACTATAGCGCTATTTATTCCATGGAGCTTTACATGTGAACAAGAGTATATATAATTGGGACAAGTACAATAATCATGAACAATACAAGTCACAGACAGGTACAGGAGGAGACAGGACCCTGCCCACGAGGGCTCACAGACTACAAGGGATGGGTGAGGATATAGTAGGTGAGGGTAGAGCTGGTTGTGCGACACTATACTGGATTAAGGGTTGCTGCAGGTTGTAGGCTTGTCGTAAGAGGTAGGTCTTCAGTTTCCTTTCTAAGGTTTCCATGATAGGCTAGAGTCTGATATGTTGGGGAAGAGGGAATGCATGAGAGAAATCTTGTATGCGATTATGGGAAAAAATATTAACATGCATTTCTATTTAGCCAATAGCAGCAGTGCCTATAAAAATGTATGCTTCTCTTATGAAATCATCAAGGCCTGAATATTTTTAATGAAAATAATTTAACATTACTTTATAAAGGCCTCAGCTATCACAATTATTTTTTTAAACAAATGCGACATGTTGGACACATGCACATTGTCTCTTCAGGGAGGAAGGAAACAAACTCTGATGCCACCTATTCAAAGTATCAATCCTAAAAATCAAAAGTAACCCTTTAACAAGTCTTGTCATATGACTTAGGATTTATGCCAGATCAGAACCTCAATTTGCAGAAACGGTGTTTTGAGGTGATTGCCCCTCTTTAGTGCAAAGCATAAGATCTAATCTGGCTGTATGAGAAGCTAAGATGGGATCTAAGTGGCACTTTTTTCTCTTTGGAGAGACTGACACAGCAATATAGCATGCCAGTAAGGAGACATATTTACAAAGCTCCTCTTGGAAATATGCAAATTGTCTCTTCAGAGAGGATGAAGACAAAATTTGGTGCCACTAATTGCAAGTAGCAACCCTAAAAGTCAAAAGTGACCCTTTAAAAAGCCTTGTCATATGACTCAGAATGTATTCCAGATCAGAACCTTAATTTCCAGACATGGTGTTTCAGGGTGATTACTCCTCATCAGTGCAAAGTATGAGATCTGATCTGGCTGTATAAGAAGCTAAGACTGGGTCTTAAGCTTGCTTTACACGCTACAAGATATCTTACGATGTGTCGGCGGGGTCACGTCGTAAGTGACGCACATCCGGCATCATAAGGTATGTTGTAGCGTGTGACAGCGACGTGCAATTGCGATTGAACGAAAAACCGTTCATCGCATGCACGTCATTCATTCCTGATGAATTGAACTTCAGGTTGTTCATCGTACCCGGGGTAGCGCACATCGCAGTGTGTGACACCCTGGGAACGATGAACAGATCTCACCTGTCTCCTGCGGCTCCCGGCCCAAAATGCGGAAGGAAGGAGGTGGGCGGGATGTTTACGTCCCGCTCATCTCCGCCCCTCCGCTTCTATTGGCCGGCTGCCGCGTGACGTCGATGTGACGCCAAACGTCCCTCCCACTCCAGGAAGTGGACATTCGCCGCCCACACCAAGGTCGTATGGTAGGTAAGTACCACACGGATGTAGTGTGGATGCGGTCCCGTGTGACACGCGCTGGAGAAAACACACATGACAGAGTAAAAAAAAAAAATCGTTACTCACCTTCTCCAGCCCTCCTGTCTCTGCCGCTGGTGTCACTTGCTGCCGACCACCGCTCATTATACTCATTTAATATTTACTTCACTGCGACTGGCAGCAGCAGCAGCGGGGAGACGGCAGGGCTGGAGCCGAAGATCAGCACCACGGACAGCAGAAAGGACCATGTGAGTATGCAAATTACCGGTTCTCTGTGTGTTATCGCGGATAGCACACGGAGAACACACGTGGCCCGTACGTACCAGAGACACGTACTTACCTACACGCAACACGCAGGGTAAATACGTGTCTAGCGGCACGTGCGTGATTTTCACGTGACTGTGTCGGAGGCCTTAGGGTGAGTGAAACCAATCAGTATTAGAAGCACTTTCGATGCAACGTGTTTTTGTTTCATCCAAAACGCTGTGTTGTACAGTATAAGCACAGGGGGCTTGAGATTTCTAAAAATTCCATCCACTGTGCTTGTACTGTACAACGCAGCATTTTGAAAGCAGTAAAACATGATGCGTCCAAAACACTGCTATCAGTGATTGTGTGCACTCCCCCTTATGGTCAGCAGAGTCCCTTTTCTCTTTCCTCTCTTTTTTGAACAGTGTAAGCTCTTATGGACAGTAGAGTCCACTCTCTCTCTTTTGTAGAATGTAAGCTCTTATGGTCAGTACTGTTCTCTCTCTCTCTCTCTCTCTTTCTCACTCCTGTAGATTGTAAGGTCTTATGGTCAACGGGGTCCTTTCTCTATGTCCTGTAGAGTGTACCTCTTATGGTCAGTGGGTTCTCTCTCTCCCTTCTCCCCAGACATGTGTTTTGTGAGCAATTACAATATTGAGATTCACACAAATTTATTTGGCGCAAATCAGAGTTGACAATGCAGAGTTGACAAATTTGAATTTCAAAACATCTGCTCATCTCTAGTAGTACAGCATATAAAAATGGAAATATCAGGATTAGGTGACTAGAAAGGGGAAACACAAGAAGTTAATTTTAATATAGAGAGATACAGTCATACAATTATTTTAATTATTTTACAAGGGCTATAACAATGTTGGATGGTTTGGTAATAATCCTAATAGACTAATCGACATAGACTCTGTTTTTTAATACCAACTTATCCTCAGTTACAACAGATTGACTTTTTGCTATGTATAAAAAAAAGTAAAACCTCTGATATCTGGCCAAAATTGTATTCAAAGTGGAAGGTTTGACAAGCTGATCGATCCCACATGGATTTTCTCCTGTCACTGTCATCATTTCAAAATTACTTTTTTCACATTCCCGATCTTCAAGTCTGAAATAATCTGACATAATATAATAAAGATTACCATCATTATTAGCAAAAAAAAAAGCTAGAATGCAGAAAAAATCTTATTTCCAAAATGAGAATATATGATTCATCGCATTTGCATTTGAAGAAGAGAAAACTCAATAGGAAGTGAAGTTCACATTTTAAAATAAAATTATAAATTGGGGTTTATTTCTGAAAACTATTGCAGACACAAAGTAGTGGAGTTGTTTATTTCAACCCTTCCAGTAGGGCTGGCTCCAGGTTTTCATGGACCCCGAGCGAAATAGTCTTAGTGGACCCCATGCACTCATAGACATGCACATATGCCGCTCCCCACGGGGCAGGAGGTTAACCTACTCATTGCCGGGCCATTGTGGGTCGGGTCAGGCGATGTCACGGGTGTCCTTGTCCGGTTCCGTTGCTGCGAGACGTGCAGTAAATGAAGGGAAAGTGGGGTGATTGGGGAAAGTTTGTTGTGACGCCACCTGTGGTATGCAGCCAGGGGGTAGCCACCACTGCAGAATTCCTTGCCAGGGCAGGTGTTATGGCAGCCGAGATGGTGTCGCTCCCCACAAGTGGAGCGGGCCCTTGGTGTATTGCAGAGGAGGAGGCTGTGGCGGTCGGCGCCAAAGCACTGGATGATGACGCTGGTAAGGACAAGCCAACACAGTCTCTGAGGGTTCAAGGTGTCTTTTACTCACAGCTTCAGTTGCCAGCCCTGCAGTACTGGTCACCGCCATCATGGGCTCCGATCAATCGCAAGCAAGTGAGAAGCCACCATCGATGTTTGAGAAGAAAGAGTGTCCTTTCCTTAGGGTGTTCCCCGTAGAAGTTAGGTACCCGGGCTGAGCTCCTGCTCCAAGCCCCGGGCATAGTGAAGATCAAAGAGTTCCAGAAGTGTCTTGTCAGAACTATGGTCCCGACTAGTCTGTCTGTGTGAGAGTGTCGCAAATACCTCTACCCCCAGTGGTGCTCGCCCCCTGGCAGTTGCCCTAGCGACTGGAAAGTCCCATGACTCTACATGGCCACCCTCCATCTGCCCCAAGACAGTTCCCCAGTGGGAAGCATCTGACTGTATATGAGATGAAATGTGGTGACACTGATGCTTAACCCCCCTTACCTGAGATGGATACCACACCTTAACTGAGATGTAGTACCCTGTGGTGACCAGAGCCTCAGGGGCGCCACACATACACAGATGCATACACATACAGGCATACATACATATACATATTTAAAGACAATTTCACAAAAATACATATAAACAGATATAAATCTATAGACAGTCATATACGCTGACATACATAGATACACACATCATACATGCACACACACAAACACATTATAGATATTTTTAATATAGGGATGGCAGCAGCATCACTCACCTCCCGTGCTTGTCTCCCGTCCTTCTCCTCCTGGACATGTAGTTGTACTGTGCTGATTGGTGGCCATCACTAACAGGCGTGGCTGCGCTCAGTGCATGCTGACACTGTTGTATATACATCACAATAACGGCTGGGGACATACACATTACTGGGGGGCATACAGCTCTCAATGCGAGCATACAGCTTGCCGGATGTTAGTGCTGCGGCTCCTCTCTTCATCTGTGGGACGGTAGTACAACCCGCGCTAGGTCCGCCCACAGATGAACTTTAATGCCCCTGTATGCAGCATTCAGCAGTGAACAGAGGCATAGCTAGTGGTTCAGCTCAGGGGGAGCAAAATGGGCCCCTAACCAGGTAACCAGCACCTCCAGTCATGTGCACTATGAAGCCGGGTGTACATTTCTAGTGTGCATAACCGGAAGTGCTGGGACTTCTGATCATGCGCACTGAGCTTAAACCTAGCGTCTGAAGTGATGAAAATGGACAGAGGTACGTGCGTCACCGCTAATGACACTAGGCAATGGGCATTGAATAGCATGTTAGCACGCCCCTATGGGCGAGCTAATATGGTAAGAGGGCGGACTAGTCGGGGGAACTAATGCCCTTGTGACTAGTCCCTGCATACATTTACATATCATAAAGGATCTTTAGATATACTTTTTCTAAAGATCTATTTATGTATGCTACTAGATGTTGGGACAGTTAGGCAGTGATTTGTAGAACTGCTCATGGTTCTGGGTGCATATTTCACCTGGCAGATTCCCTTTAAATGTCCACTTAAGATTCAACAATGTCTCCTGAGTCTGACAGGGAAAGCTCCTTTATACACAGTATTATCCCCCTACACCTCCCCTATACACAGTATGATGGGCCCACAGCTGTATTATACAAAATATGATGTCCTCACAGCTCCATATACACAGTATTATGCCCCTTATTCTTCGCTATACACAGTATGATGAGCCCATAACTCCCCTATACATCTATTAGGAGTATTACAGTATGATGGGCCCACAGGAGACTGATGCTGGACGTCTCAGACTACAAGGGTGGTCCAAAACCATATTTGTATTTCATATTTAATGGAGATCTCTTTAATTTAATATTTCAATAACTTTTCTAAATGTATTTTAGTTAAAAATTCCCTCCCTGACAGTATAACACCCACCAGCACCATAAAGTAAGAATACAGTGCAACACAGTCACACAGTACAGATTAGGATTTCCCCAGACCAGACCAGTGCACAGTCTAATAGTCCCCCTCCCCCACATACACATCACTTCATTATATACATGTTATCAGGCACTTATAATATACAGTCCCCACACGGCACAGTAATGTACACTGTCACCTGCCACCAAAGTAACTCACTTTCCTCCCTCACTTTGCACATTCTTAGATGCGATCTGCATCTTACCACCAGCTCATAATTCCTTGTGCAGCAGGAAGTGGCCGGGGGAATCGGCACTGAGCCCCGCACAGGACCAGGATGAACAGACAGGAATCCTCTACAAGCAGGTGCACTGTGTGATGATAGCACATGTCTACTCACAATGTGCAGCATGATACTGTCAAGTGTAGATTTAAGGTCCTGGCAGCCAGGAAAGTGCAAAGTTTAGTCTGCAAAATTTCAAACTTGCTGAAGCATCACCAGATCATCACTGATTCTCGACCAAATTTTACAGTGGGTGCAAGACACTGTGGCTTGTACGCCTCTCTAGGTCTCCATCTAACCATTACATGACAAGGTTTTGAGCAAAGCTGAAAATTAGACTCATCAGAGAAGATTACCTTACTCCAGTCCTCCATGGTTCAATTGGGCAGATTAAACTTTACGAAGGATGTATGAATCAAGCCGCATACAAAGTTATCCTGGAAAAACAGTTGCTTCCTTTTGCTCAGGCAATGTTACCCAAATCTGAGGACTGTTTTTTCCAGAAGGCCAATGCACAATACAACACAGCTAGCTGAATCAATGTGTAGATGAAGGACCACCACATCAAAACCCTGTCATGGCCAGCCCAATTTACAGACCTGAACCCCATTGAAAATCTTTGGAATGTAATCAAGAGGAAAATTGATAGTCACAAGCCATCAAACAAAGAACTGCTTACTAGTGATGAGCGAGTACCAAAAAGCTCGGGTGCTCGAGGCTCGGGTCGAGCATCCCAAGATACTCGTGTACTCGGCCCGAGCACCGAGCCCAATGTTATCCTATGGGAGACCCGAGTATTTTTGCTGAAATGACCCCCGGCAGCATGTAGAAACCCTAAAAATGTCACAAAAGTCTCAGAAGAGTGCTCAAATGACATGGCAACAGCATAGGGAAGACCCCTTGAAGTTGTCCGAATTTTATGCCATTTTTACGGACTCACCAGAAAACCTTCCAAAATGACACCAAAATGAATTTTCATGGCAGAAATGTTAAGGGTACATACCCAATAGTGAGATAGAGCTCGTGTATGTTACTTTTGAGATTATTACATGAAAAATTTTACGTAAAAACATTGTGTGGCACTCCGATGTCCAAAACGCACGTTTTGTGCTTTTTACTAGTGATGTCGGTCATTTTTTTTTCATTCTATCTCCCGTCGGTCGGTCTCACTCTGTCGGTCTCTCTCTGTCTTGTCTGTCCCCCTCTCACAGTCTGTCGGTCATTCTCCCCCCTCTCTCTTACTTACCGTTCCCCGATCACTGCCGCGGTGCTGCACAGCTGTTCACTAAACTCCGGCGGCTTTTCCTCTTTTGAAAAAGCCGGCCGCTCATTAAACAATCTCGTATTCCCTGCTTTCCTGCTTTTCGGCGCCTATGATTGGTTGCAGTGAGACACACCCCCACACTGAGTGACAGGTGTCTCACTGCACCCAATCACAGCAGCCGGTGGGCGTGTCTATACTGTGCAGTGAAATAAATAATTAAATAATTTAAAAAAACGGCGTGCGGTCCCCCCAATTTTAATACCAGCCAGATAAAGCCATACAGCTGAAGGCTGGTATTCTCAGGATGGGGAGCTCCACGTTATGGGGAGCCCCCCAGCCTAACAATATCAGTCAGCAGCCGCCCAGAATTGCCGCATACATTAGATGCGACAGTTCTGGGACAGTACCCGGCTCTTCCCGATTTACCCTAGTACATTGGCAAATCGGGGTAATAAGGAGTTAATGGCAGCCCATAGCTGCCAATAAGTCCTAGATTAATCATGTCAGGCATCTCCCTGAGATTCCTTCTATGATTAATCTGTAAATTACAGTTAAAAAACACACACACCCAAAAAATCCTTTATTAGAAATAAAAGACACTAACAAAGTCCCTCATCACCAATTTGTTAACCCCGACAAATCCTCCATGTCCGGCGTAATCCACAGTCCTTCAGCATCGCATCCAGCTGTGCTGCATGAAGGTGACAGGAGCTGCAGAATACACCGCCGCTCCTGTCAGCTTCACACAGCAACTGAAGACAGCCGCGCGATCAGCTGAGCTGTCACTGAGGTTACCTGGATCCAGCGATGGATGCAGCGGTGGCCGCGGGTAACCTTAGTGACAGCTCAGCTGATCGCGCTACTCACCGCCGCACCGGTCAGCTCCACGCAGCAACTGAGGTGAGTATCGCGATCAGCTGAGCTGTCACTGAGGTTACCTGGATCCAGCGGTGGATGCAGCGGTGGCCGCGGGTAACCTCAGTGACAGCTCAGCTGATCGCGCTACTCACCGCCGCTCTGGTCAGCTCCACGCAGCAACTGAGGTGAGTATAACGATCAGCTGAGCTGTCACTGAGGTTAATCGCGGCCACCGCTGGATCCAACGGTGGCCGTGAGTTACTTGACTGACAGCAGCTGATTGCGCTACTCACCTCAGTTGCTGTGTGAAGCTGACAGGAGCGGCGGTGTATTCTGCAGCTCCTGTCACCTGCATGCAGCAGAGCTGGACGCGACCCTGGAGGTCCGTGGATTACGCCAGACATGGAGGTCTTTGTCGGGGTTAATAAATTGGTGATGAGGGACTTTGTTATTGTTTTTTATTTCTAATAAAGTATTTTTCGTGTGTGTGTGTTCTTTAACTGTAATTTACAGATTAATCATGGAAGATTTCTCAGGGAGACGCCTGACATGATTAATCTAGGACTTATTGGCAGCTATGGGCTGCCATTAACTCCTTATTACCCCGATTTGCCAACGCACTAGGGTAAATCGGGAAGAGCCGGGTACAGTCCCAGAACTGTCGCATCTAATGTATGCGGCAATTCTGGGCGGCTGCTGACTGATATTGTTAGGCTGGGGGGCTCCCCATAACGTGGGGCTCCCCATCCTGAGAATACCAGCCTTCAGCCGAATGGCTTTATCTGGCTGGTATTAAAATTGGGGGGACCGCACGCCGTTTTTTTTAATTATTTATTTATTTATTTTACTGCACAGTATAGACACGCCCACCGGCTGCTGTGATTGGGTGCAGTGAGACACCTGTCACTCAGCGTGGGGGCGTGTCTCACTGCAACCAATCATAGGCGCCTGTGGGCGGGGAAAGCAGGGAATATGAGATAGCTGTGTGCAGAGCACAGCGCGCCCGCCGGTATAAAGGCTCGGTCATGCTGTGCGGGCCGGCCAATCACTGCATTTCCACAACTAACAGGGCTGTGGCATTGCAGTGGTCTGCCAGCCAATCCCTGCATGAGGGCTGGCTCTCAAAAGAGCGCCAACATGCAGGGATGAAGACCACGAGTACACCACGAGTATCGCGAAATTACTCGGTACCCGCCGAGTAGCCCGAGTACAGTGATACTCGTGCGAGTACAGAGTAGTGACAAGCATACTCGCTCATCAGTACTGCTTACATTTTGCACCAGAAATGGCATGAGGTCACCCAAAAGCTGTGTGAAAGACTGGTGGAAAGCATGCCAAGACACATGAAAGCTGTGATTAAAAATAATGGTTATTCAACAAAATATTGCATTCTGAACTCTTCCTGAGTTAAAACATTAGTATTGTGTTTCCTAAATGATTATGAACTTGTTTTCTTTGCATTAAACGAAGTCTGAAAGCAATGTATTTTTTTGTTATTTTGATCATTTCTCATTTTCAGAAAATAAATACAAAATTTATTGCTCAGAAATTCAGAGACACGTCAGTAGTAGAGATGAGCCACACCCTAGCGTTTGAGTTCAGTTCGGTTCATCGAACGGGGGCTCCGTTCGACGAACCGTTCGACGAACCACTCGAACCCCATTGAAAACAATGTGAGGCAAACACAAACACATAAAAATATATTATACATGTACACATACAGTTAATAAACATTGCCATAACACTTACAGGTCCTGAACTCTGTCTCCCGCCACTTTTCCTTCGATAATCACTGCATCCTCCCGGTAACCAGCACTGATGATAGGACCTATCGTGACGTCAAAATAGCATGTGACCAGTCACGTGTCTATTATCTCATTGGCCACAGACTGGTCACATGGCTAGACGTCATGCTAGGTCCTGTCAGTGAATGTCTCCGGTACGCGGTGATCACTCCAGCATCTCCGTGTACCGGCGACATGCTCTGGCACATGGTCGGCTTCCCCGTCCATGCATGTCGGCACTCTTTACAAGGACTAGATGCCCCAGCCGATGAATAGCGGCACTGGGAATCAAGTGATCGGAGCACCATTGCTATGGTAACCTGCCTGTCAGCGGTGACGTCAGTGCTTACAGCCCGCAACCTCTGCTCACTCTCACTGAGTGATTAGACTGCATGGGAGCAGCAGCGTCTTCCTCCCATACAGTGCTGTCTGATGTAGCAGAGCTGCATGGGTTGAAGGAGAAAGAAGACAGAAGACCATGATCGTGGAGGGATGAGAGGGAGTATTAAACATGGAGTCTCTAATGTGTCTGTGTATTTGTTTCTATGAAAGTATTTTTTCTCTGTGTGGTGTCTTTTTTTTAACCCTTTATTGGAGATTCCTAATGGCCGGGTCAAACTTGCCTGACATTAAGAATCTCTGGTTTAATAATAGCTAGTAAAACAAAGCTAGTATTAACTCATTATTACACAGCAAGCCACCCGGCTTCAGGGCTGCTGGAAGAGTTGGATACAGCGCCAGATGATGGCGCTTCTATGAAAGCGCCATTTTCTGGGGCGGCTGTGGACTGCAATTCACAGCAGAGGGACCCAGAAACCTCGAGCTAACCTGTGCTGCAGATTCCAATCCCCAACTGCCTAGTTGTACTTGGCTGGACACAAAAATGGGGCAAAGCCAATGTCGTTTTTTTTTAATTATTTCATGAAATTCATGAAATAATTAAAAAAAGGGCTTCCCTATATTTTTAGTTCCCAACCGGGTACAAATAGGCATCTGGGGGTTGGGGGCAGTCCGTACCTGCCTGCTGTACCTGGCTAGCATACAAAAATATGGCAAAGCTCACGTCATTTTGTTTTTTTATTTTTTTTTAGTTTTTTCGCAAAAAAAAAAAAAATGCTTCCCTGGATTTTCCATTGCCAGTGAAGGTAACACCAAGCAGAGGGGGTTAGCAGCCAGTAGCTGCTTGGATTACCCTTAGCTAGCAATACAAAAAATGCAGTGGGAGCCCATATATTTTTTTTTAATTATTTATTTAAATAACTAAAAAAAAATGGGCTTCCCTGAATTTTGATTGCCTGACATCACAGTACTGTAAAAATAAATAATTAAAAAAAATATAGCGCTCTGCGGTGTTTTTGATTCTCAACGCAGATAAAGCAGGCAGCTACGGGCTGCCACCCCCATCTGCCTGGCATTACCTTGGCTGGCAATCAAAATACAGGGAAGCCCATTAATTTTTTTTATTTAAAAAAAATAGTTAAAAAAAAAATGACGTTGGGTTCCCCCATTTTTGATAGCCAGCTAGGGTAAAGCAGATGGCTGTAGCCTGAAAACCACAGCTGGCAGCTTTACCGTGGTTGGGAATCCAATGTGGAGGTCACCCCAGGCTCTTTTTTATAATTATTTTATAAATAATAATAATTACAAAAAAAAGTAGGCTCCCCCAAATTGGATCAGCAGCCAAGGTAAAGCGGAGAGCTGTGGTCTAGTATTCTCAGGGTGGGAAGGTCCATAGTTATTCACCCTTCACAGCCTAAAAATAGCAGGCCGCAGGTGCCCCAGAAGTAGCGCATCCACTAGATGCGCCAATCCTGGCGCTTCATCCCAGCTCATCCCGTGCCCTGGTGCGGTAGCAAACCGGGTAATAAATGGGGTTGATACTAGCTGTAAGGTCACCTGACATCAAGCCCAGCAGTTTGTGATGTCATGGCATCTATCAGATACCCGACGTCACAAACTGTCAGTACTAACAAAAAAAATAGGCAAAAAAAAATGTATTTGAAAAAACACTCCCCAAAAAATAAGGGGGTCCGACGACGTCTCTGGACCGTCTAGAATATGGGGGGACACGCTCAGGGAATGTATCCCCCATTTTCTAGGAGTGCAGACCCTCCATGTGAGGAGTGTGGGTGCAATGAATCTGCACCCACTCTCCCCTGGTCCACAGCAGCAGAGTCCATGTGGTAACTGTTGCTACCAAAGCTGCAATGCCCTGCTCATGAGGTAACGGCATGCCTAATCAGAAGAACTATTCTACATTTCCAAATATTGGTATTTGCTGATATTATTGCTTTTCCACCTACTATATATTGGGGATAGGATCTTGGAGATAAAGGGGTATTCTATCTCCAATATCCTATCCCCAATATATAGTAGGTGGAATAGTGATAATATTAGGACATACCTTTATTAGCAAATTTAGTATAGTTCTCCTGATTAGGCATGCCCTTAACTCATGAGCAGGGCATTGCAGCTTTGGTAGCAACAGTTACGACCAAGAACAGTCCACTGTCTCTATGAATGGTGGAAACCATGCATCTGTAAGCAACTGCATTGCCCTGCTCATGAGGTAAGGAACAAAGTTAATCAGGAGAGCTATACTAATTTTCCGAATGGAGGTATTTGCTATTTCTGTTGCCCTGCTGAACGAATACCAAACATGAGAGTCCGTCATACGCTGCAAAATAACATGTCTAAATAGCGAGCTCTGTTGTTTAGTATTCATTCAGCAGCATAACTGGACTTAAAGGGGTATTCTAAGTCCAGTTATCAAATAGCAAATACCTCCATTTGGAAATTTAGTAAAGCTCTCCTGATTAACTTTGTTCCTTACCTCATTAGCAGGGCAATGCAGTTGTTTACAGATGCATGGTTACCACCATTCATAGAGACAGTGGGTTGTTCTTGGTCGTAACTGTTGCTACCAAAGCTGCAATGCCCTGCTCATGAGGTAAGGGCATGCCCAATCAGGAGAACTATACTAATTTTGCTAATAAAGGTATGTCCTAATATTATTACTATTCCACCTACTATATATTGGGGATAGGAAGATGGAATATGCCTTTAAGTCCAGTTATGCAGCTGAATGAATACTAAACAACAGAGCTCGCAGACATGTTTTCTTGTGGCATATAACGGACTCTCATGTTTGGTAGTCGTTCAGCAGGGCAACTATAAAATCAAATACCTCCATTTGGAAATGTAGTATAGCTCTCCTGATCAACTATGTTCCTTACCTCATGAGAAGGGCATTGCAGTAGCTTACAGATGCATGGTTACCACCACTTACTGTGTCTGAACACAGGAAGCTGAGCTGACAGCCGCTCTGTGCAAGCGGCACCGTGTATTGTGAAGGAGGGGGCCGCGGGGGGATCAACGCTGCACAGGTACCGTGGGACACCGGAGAACACCGGTGGTGTTATAGGGGGTGACCTGGCAGGGCCTGGGGAGGAGTTTTCTGTCGCATGTGTCATGGCACATGTGACAGAAATCAGAGGTGTAGGGCGAGTGCGGCTGGCGCGCTGCTGTGCACGCGGCTATCTTGGATTTCCGGGAGGGGGTCGGGGGGCACTTTGGCGACACCGGGGGACTGGAGGGGACCGGGGAGGAGATTTATCTCCCATCTCACATGCTTGTTCATGCCAGATCGGGGATAAATAATTTTTTACTGGCGCTGTCATTTACTGTAACGTGATCATCGGTATACGGTGTATACCTGTGATCACGTGAGCGGGGACCGGAAAAAACGTCCTGAATCATGATCTCCAGGGTTTCAGCTACCCCCTGAAACCCCGGAGATGTTCTGACCCTGGCGGGGGGCGCTATTTTCGTTTTTGTGGTCCGCAAAAAACTGTCCGTTTTTTTCACGGATGCATCCACATGGCATCCATTTCCGTTCCGTATACGATCCGTATGTCATCCGTTTGTCATCCGTGTGCCCTCCATTTTTTTGCGTACTGCAAAAAAACTGAAGAAGGGAAAATACATAAATTTACCCAGGATCCATAGCTTCAACCTACATGAGGCGGTCACATGTTCACTCCAGTGCCATTTTCTACTGCTTTTCACAGCGTAGAGCGCTCTGGTGATTTTCTTGTGCTTGTACACTTCATATCAGTCTTTTCTGTCATTATAATGGCAGAAAGACACATAATGTCCCACTCTCCTGCATTTTGTAATTTTGCACCCTTGGTGCCTTTCATGTGGCACTAAGGGGTGCTTAGCCTTGTATTTAGCCAAAAAAATAAATAAATTTAAAAAAAAAATGACGTGGGTTTCCCCCTATTTTTGATAGCCAGCTAGGGTAAATGAGATGGCTGCAGCCTGCAGACCACAGCTGGCAGCTTCACCTTGGCTGGTAATCCTAAAACTGAAGGCACCCCACGCTGTTATTTTAAATTAAATAAATAATTAAAAAAAAACACGTGGGGGTCCCCCCAAAATTGGATCACCAGCCAAGGTAAAGCGGACAGCTGGGATCTGATATTCTCAGACTAGGGAGGTCCATGATTATTGGACTCTCCCCAGCCTAAAAATAGCAGGCCACAGCCGCCACAGAAGTGGCCCATCCATTAGATGCGCCAATCTTGATGCTTCGCTCCAGCTCATCCCGTTGCCCTGGTGCGGTGGCAAACGGGGTAATATATGGGGTTAATAACAGATGTGTAATGTCACCTGGCATCAAGCCCTGGGGTTCGTGATGTCAGGCGTCTATCAGATACCCGACATCACCAACCCAGTCAGTAATAAAAATAAAATAGACGACAAACACATTTTTATTTGAAAAAACACTCCTCAACACTAGAGTTGAGCGCGGTTCGTGGTTCGTGGTTCTCCAGTTCGCGGCTCGAGTGATTTTGGGGCATGTTCTAGATCGAACTAGAACTCGAGCTTTTTGCAAAAGCTCGATAGTTCTAGAAACGTTCGAGAACGGTTCTAGCAGCCAAAAAGCAGCTAAATCCTAGCTTGGTTTCTGCTGTAATAGTGTAAGTCACTCTGTGAATCAAACTATTATCACATTTCAGTGTATAGTGTGCGTGAACAGCGCCTTCAGATCACTGCTGTTTCTATAATGGCGATCGCCATTTTTTTTTTTTTTTTCTTGTCTTCCTTCCCTAAGCGCGCGCGTCTTGTGGGGCGGGCCAGCATGTCAGCCAATCACAGACACACACACACCTAAGTGGACTTTGAGCCAGAGAAGCAACGGCATGTGTGATAGGATCTGCATGTCACATGTCCCTGCATTATAAAACCGGACATTTTCTTCACGAACGCCATTATCTGCCTTCTGCGTCTTTGGTGTCAGACATCAGTGTCGCAGCTCCGTCCTCCTGAGTCCTATAGCCGATACAGCTGTATGCGCTGCATACACAGCGTTAGACAGCTTAGGGAGAGCACATTCTAGCAGTCCTTTTAAGGGCTCAAAGCGGCAGGGTCAGAGAGCCATAAGTGACAGGTCCTGCAAACAGCAACAGCGTCTGTGTAGCCCAGGTCAGGGATTTCCTCCCTGCATTTCACCATTAGGAGGGAATAGAAAGGCAGGCTTCCATTCCTCTACCCAGAGCACCACAATCCTGCCACTGTACCCTCTTGTCCTCTGCACACTCCAACTCATTCTAAGTAAGCCATTATACTAGCAAACACTCAGTGTACCTAGTGGCATCCTAAACGTGGCTATTGGACTTTGCTATAGTCCCACTAGTGCAAAGACATTAGCAGAGCACATCTGCCTGCATTGCACACTCCAAGTTTTTTAAACTAAGCAATTTTACTAGCAAACACTCAGTGTACCTAGTGGCATCCTATACGTGGCTATTGGACTTTGCTATAGTCCCACTAGTGCAAAGACATTTGCAGAGCACGTCTGCCTGCATTGCACACTACAACTTTTTTAAACTAATCAATTTTACTAGCAAACACTCAGTGTACCTAGTGGCATCCTATACGTGGCTATTGGACTTTGCTATAGTCCCACTAGTGCAAAGACATTTGCAGAGCACGTCTGCCTGCATTGCACACTACAACTTTTTTAAACTAATCAATTTTACTAGCAAACACTCAGTGTACCTAGTGGCATCCTAAACGTGGCTATTGGACTTTGCTATAGTCCCACTAGTGCAAAGACATTAGCAGAGCACGTCTGCCTGCATTGCACACTCCAAGTTTTTTAAACTAAGCAATTTTACTAGCAAACACTCAGTGTACCTAGTGGCATCCTATAC
This sequence comes from Anomaloglossus baeobatrachus, assembly GCF_048569485.1. NCBI lineage: Eukaryota > Metazoa > Chordata > Amphibia > Anura > Aromobatidae > Anomaloglossus > Anomaloglossus baeobatrachus. The sequence continues at coordinate 675,437,778 of NC_134353.1, read as the reverse complement.
GTGGCTATTGGACTTTGCTATAGTCCCACTAGTGCAAAGACATTTGCAGAGCACGTCTGCCTGCATTGCACACTCCAACTTTTTTAAACTAAGCAATTTTACTAGCAAACACTCAGTGTACCTAGTGGCATCCTATACGTGGCTATTGGACTTTGCTATAGTCCCACTAGTGCAAAGACATTTGCAGAGCACGTCTGCCTGCATTGCACACTACAACTTTTTTAAACTAAGCAATTTTACTAGCAAACACTCAGTGTACCTAGTGGCATCCTATACGTGGCTATTGGACTTTGCTATAGTCCCACTAGTGCCAAGACATTTGCAGAGCGCATCTGCCTGCGTTGCACACTCCAACTAATTATAACGAAGCCATTATACTAGCACACACTCAGTGTACCTAGTGGCATCCTATACGTGGCTATTGGACTTTTGTCAATTCACAGTATTGGAACGTTATTTGCATGACATCTGCCTGCATTGCACACTCTAACTTTTTTAAACTCAGCCATTATACTAGCAAACACTCACTGTACCTAGTTGTATCCTAAACGTGGCTATTGTACTTTTGTCAATTCACAGTATTGGAACGTTATTTGCAGGACATCTGCCTGCCTTGCACACTCAAACTTTTTTAAACTCAGCCATTATACTAGCAAACACTCACTGTACCTAGTTGTATCCTAAACGTGGCTATTGTACTTTTGTCAATTCACACTACTGCAAATCTATGTGCAGCACCTCTGCATGACAACCTCGTGCTCTGTTTTTAATAAGCTATAATGATAGCACAAAATACTGCCATTTTGTGGCATCATAGAACTGGCTGTTGTATTCCATTAGTGCCCCACTGGTGACAAGCTATTTCTAGCACCTCTACATCACACCCTCATGCACATTTTGCTACGCTAATGTTATAGCAAACTCATGGAATTCATTGCTGCATTTCATAATTCGGAGGGATAGAAAGTCAGGCTTCCTTTAGCTTTTCCTTCTGTTCATAGACAGCATCTCCAAGACAAATTTCCCCTCCACGTCTAAGTGTGGAGAGGCAGCTAGTGCGCATGCGTGTGCCGATGTACCCCAGCTGCAGCATAATTACAGTGTTTCGCCTAGTGAGTATGCTCAGCCTGACTGTGCCATTCCTGACGCTAAGTTTTCATTTCGGGATACAGCGCATGCTCCCACACTAAGTGTGAAAAGCCTCTTTGCACAGGTGCTTGCATTCCGTGCCGGGTATAAGTCCTGTTTTGGGCATAGACACCATGCTAAAGCTGATAGTCTTTTTTCAGAGACTGTATTTCATGCTACTGAGCATGCTCAGGCACTTCCTGCATCAGAGACTAGGTCCGGTAATGAACTCTTTGGCCCTGGCCCTGATGTGGGGGTCCCATATAGACCACAGGGCATCAGGTGTCCTCCCAAATGGCTTGCAGAGGCCCACACCTATGACTTGTCACCGCATTATTGATGCTCAGACGATGACTGGTGAGGTGTTTGGGTCATGGCAGCCATGAGGTCATCATTGAAGTTGCGTTTCCAAATAGGACGCCAGTTATGCCACTCATGACGTGTCACTCTACTTTTGTCTCCAGGAGGTGCATTGTGGTTCACCCTGGTTTGGGGCGGACCCAGGTTATAAAAGGGGCTGGAGCCAACAAGGAGGTGCGCAGTCTTCTATTATGCTCCGAAAGAGCACACCTCCATGTGTTGAACCCATTGCGGCTTTAGGCCAGAGGTAGGCAGGGATCGGGTGGTGGATGCAGGCCACCACCACAGTTGGTAACGCAGAACGGTTAAGACCAGCTCCTGTCCTAACAGTCCTGCTTGTGCAGCCCAGTGGCATTAAAGGCCTGCTGCTGCTGATGCGCCTGCTGTCCACAGGTGTGGCCCCTACGCACACGGTCAGCGTACTCAATGGCCCCTGTGTTGTTAACAGGGAGTTCCTGGGCTGGGTGGGCATGTGGACCCTGTGACGCTAACAGGGCTCACAGTCTCCAGATCCGAATGGCGTCTAACTCGGTTCAGGCTACTATTAGTTTCATAGCCACACAGCTCTGTATCCTCCACCAAACCTTCAAGTTGCCAACCTCTCCTTTTCCAACTGGGAGCACGGTGGACACTGACTGCTGATGGGGATATATACCTTTCTCTTTCTTTTCTTATTAATTTTCGTTATATAGCGGTCACAGATTATATACCACTTTATCCAAATCTGCCAGTCCCACTGTAACAGATGTTGTTTCTTCAGCAAATGTTACAGTTGCTTAACCACCAAATCCACGGACCAAAACTTTTTTCCCCTTTCCAACACACCTGTTCCCCTTTCCAACAGCATCTGTCCTTTTTCAACTCATTTTGGGATATGACCAAAAGTGCAACTGTGCAGGGACACCGTACTCAACGCCATCTCAGCACAGCAGCCATCCCTCGGTCCCTCCGATGTGGACAAGTAAAAGACCATTTCCTCCTATCCATGACAAAGCGTTGAGATTCACTCTGTGCAGCACTGGTGTTTAGTGGACAAGTAGATCTAAGATTGCGTACCACATTCTGCAGATACTCCTGTATACGTGCGTCTATTTCTATGGCAGGAATTAGTTCGCCAAATTTTGTCTTGTACCGGGGATCTAACAGTGTGGCAACCCAGTATTCAGGATTAGTTCAAATTCATACAATCCGAGGGTCATGTAGGTAGTGCAGCAAGAAGGCGCTCATGTGTCTTGTGCATCCAGGAGGACCAAGTCCTTGGTGTGTTGGTGGCAGAGAGGTGAGAATCGTGCATCCTTCCTCTGCCCTCTCCCCCCAACCTCGCACAACCGAAATGTGAGCAAGCTCTCACTCATCTGCTGAGTCTTCCATGCCCATCGCCAGTTCGTCCTCCATTTCTTCATGGGCTCCTGCACTTTCATCAACACTTTTTGCTGATATTATGCGCCCTTGTTAATCCCTCTCCCTCACCATGACTGCCGCATAGGTGCCGCTGACCATCTGGACCTCGTAGATCTTGTTATCCCTTCCGCATATGACTCCTCCTGTACTTCCTCCCCTTCCTCTTGTCCCAACACCTGACTCCGAATAATAATTACAGTGTGCTCCATCATGTAGATGACCAGAATTGTCACGCTGAGAATGATATTGCCAGTGCTAAACATCTTCGTCGACATTTCAAAACTGTGTAGCAGGGTGCATAGGTCCTTGATCTGACACCACTCCAGCAGCGTGATCTGCACCACCTCTGGATCAAGTTATCCCAGGCTATATGTCTTACCGTATTTCAGCAGGGCTCTGCGGTGCTGCCACACACGCTGCAACATGTGCAGATTCCAATTCCTGCGTGTCGAAACATCGCATTTACGGCGTTTAACTGCCAGACCCTAAGACTTCCGGAGTGATGAAAGTTGTTGAGCTGCTGTGTGCGCACGATGGAAGTGAGCACATAGCGAGCGTGCCCACTGCACAAGGCCATGTAGGCCGTGATGGTGTTTTAAAAATTGCTGGCGAATTCGGTTCAACACGTGAGCCCTAAAAGGCACGTGTGTCACATTGCCCTGAGGATGGCCCGCAGCCAGGTTTGCATCATTGCCGCACACGGCTGTTAAGTCACCAACGGAGTCCGCTCCGTCAATTTGTACTCCGGTCGCCAGGTGACAACGTGTTCCTTTCATGAATAGTGCTGATGATGGGAGAGTAGTCGATGCCAGCGGTGCAGGTGGACGCAGGTTATGCTCACCCACTGGGCTGCATTACCTTGACAGATGCAGAATCTCTGGCTGAATGTAGCTGGTGGGTATCTCACAGATGAAATACCATCATTCAGCTACAACCAATGGGAAGACACCACACCCTTTTTTATGCCCATCCTGTCTGCAGACCACTGCCAGACATAGCTATGAACCTCTGGTTAATTTTACCCCCAGTTCAGTTTTATGATTTTGTGTGCTTGTTACCTGACTACTTTTCCTGCTTGCTGTTTATGTACCTTGTTGGCCGATACGCATTTCACCTCTGCTTGTTTTCTGATTCTTTCCTGGCCGTCCCATTCTGTTCCTGTTCCTCAATTAATGTTTTGACCCTGCCTGACTACTATTCTCTGTAATAGCGGTGTGACTCACATTTCCCATACATTTCAAAGTAAAACTTTGACCGCCTGATGCCATTGAGCTCTGCTGCCAGCATAGTAAGGAGGTGTGTGGTAGTCCTTGTGCGCAGTTGCAAGGAAGGGTGGCCTGACCACACAGGGTTTGCGCCAAGGTAGAGGACCCACACGAGGTTGAAGAGGCAGAAGCAGTGTATTAACTTCTACATACAGAACAAGGATTGAAACAACTCGTGGGGACGGCAAGACTTGTACAGCAGACCCTTCTCCATCTCTCACCATAGTTTGCCAGTGCCCAGTCAGTGACATGTAATGACCCTGTCTATGCTTACTGGTCCAAGTATCTGTGTTGAAATGCACCCTGTCGCACACAGATTTTCTCAAGGAAGTGGTGATGTTGTGTGCGACATGCTGGTGTAGCGCGGGCATGCTTTTCTTGGAGAAGCAGTGGTGATTGGGCATCTGGTACTGGGGCACAGCGACAGACATAAGGTCTGTAAAATCCTGTGTGTCCACTACGCGTAAAGGCAGCATTTCGGTAGCCAACAGCTTACAGAGGGATAGAGTCAACCACTTTGCTTTGTCATGGGTCGCAGTAAGTGGCCTTTTATTTGACCACATCTGAGGGACAGAGATCTGGCTGCTGTCTGTAGACGGTGTTGAGTAGGGTGTCCCTGGAAAAATGCAGGTTTGTGAGAAAAGTGCAGGCGGAGACATGATGTTGCCTTCATCTTGCCTTCAGATCTGTTCATCTTGTATCATTTTTAAAAAACACAGCAAGCAAGGGTTACTCCAAGCGGAGTCTACCTTTTTTCCCCAAATTGGGCACACAGACACCCCATCAGTGGCAGGACTTGTGCCCTAGTTGCAAACAGGATGTTTTGATTTGCATCAAGCACATTCCAAATCCACAAGCATTTACTCTCCCCAGGATGACACAGGGGTAGTAAATTCCTTCTGGATCCATGACTTGTTCATTTTGATGAACGTCAGTCTGTCCACATTGTCACTGGACAGACGCGTGCGCTTATCTGTCAGCACACACCCAGCAGCACTGAAGACACGTTCAGAGACAACGCTGGCAGCTGGACACGACAAAATCTTCAAGGCGTAACTGGAGAGCTCTTGACATTTTTCTAGATTTGAAGCACAAAAGGAGCAAGGCTCCATTTGCAAAGTCATTGGATCGATGTTCATTTGGAGATACTCCTGTATCATCCTCTCCATCCGTTGACTATGTGACACACTTGATGTCTCTGGTGGCCTTGCAAAGGAGGGTCTAAAAAAATTATGAAAAGATTCCATAAAATTGCTGTTACCAGCACCAGATACGGTCCTACTGGTACGGGTAGACTGTTGAAGATGACGAGGCCGTCCCATGTTTGTCAAGTTACAACTGGGAGAATCACTCCCTTCACCTGCACGGTTGTTTGGTGGAAAAGCCGAGCTAAGATCGAGTAACAGCTTCTGCTGATACTCCTGCATACGTGCGTCCCTTTCTATGGGTGGAATTATGTCACAAAATTTGGACTTGTCCCGGGGATCTAATAGTGTGGCAAGCCAGTAGTCATCATCACTTCTAATTTTGACAATACGAGGGTCATGTTGGAGGTAGTGCAACAAGAAGGCACTCATGTGTCTTGCGCAGCCATGCGGACCAAGTCCACGCTGTGTTTGTGGCATAGAGGTGCTAACCGTTCTTTCTTCCTCTGTCATCTCCCCCCAACCTCTTTCAACTTAAATTTGACCAAGGTCCCCCTCATCAGCTGAGTCTTCCATGTCCATGGACAGTTCGTCCTCCATATCTTCATGTCCTCCTGCACCTTCCTCAACATCTCGCCTGCTACCATGCGCCCTTGTTGATCCCTGTCCCCCATGGTCCCATGCCTGCCGCGTTGGTGATGATGAACGTCTGGACCTTGGTGATGTTGTTGTGTCTTGCGCATATGAATCCTCCTGTAGTTCCTCCCCTTCCTGTTGTCCCACCCCCTGACTCCGAATAGTGTTTAGCGTGTGCTCCAGCATGTAAATGACTGTAATCGTCATGCTGATAATGGCATTGTCAGCGCTAAACATATTCGTCGCCATGTCGAAACTGTGCAGAAGGGTGCATAGGTCCGTGATCTGAGATCACTCCATCAGGGTGATCTGCCCCACCTCTGCATCTCGTTGGCCCAGGCTATACGTCATGACGTATTGCACCAGGGCTCTGCGGTGCTGCCACAGTCGCTGTAACATGTGGAGAGTTGAATTCCAGCGTGTCGCCACATCGCATTTCAGGCGATGAACCGGCAGGCCGAAAGACTTCTGGAGCGATGCAAGTCGCTCAGCTGCGGCGCTTGAACGGCGGAAGTGAGCACTGCAGACAGTTTCCGTGCCCTGGTCAGAAGGCCATCTAGGCCGGGATAGTGTGTTAAAAATTGCTGGACAACAAGGTTCAACACGTGAGCCATACAAGGCACGTGTGTCACCTTGCCCAGGCGAAGGGCCGCACCCAGGTTTGCAGCATTGTCGCACACGGCCTTACCAGGCTGCAGGTTGAGTGGAGACAACCATTTATTAAACTCGGACCGCAGAGCTGACCACAACTCCTCAGCTGTGTGACTCTTATTCCCAAGACATGTCAAGCTAAAGACCGCCTGATGCCGTTGCGCTCTGCTGCCAGCATAGTAATGAGGGGTGCGTGATTCCTTCTGCGCAGTGAGAACGCTGGTGGCCTGACCAGGCAGGCTTGGGGCGGAGGTGGAGGACCCAGATGAGGTGGAGGATGCAGAAGCAGTGGCGGAACTTGGACAGACAGAGGATTGACACACAAGTCGTGGGGACGGCAAGACTTGTGCAGCAGACCCTTCACCATCTATCACCATAGTTACCCAGTGCCCAGTCAGCGACATGTAACGTCCCTGTCCATGCTTACTGGTCCAAGTATCGGTGCTGAAATTCACCCGTTCACACACAGAGTTTCTCAAGGAAGCGGTGATATTGTGTGCGACATGCTGGTGTAGCGCGGGCACACCTTTCTTAGAGAAGTAGTGGCGACTAGGCATCTGGTACTGGGGCACAGCGACAGATATAAGGTCTCTAAAATCCTGTGTGTCCACTAGGCGGAAAGGCAGCATTTCTGTAGCCAACAGCTTACAGAGGGATAGAGTCAACCTCTTCGCTTTGTCATGGGTCGAAGGAAGTGGCCTTTTATTTGACCACATCTGAGGGACAGAGATCTGGCTGCTGTGTGTAGACGGTGTTGAGTAGGGTGTCCCTGGAAAAATGCAGCTTTGGGAGGAAAGTGCAGGCGGAGACATGATGTTGCCTTCATCCAAAGTTGGTGCTATCGATGTCTGAGAGAGCTGTACACACTCACTTGTTTCCCCTTCCAAACCAACTGACGACCTACCAAGCAAACTGCCTGTTGCGGTTACAGTGGTGGAAGTTGTGGGTGGAAAAACAGGTGTGACAGCTGTCCCCACAGTCCTAGAAGATGACGAGCGCGCGGATGCCCTGGAAGGGGCAGGCGGTGGATGGTTGGCTCCACTAGGCCGCATTGCAGCACGGTGAGCTTCCCACCAGGCCATATGATATTTATTCATGTGACGATTCATGGAAGAAGTTGTCAAACTGCTGAGGTTTTGACCTCTACTAAGATAACCATGGCAAATGTTACAGATCACATAATTTGGCCGATCTTTTTTTATGTCAAAAAAGGACCAGGCTAGGCAAGGCTTAGAGGCCATGCGACCTGTTGATCCACCCCGAATAATGCTCAGAGGCAGAGTGGTGGCTGAGGATGCAGTTGTAGACGTGCTACCAGTGCTCCGACTGTGTCCAGGAAGGCGCCAGGTTACTTCGACGTCGGTTGCATCCTCCTCCACCGCCTCTATTGACCTCCTCGAGTGTCTGACTGTGGGTTGACAGTAGGTGGGATCTAGAACTTCATCATCAATTGTTGTGTTTGCACTCCCCTCCCCCTCAGACCGAGTTTCTTCTTGCCCTGACCGAATATTTAAGTTGTCATCCCAATCGGGTATCTGCGTCTCATCTTCATCAGTATGTTCCTCATTGCCTATAACCACAGTTGTTGGAAAGGCAGCATTTTGGTAGCCAACAGTTTGCATTTTATGAAAGTCAACCTCCAAGCCATGTCATGCCCTTCTAAAAGCATGTATAACACAGCGAGGGGACTCCAACCACAGTCTCCCTCGTTGCCACTCACTGGGCCACACACACCCCACTTGACTGGCATCGGTTGAGCCCCCTTTTGAAAAAGAAAAAGATGCTTTGCATGAAGCACTCTCAAAAATACGCGTGCCTTTCCCGTCCCCTGGCTGACCCCGGGGAAGAAAAGTCCTCTGAGAGCCATGACTTGTTCATCTTGGTTCTTTTAGAAACACAGCGAGGGGACTCCAACCACAGTCTCCCTCGTTGCCACTCACTGGGCCACACACACCCCACTTGACTGGCATCGGTTGAGCCCCCTTTTGAAAAAGAAAAAGATGCTTTGCATGAAGCACTCTCAAAAATACGCGTGCCTTTCCCGTCCCCTGGCTGACCCCGGGGAAGAAAAGTCCTCTGAGAGCCATGACTTGTTCATCTTGGTTCTTTTAGAAACACAGCGAGGGGACTCCAACCACAGTCTCCCTCATTGCCACTCACTGGGCCACACACACCCCACTTGACTGGCATCGGTTGAGCCCCCTTTTGAAAAAGAAAAAGATGCTTTGCATGAAGCACTCTCAAAAATACGCGTGCCTTTCCCGTCCCCTGGCTGACCCCGGGGAAGAAAAGTCCTCTGAGAGCCATGACTTGTTCATCTTGGTTCTTTTAGAAACACAGCGAGGGGACTCCAACCACAGTCTCCCTCGTTGCCACTCACTGGGCCACACACACCCCACTTGACTGGCATCGGTTGAGCCCCCTTTTGAAAAAGAAAAAGATGCTTTGCATGAAGCACTCTCAAAAATACGCGTGCCTTTCCCGTCCCCTGGCTGACCCCGGGGAAGAAAAGTCCTCTGAGAGCCATGACTTGTTCATCTTGGTTCTTTTAGAAACACAGCGAGGGGACTCCAACCACAGTCTCCATCGTTGCCACTCACTGGGCCACACACACCCCACTTGACTGGCATCGGTTGAGCCCCCTTTTGAAAAAGAAAAAGATGCTTTGCATGAAGCACTCTCAAAAATACGCGTGCCTTTCCCGTCCCCTGGCTGACCCCGGGGAAGAAAAGTCCTCTGAGAGCCATGACTTGTTCATCTTGGTTCTTTTAGAAACACAGCGAGGGGACTCCAACCACAGTCTCCCTCGTTGCCACTCACTGGGCCACACACACCCCACTTGACTGGCATCGGTTGAGCCCCCTTTTGAAAAAGAAAAAGATGCTTTGCATGAAGCACTCTCAAAAATACGCGTGCCTTTCCCGTCCCCTGGCTGACCCCGGGGAAGAAAAGTCCTCTGAGAGCCATGACTTGTTCATCTTGGTTCTTTTAGAAACACAGCGAGGGGACTCCAACCACAGTCTCCCTCGTTGCCACTCACTGGGCCACACACACCCCACTTGACTGGCATCGGTTGAGCCCCCTTTTGAAAAAGAAAAAGATGCTTTGCATGAAGCACTCTCAAAAATACGCGTGCCTTTCCCGTCCCCTGGCTGACCCCGGGGAAGAAAAGTCCTCTGAGAGCCATGACTTGTTCATCTTGGTTCTTTTAGAAACACAGCGAGGGGACTCCAACCACAGTCTCCCTCGTTGCCACTCACTGGGCCACACACACCCCACTTGACTGGCATCGGTTGAGCCCCCTTTTGAAAAAGAAAAAGATGCTTTGCATGAAGCACTCTCAAAAATACGCGTGCCTTTCCCGTCCCCTGGCTGACCCCGGGGAAGAAAAGTCCTCTGAGAGCCATGACTTGTTCATCTTGGTTCTTTTAGAAACACAGCGAGGGGACTCCAACCACAGTCTCCCTCGTTGCCACTCACTGGGCCACACACACCCCACTTGACTGGCATCGGTTGAGCCCCCTTTTGAAAAAGAAAAAGATGCTTTGCATGAAGCACTCTCAAAAATACGCGTGCCTTTCCCGTCCCCTGGCTGACCCCGGGGAAGAAAAGTCCTCTGAGAGCCATGACTTGTTCATCTTGGTTCTTTTAGAAACACAGCGAGGGGACTCCAACCACAGTCTCCCTCGTTGCCACTCACTGGGCCACACACACCCCACTTGACTGGCATCGGTTGAGCCCCCTTTTGAAAAAGAAAAAGATGCTTTGCATGAAGCACTCTCAAAAATACGCGTGCCTTTCCCGTCCCCTGGCTGACCCCGGGGAAGAAAAGTCCTCTGAGAGCCATGACTTGTTCATCTTGGTTCTTTTAGAAACACAGCGAGGGGACTCCAACCACAGTCTCCCTCGTTGCCACTCACTGGGCCACACACACCCCACTTGACTGGCATCGGTTGAGCCCCCTTTTGAAAAAGAAAAAGATGCTTTGCATGAAGCACTCTCAAAAATACGCGTGCCTTTCCCGTCCCCTGGCTGACCCCGGGGAAGAAAAGTCCTCTGAGAGCCATGTCCACATTGTCAGTGGACAGACACGTGTGCTTATCTGCCAGCAGACCCACAGCAGCACTGAAGACAGGTTCCGAGAGAACGCTGGCTGCAGGACACGACAAGATCCCCAAGACGTACGTGGCGAGCTCAGGCAATTTATCAAGATTGGAAGCCAAGAATGAGCAGGGCTCAAGTTGCACAATAATGGCATGTTTCCTTGCATATACTCATATATCTGTGTGTCCTCCTCTTTTTCCTTGTCCAGCTCTTTTGTTTTCGCATGAGTATATGTCCTTGTCACTTTCCCATGTGTTGTGAGTTGTTTGTGACCTTTTGGACACCTTTGAGGGTGTTTTCTAGGTGTTTTTCTGTGTTTGTGATTGCCTGCCATTGTTTCCTATGCAGTTCGAGTTCGGTTCGTCGAACGTTCGACGAACCGAACTCGAACGGGAGGTCCGTTCGGCGAACCAACCTCGAGCCGAACCGCGACCGGTTCGCTCATCTCTACTCAACACATTCCCTCTTTCACCAATTTATTAGAAAGAAAAACAAATCTAGGTCTGGTGTAATCCAAGGGGGTCCCATGATGATCCATGCAATAGTCAATGTTCCAGTCAATAAAAAACAGAATGTTCCATATTGGCTGGAAGAGCAATGCAGTGACCTGAGCTAACATCCATAGGTCAGCCCAGGTCACTGCAGGGGATGACGAGCGCTACTGTCAGGAGGTAGGTTAGCGAGGTACATTACCTGCGGTGATCACTGCACTCCTGATAGCAGAGCTGTCACTGATTTCAATGACCGTCGCCTTCACAAACCAAGTATCACGGGAGCCTGTGACGTCACCGCTAGTTACAGTCTCGAGTCGGCAGCGATAGGAGATGTGACAAGCGGCAGCTATGGAGGACAGTGACAGCGCTGATGTCAGATGGGCAGGACTTCATCACCGCAGGTAAGAAACTTTATTAATCTCCTGACGGCAGCACTTGTCGTTCCCGCAGCTGCTGTCACTGCAGTGTGGGCAGCTGTGGACACCGTACAGTGCGGGCAGCTGCGGACACTGCTGAGCGGGCAGCCACGTGGCTGGAGCTGAAGTGGGACACAGACTGCAGTGGCATCCGACGGAAGTCACATGGAAGTGCTTCTGTGTGGCTTTCGGGGATTTTTGCACACGTAGCCAGGGTACACATCGGGTTACTAAGCAAAGCGCTTTGCTTTGATATCCGATATTTACCCTGATTACCAGCTTACCGCAGGCTGACAGCGATGGCTCCCTGCAAACGTAGCTGTGAAAAGCTACGCTTCTTGGTGATCAAACCGTTCTCGAACGTAACTCGAACTATCGAACTTTTAGCAAATCGTTCGAGTTCATCAAACGACTCGAACACCCCCCAAAATCACTCGAACATGAAATTGGTGAACCTCGAACATCGCTCATCTCTAGTCAGTAGTTTATTGAATAAAAAAAACAATTTCCATTGTAGTCAAAAATATACCTATAAAGAGAAAAATGAGAAAAACTGACAATTTTGCAGTGGTCTGAATTTTTGCCAGAGCGGTATATATGTACATATATATATCTATATATATAATTGCGTTATTGTGTCTGTCTGTCTGTCTTGTCCAAAATTACATCATTACAGTGACAACCGTCACATTGGCTGCTTGGCTCAGCCACGCCCCCCGCACACATTGGCCGCTCGGCTCGGCCCCGCCCCCACGCACACATTGGATGCACCACTCGGCCCTGCCCCCGCACACATTGCCTGCTCGGCCTCGTCCCCCGCACACATTGGGAACTAATACACCTCCCCCCAGGACTACTCCACCTATTAGACACCTCCCCCCAGGACTACTCCACCTATTAGACACCTCCCCCAGGACTACTCCACCTATTAGACACCTTCCCCCAGGACTACTCTACCTATTAGACACCTCCCCCCAGGATTACTCCACCTATTAGACACCTCCCCCCAGGACTACTCCCCCTATTGGACTCTTCTCCCCCCAGGACTACTCCTCCTATTATACTCCTCTCCCCCCCAGGACTACTCCTGCTATTATACTCCTCTCTCCCCAGCACTACTCCTCCTATTTTACTCCTCTCCCCCCAGGACTACTCATCCTAGTATACTCCTCTCTCCCCAGGACTACTCCTCCTATTATACTCCTCTCCCCCCAGGACTACTCCTCCTATTATACTCCTCTACCCCCAGGACTACTCCTCCTATTATACTCCTCTCTCCCAGGACTACTCCTCCTATTATCCTCCTCTCCCCCAGGACTGCTCCTCCTATTATCCTCCTCTCCCCCTAGGACTACTCCTCCTATTATCCTCCTCTCCTCCCAGGACTACTCCTCCTATTATACTCCTCTCCCCCCATGACTACTCCTATTATACTCCTCACCTCCAGGACTACTCCTTCTATTATACTCTCAATCATCTCCAGGACTACTCCTCCTATTATACTCCTCTCTCCCCAGGGCTATTTCTCCTATTATACGCCTCCTATTATAGTCCTCCTATTATACTCCTCTCTGAGGGGTGCGCAGCATGGGGATAGAGCACGATGGGGGGTGCGCATCATGGGGGGATGAAGCACGATGGGGGGTGCACACCTCCCCCCAAAACACACACACCGCAACACACGCACCGCACAACACACCCCACACACACTGGGAACCACAAACACCACCCTACACAGACAGCCACATACACAGACAACGCCGCACACACACAACACCCAAGACACAAACACCGCGGCACACACAAATATACGCACACACCTCGCAACACACACACACTGCACAAAACATACCTCCCCAAAACACATACACGCACCCCACACAGATGCACAAACCACGCACCACACACAGCACCACACACACAACGCTGCAGACACACAGTGCTCCACAAACAACGCAACACACACAACGCAACACACAAACAACACCGCTCTCACACACCCCCACACCCAGACAACACCCAGAACATTTACAGCGCCCTACACAAACACTTCGCAACTACCCACAACAACATCTATATATATATAACAAAAATCATACATTAACTACACAATAAATTCTAGAATACCCGACGCGTTACAATCGGGCCACCATCTAGTATATATATATATATATATATATATATATATATGTCTGTATGTATTACAGTGAGATTAATTTTACTTGCCAGTATACAAGTATCGTTTATTCTTGCTATTCAATCAATCTTGTGGTCAGGTGAAGCAATTGGGGTTTTTTTACATTTTGTAGGTATTGGTGTTATTGGTGTGTATTGTTTAATAAATGAGCTTAAAATTGGGAAAAGGGATGACATTTTTTCTGTATAAAATCATCAATAAAGCAAAAGTAACTCAGATTGAACCTTAATTTTGCCACAAACCTACACATAACTAGAGTTGAGCGCGGTTCGTGGTTCGTGGTTCTCCAGTTCTAGGCTCGAGTGATTTTGGGGCATGTTCTAGATCGATCTAGAACTCGAGCTTTTTGCAAAAGCTCGATAGTTCTAGAAACGTTCGAGAACGGTTCTAGCAGCCAAAAACCAGCTAAATCATAGCTTGGTTTCTGCTGTAATAGTGTAAGTCACTCTGTGAATCACACTATTATGACGTTTCAGTGTATAGTGTGCGTGAACAGCGCCTTCAGATCACTGCTGTTTCTATAATGGCGATCGCCATTTTTTTTTTTTTTTTTCTTGTCTTCCTTCCCTAAGCGCGCGCGTGTAGTGGGGCGGGCCAGCATGTCAGCCAATCCCAGGCACACACACAGCTAAGTGGACTTTTAGCCAGAGAAGCAACGGCATGTGTGATAGGATGTCCATGTCACATGTCCCTGCATTATAAAAACGGACATTTTCCTCCAGGACGCCATTATCTGCCTTCTGCGTCTTTGGTGTCAGACATCACTGTCGCAGCTCCGTCCTCCTGAGTCCTATCGCCGATACAGCTGTATGCGCTCCATACACAGCGTTAGACAGCATAGGGATAGCACTTTCTAGCAGTCCTTTTAAGGGCTCAAACCGGCAGGGTCAGAGAGCCATAGGTGACAGGTCCTGCAAACAGCAACAGCGTCTGTGTAGCCAAGGTCAGGGATTTCCTCCCTGCATTTCACCATTAGGAGGGAATAGAAAGGCAGGCTTCCATTCCTCTACCCAGAGCCCCACAATCCTGCCACTGTACCCTCTTATCCTCTGCACACTCCAACTCATTATAACTAAGCCATTATACTAGCAAACACTCAGTGTACCTAGTGGCATCCTAAACGTGGCTATTGGACTTTGCTATAGTCCCACTAGTGCAAAGACATTTGCAGAGCACGTCTGCCTGCATTTCAGACTCCAACTCTTTTTAACTAAGCCATTATACTAGCAAACAGTCAGTGTACCTAGTGGCATCCTAAACGTGGCTATTGGACTTTGCTATAGTCCCACTAGTGCAAAGATATTTGCAGAGCACGTCTGCCTGCATTGCACACTCCAACTTTTTTAAACTAAGCCATTTTACTAGCAAACACTCAGTGTACCTAGTGGCATCCTAAACGTGGCTATTGGACTTTGCTATAGTCCCACTAGTGCAAAGACATTTGCAGAGCACGTCTGCCTGCATTGCACACTCCAACTTTTTTAAACTAAGCCATTATACTAGCAAACAGTCAGTGTACCTAGTGGCATCCTAAACGTGGCTATTGGACTTTGCTATAGTCCCACTAGTGCAAAGACATTTGCAGAGCACGTCTGCCTGCATTGCACACTCCAACTCTTTTTAACTAAGCCATTATACTAGCAAACAGTCAGTGTACCTAGTGGCATCCTAAACGTGGCTATTGGACTTTGCTATAGTCCCACTAGTGCAAAGACATTTGCAGAGCACGTCTGCCTGCATTGCACACTCCAACTTTTTTAAACTAAGCCATTTTACTAGCAAACACTCAGTGTACCTAGTGGCATCCTAAACGTGGCTAATGGACTTTGCTATAGTCCCACTAGTGCAAAGACATTTGCAGAGCACGTCTGCCTGCATTGCACACTCCAACTTTTTTAAACTAAGCCATTATACTAGCAAACAGTCAGTGTACCTAGTGGCATCCTAAACGTGGCTATTGGACTTTGCTATAGTCCCACTAGTGCAAAGACATTTGCAGAGCACGTCTGCCTGCATTGCACACTCCAACTTTTTTAAACTAAGCCATTTTACTAGCAAACACTCAGTGCACCTAGTGGCATCCTAAACGTGGCTAATGGACTTTGCTATAGTCCCACTAGTGCAAAGACATTTGCAGAGCACGCCTGCCTGCATTTCACACTCCAACTTTTTTAAACTAAGCCATTATACTAGCAAACACTCAGTGTACCTAGTGGCATCCTAAACGTGGCTATTGTACTTTTGTCTATTCACACTATTGTAAACATATTTGCAGCACGTCTGCCTGCATTGCACACTCCAACTTTTTTAAACTAAGCCATTATACTAGCAAACACTCAGTGTACCTAGTGGCATCCTAAACGTGGCTATTGTACTTTTGTCTATTCACACTATTGTAACGATATTTGCAGCACGTCTGCCTGCATTGCACACTCAAACTTTTTTAAACTAAGCCATTATACTAGCAAACACTCAGTGTACCTAGTGGCATCCTAAACGTGGCTATTGTACTTTTGTCTATTCACACTATTGTAAACATATTTGCAGCACGTCTGCCTGCATTGCACACTCCAACTTTTTTAAACTAAGCCATTATACTAGCAAACACTCAGTGTACCTAGTGGCATCCTAAACGTGGCTATTGTACTTTTGTCTATTCACACTATTGTAAATATATTTGCAGCACGTCTGCCTGCATTGCACACTCCAACTTTTTTAAACTAAGCCATTATACTAGCAAACACTCAGTGTACCTAGTGGCATCCTAAACGTGGCTATTGTACTTTTGTCTATTCACACTATTGTAACGATATTTGCAGCACGTCTGCCTGCATTGCACAATCCAACTTTTTTAAACTAAGCCATTATACTAGCAAACACTCAGTGTACCTAGTGGCATCCTAAACGTGGCTATTGTACTTTTGTCTATTCACACTATTGTAACGATATTTGCAGCACGACTGCCTGCATTGCACACTCCAACTTTTTTAAACTAAGCCATTATACTAGCAAACACTCAGTGTACCTAGTGGCATCCTAAACGTGGCTATTGTACTTTTGTCTATTCACACTATTGTAAACATATTTGCAGCACGTCTGCCTGCATTGCACACTCCAACTTTTTTAAACTAAGCCATTATACTAGCAAACACTCAGTGTACCTAGTGGCATCCTAAATGTGGCTATTGTACTTTTGTCTATTCACACTATTGTAAACATATTTGCAGCACGTCTGCCTGCATTGCACACTCCAACTTTTTTAAACTAAGCCATTATACTAGCAAACACTCAGTGTACCTAGTGGCATCGTAAACGTGGCTATTGTACTTTTGTCTATTCACACTATTGTAACGATATTTGCAGCACGTCTGCCTGCATTGCACACTCCAACTTTTTTAAACTAAGCCATTATACTAGCAAACACTCAGTGTACCTAGTGGCATCCTAAACGTGGCTATTGTACTTTTGTCTATTCACACTATTGTAACGATATTTGCAGCACGTCTGCCTGCATTGCACACTCCAACTTTTTTAAACTAAGCCATTATACTAGCAAACACTCAGTGTACCTAGTGGCATCCTAAACGTGGCTATTGTACTTTTGTCTATTCACACTATTGTAAACATATTTGCGGCACGTCTGCCTGCATTGCACACTCCAACTTTTTTAAACTAAGCCATTATACTAGCAAACACTCAGTGTACCTAGTGGCATCCTAAACGTGGCTATTGTACTTTTGTCTATTCACACTATTGTAACGATATTTGCAGCACGTCTGCCTGCATTGCACACTCCAACTTTTTTAAACTAAGCCATTATACTAGCAAACACTCAGTGTACCTAGTGGCATCCTAAACGTGGCTATTGTACTTTTGTCTATTCACACTATTGTAACGATATTTGCAGCACGTCTGCCTGCATTGCACACTCAAACTTTTTTAAACTAAGCCATTATACTAGCAAACACTCAGTGTACCTAGTGGCATCCTAAACGTGGCTATTGTACTTTTGTCTATTCACACTATTGTAAACATATTTGCAGCACGTCTGCCTGCATTGCACACTCCAACTTTTTTAAACTAAGCCATTATACTAGCAAACAAACAGTCAGTGTACCTAGTGGCATCCTAAACGTGGCTATTGTACTTTTGTCTATTCACACTATTGTAAACATATTTGCAGCACGTCTGCCTGCATTGCACACTCCAACTGTTTTAAACTAAGCCATTATACTAGCAAACACTCAGTGTACCTAGTGGCATCCTAAACGTGGCTATTGTACTTTTGTCTATTCACACTATTGTAACGATATTTGCAGCACGTCTGCCTGCATTGCACACTCAAACTTTTTTAAACTAAGCCATTATACTAGCAAACACTCAGTGTACCTAGTGGCATCCTAAACGTGGCTATTGTACTTTTGTCTATTCACACTATTGTAACGATATTTGCAGCACGTCTGCCTGCATTGCACACTCCAACTTTTTTAAACTAAGCCATTATACTAGCAAACACTCAGTGTACCTAGTGGCATCCTAAACATGGCTATTGTACTTTTGTCTATTCACACTATTGTAAACATATTTGCAGCACGTCTGCCTGCATTGCACACTCCAACTTTTTTAAACTAAGCCATTATACTAGCAAACACTCAGTGTACCTAGTGGCATGCTAAACGTGGCTATTGTACTTTTGTCTATTCACACTATTGTAACGATATTTGCAGCACGTCTGCCTGCATTGCACACTCCAACTTTTTTAAACTAAGCCATTATACTAGCAAACACTCAGTGTACCTAGTGGCATCCTAAACGTGGCTATTGTACTTTTGTCTATTCACACTATTGGAACGATATTTGCAGCACGTCTGCCTGCATTGCACACTCCAACTTTTTTAAACTAAGCCATTATACTAGCAAACACTCAGTGTACCTAGTGGCATCCTAAACGTGGCTATTGTACTTTTGTCTATTCACACTATTGTAAAGATATTTGCAGCACGTCTGCCTGCATTGCACACTCCAACTTTTTTAAACTAAGCCATTATACTAGCAAACAGTCAGTGTACCTAGTGGCATCCTAAACGTGGCTATTGTACTTTTGTCTATTCACACTATTGTAAACATATTTGCAGCACGTCTGCCTGCATTGCACACTCCAACTTTTTTAAACTAAGCCATTATACTAGCAAACACTCAGTGTACCTAGTGGCATCCTAAACGTGGCTATTGTACTTTTGTCTAGTCACAATATTGTAACGATATTTGCAGCACGTCTGCCTGCATTGCACACTCCAACTTTTTTAAACTAAGCCATTATACTAGCAAACACTCAGTGTACCTAGTGGTATCCTAAACGTGGCTATTGTACTTTTGTCTATTCACACTATTGTAACGATATTTGCAGCACGTCTGCCTGCATTGCACACTCCAACTTTTTTAAACTAAGCCATTATACTAGCAAACACTCAGTGTACCTAGTGGCATCCTAAGCGTGGCTATTGTACTTTTGTCTATTCACACTATTGTAACGATATTTGCAGCACGTCTGCCTGCATTGCACACTCCAACTTTTTTAAACTAAGCCATTATACTAGCAAACACTCAGTGTACCTAGTGGCATCCTAAACGTGGCTATTGTACTTTTGTCTATTCACACTATTGTAACGATATTTGCAGCACGTCTGCCTGCATTGCACACTCAAACTTTTTTAAACTAAGCCATTATACTAGCAAACACTCAGTGTACCTAGTGGCATCCTAAACGTGGCTATTGTACTTTTGTCTATTCACACTATTGTAACGATATTTGCAGCACGTCTGCCTGCATTGCACACTCCAACTTTTTTAAACTAAGCCATTATACTAGCAAACACTCAGTGTACCTAGTGGCATCCTAAACGTGGCTATTGTACTTTTGTCTATTCACACTATTGTAACGATATTTGCAGCACGTCTGCCTGCATTGCACACTCCAACTTTTTTAAACTAAGCCATTATACTAGCAAACACTCAGTGTACCTAGTGGCATCCTAAACGTGGCTATTGTACTTTTGTCTATTCACACTATTGTAAACATATTTGCAGCACGTCTGCCTGCATTGCACACTCCAACTTTTTTAAACTAAGCCATTATACTATCAAACACTCAGTGTACCTAGTGGCGTCCTAAACATGGCTATTGTACTTTTGTCTATTCACACTATTGTAACGATATTTGCAGCACGTCTGCCTGCATTGCACACTCAAACTTTTTTAAACTGAGCCATTATACTAGCAAACACTCAGTGTACCTAGTGGCATCCTAAACGAGGCTATTGTACTTTTGTCTATTCACACTATTGTAAACATATTTGCAGCACGTCTGCCTGCATTGCACACTCCAACTTTTTTAAACTAAGCCATTATACTAGCAAACACTCAGTGTACCTAGTGGCATCCTAAACGTGGCTATTGTACTTTTGTCTATTCACACTATTGTAACGATATTTGCAGCACGTCTGCCCGCATTGCACACTCCAACTTTTTTAAACTAAGCCATTATACTAGCAAACACTCAGTGTACCTAGTGGCATCCTAAACGTGGCTATTGTACTTTTGTCTATTCACACTATTGTAACGATATTTGCAGCACGTCTGCCTGCATTGCACACTCAAACTTTTTTAAACTAAGCCATTATACTAGCAAACACTCAGTGTACCTAGTGGCATCCTAAACGTGGCTATTGTACTTTTGTCTATTCACACTATTGTAACGATATTTTCAGCACGTCTGCCTGCATTGCACACTCAAACTTTTTTAAACTAAGCCATTATACTAGCAAACACTCAGTGTACCTAGTGGCATCCTAAACGTGGCTATTGTACTTTTGTCTATTCACACTATTGTAAACATATTTGCAGCACGTCTGCCTGCATTGCACACTCCAACTTTTTTAAACTAAGCCATTATACTAGCAAACACTCAGTGTACCTAGTGGCATCCTAAACGTGGCTATTGTACTTTTGTCTATTCACACTATTGTAACGATATTTGCAGCACGTCTGCCTGCATTGCACACTCCAACTTTTTTTAAACTAAGCCATTATACTAGCAAACACTCAGTGTACCTAGTGGCATCCTAAACGTGGCTATTGTACTTTTGTCTA
This sequence comes from Anomaloglossus baeobatrachus, assembly GCF_048569485.1. Lineage (NCBI taxonomy): Eukaryota > Metazoa > Chordata > Amphibia > Anura > Aromobatidae > Anomaloglossus > Anomaloglossus baeobatrachus. The sequence continues at coordinate 675,416,832 of NC_134353.1, read as the reverse complement.
TTCACACTATTGTAACGATATTTGCAGCACGTCTGCCTGCATTGCACACTCAAACTTTTTTAAACTAAGCCATTATACTAGCAAACACTCAGTGTACCTAGTGGCATCCTAAACGTGGCTATTGTACTTTTGTCTATTCACACTATTGTAAACATATTTGCAGCACGTCTGCCTGCATTGCACACTCCAACTTTTTTAAACTAAGCCATTATACTAGCAAACACTCAGTGTACCTAGTGGCATCCTAAACGTGGCTATTGTACTTTTGTCTATTCACACTATTGTAACGATATTTGCAGCACGTCTGCCTGCATTGCACACTCCAACTTTTTTAAACTAAGCCATTATACTAGCAAACACTCAGTGTACCTAGTGGCATCCTAAACGTGGCTATTGTACTTTTGTCTATTCACACTATTGTAACGATATTTGCAGCACGTCTGCCTGCATTGCACACTCCAACTTTTTTAAACTAAGCCATTATACTAGCAAACACTCAGTGTACCTAGTGGCATCCTAAACGTGGCTATTGTACTTTTGTCTATTCACACTATTGTAACGATATTTGCAGCACGTCTGCCTGCATTGCACACTCAAACGTTTTTAAACTAAGCCATTATACTAGCAAACACTCAGTGTACCTAGTGGCATCCTAAACGTGGCTATTGTACTTTTGTCTATTCACACTATTGTAAACATATTTGCAGCACGTCTGCCTGCATTGCACACTCAAACTTTTTTAAACTAAGCCATTATACTAGCAAACACTCAGTGTACCTAGTGGCATCCTAAACGTGGCTATTGTCCTTTTATCTATTCACACTACTGCAAATCTATGTGCAGCACCTCTGCATGACACCCTCATGCTCTGTTTTTAATAAGCTATAATGATAGCACAAAATACTGCCATTTAGTGGCATCATAGAACTGGCTGTTGTATTCCATTAGTGCCCCACTGGTGACAAGCTATTTCTAGCACCTCCACATGACACCCTCATGCACATTTTGCTACGCTATTGTTATAGCAAAATCATGGAATTCATTGCTGCATTTCATAATTCGGAGAGATAGAAAGTCAGGCTTCCTTTAGCTTTTCCTTCTGTTCATAGACAGCATCTCCAAGAGCAATTTCCCCTCCACGTCTAAGTGTGGAGAGGCAGCTAGTGCGCATGCGTGTGCCGATGTACCCCAGCTGCAGCATAATTACAGTGTTTCGCCTAGTGAGTATGCTCAGCCTGACTGTGTTATTCCTGACGCTAAGTCTTCTTTTCGGGATACAGCGCATGCTCCCACACTAAGTGTGAAAAGCCTCTTTGCACAGGTGCTTGCATTCCGTGCCGGGTCTAAGTCCTGTTTTGTGCCTAGACACCATGCTAAAGCTGATAGTCTTTTTTCAGAGACTGTATTTCATGCTACTGAGCATGCTCAGGCACTTCCTGCATCAGAGACTAGGTCCGGTAATGAACTCTTTGGCCCTGGCCCTGATGTGGGGGTCCCATATAGACCACAGGGCATCAGGTGTCCTCCCAAATGGCTTGCAGAGGCCCACACCTATGACTTGTCACCGCATTATTGATGGTCAGACGATGACTGGTGAGGTGTTTGGGTCATGGCAGCCATGAGGTCATCATTGAAGTTGCGGTTCCAAATAGGACGCTAGTTATGCCACTCATGATGACGTGTCACTCTACTTTTGTCTCCAGGAGGTGCATTGTGGTTCACCCTGGTTTGGGGCGGACCCAGGTTATAAAAGGGGCTGGAGCCAACAAGGAGGTGCGCAGTCTTCTATTATGCTCCGAAAGAGCACACCTCCATGTGTTGAACCCATTGCGGCTTTAGGCCAGAGGTAGGCAGGGATAGGGTGTCGATGCAGGCCACCACCACAGTTGGTAACGCAGAACGGTTAAGACCAGCTCCTGTCCTACCAGTCCTGCTTGTGCAGCCCAGTGGCATTAACAGGCCTGCTGCTGCTGATGCGCCTGCTGTCCACAGGTGTGCCCCTACGCACACGGTCAGCGTACTCAATGGCCCCTGTGTTGTTAACAGGGAGTTCCTGGGCTGGGTGGGCATGTGGACCCTGTGACGCTAACAGGGCTCCCAGTCTCCAGATCCGAATGGCGTCTAACTCGGTTCAAGCTACTATTAGTTTCATAGCCACACAGCTCTGTATCCTCCACCAAACCTTCCAGTTGCCAACCTCTCCTTTTCCAACTGGGAGCACGGTGGACACTGACTGCTGATGGGGATATATACCTTTCTCTTTCTTTTCTTATTAATTTTCGTTATATAGCGGTCACAGATTATATACCACTTTATCCAAATCTGCCAGTCCCACTGTAACAGATGGTGTTTCTTCAGCAAATGTTACAGTTGCTTAACCACCAAATCCACGGACCAAAACTTTTTTCCCCTTTCCAACACACCTGTTCCCCTTTCCAACAGCATCTGTCCTTTTTCAACTCATTTTGGGATATGACCAAAAGTGCAACTGTGCAGGGACACCGTACTCAACGCCATCTCAGCACAGCAGCCATCCCTCGGTCCCTCCGATGTGGACAAGTAAAAGACCATTTCCTCCTATCCATGACAAAGCGTTGAGATTCACTCTGTGCAGCACTGGTGTTTAGTGGAAAAGTAGATCTAAGATTGCGTACCATATTCTGCAGATACTCCTGTATACGTGCGTCCATTTCTATGGCAGGAATTAGTTCGCCAAATTTTGTCTTGTACCGGGGATCTAACAGTGTGGCAACCCAGTATTCAGGATTACTTCAAATTCATACAATCCGAGGGTCATGTAGGTAGTGCAGCAAGAAGGCGCTCATGTGTCTTGTGCATCCAGGAGGACCAAGTCCTTGGTGTGTTGGTGGCAGAGAGGTGAGAATCGTGCATCCTTCCTCTGCCCTCTCCCCACAACCTCGCACAACCGAAATGTGAGCAAGCTCTCACTCATCTGCTGAGTCTTCCATGCCCATCGCCAGTTCGTCCTCCATTTCTTCATGGGCTCCTGCACTTTCATCAACACTTTTTGCTGATACTATGCGCCCTTGTTAATCCCTCTCCCTCACCATGAATGCCGCATAGGTGCCGCTGACCATCTGGACCTCGTAGATCTTGTTATCCCTTCCGCATATGACTCCTCCTGTACTTCCTCCCCTTCCTCTTGTCCCAACACCTGACTCCGAATAATAATTACAGTGTGCTCCATCATGTAGATGACCAGAATTGTCACGCTGAGAATGACATTGCCAGTGCTAAACATCTTCGTCGACATTTGTGAACTGTGTAGCAGGGTGCATAGGTCCTTGATCTGACACCACTCCAGCAGCGTGATCTGCACCACCTCTTGATCAAGTTATCCCAGGCTATATGTCATACCGTATTTCAGCAGGGCTCTGCGGTGCTGCCACACACGCTGCAACATGTGCAGATTCCAATTCCTGCGTGTCGGAACATCGCATTTCCGGCGTTTAACTGCCAGACCCTAAGACTTCCGGAGTGATGAAAGTTGTTGAGCTGCTGTGTGCGCACGATGGAAGTGAGCACATAGCGAGCGTGCCCGCTGCACAAGGCCATGTAGGCCGGGATGGTGTTTTAAAAATTGCTGGAGAATTCGGTTCAACACGTGAGCCATACAAGGCACGTGTGTCACATTGCCCTGAGGATGGCCCGCAGCCAGGTTTGCATCATTGCCGCACACGGCTGTTAAGTCACCAACGGAGTCCGCTCCGTCAATTTGTACTGCGGTCGCCAGGTGACAACGTGTTCTTTTCATGAATAGTGCTGATGATGGGAGAGTAGTCGATGCCAGCGGCGCAGGTGGACGCAGGTTATGCTCACCCACTGGGCTGCATTACCTTGACAGATGCAGAATCTCTGGCTGAATGTAGCTGGTGGGTATCTCACAGATGAAATACCATCATTCAGCTACAACCAATGGGAAGACACCACACCCTTTTTTATGCCCATCCTGTCTGCAGACCACTGCCAGACATAGCTATGAACCTCTGGTTAATTTTACCCCCAGTTCAGTTTTATGATTTTGTGTGCTTGTTACCTGACTACTTTTCCTGCTTGCTGTTTATGTACCTTGTTGGCCGATCCGCATTTCACCTCTGCTTGTTTTCTGATTAAGTCATGGCCGTCCCATTCTGTTCCTGTTCCTCAATTAATGTTTTGACCCTGCCTGACTACTATTCTCTGGAATAGCGGTGTGGCTCACATTTCCCATACATTTCAAAGTAAAACTTTGACCGCCTGATGGCATTGAGCTCTGCTGCCAGCATAGTAAGGAGGTGTGTGGTAGTCCTTGTGCGCAGTTGCAAGGAAGGGTGGCCTGACCACACAGGGTTTGCGCCAAGGTGGAGGACCCACACGAGGTTGAAGAGGCAGAAGCAGTGTATTAACTTCTACATACAGAAGAAGGATTGAAACAACTCGTGGGGACGGCAAGACTTGTACAGCAGACCCTTCTCCATCTCTCACCATAGTTTGCCAGTGCCCAGTCAGTGACATGTAATGACCCTGTCTATGCTTACTGGTCCAAGTATCTGTGTTGAAATGCACCCTGTCGCACACAGATTTTCTCAAGGAAGTGGTGATGTTGTGTGCGACATGCTGGTGTAGCGCGGGCATGCTTTTCTTGGAGAAGCAGTGGTGATTGGGCATCTGGTACTGGGGCACAGCGACAGACATAAGGTCTCTAAAATCCTGTGTGTCCACTAGGCGGAAAGGCAGCATTTCGGTAGCCAACAGCTTACAGAGGGATAGAGTCAACCACTTAGCTTTGTCATGGGTCGCAGGAAGTGGCCTTTTATTTGACCACATCTGAGGGACAGAGATCTGGCTGCTGTCTGTAGACGGTGTTGAGTAGGGTGTCCCTGGAAAAATGCAGGTTTGTGAGGAAAGTGCAGGCGGAGACATGATGTTGCCTTCATCTTGCCTTCAGATCTGTTCATCTTGTATCATTTTTAAAAAACACAGCAAGCAAGGGTTACTCCAAGCGGAGTCTCCCTTTTTTCCAAAAATTGGGCACACAGACACCCCATCAGTGGCAGCACTTGTGCCCTAGTTGCAAACAGGATGTTTTGATTTGCATCAAGCACATTCAAAAATACGCCATAATTAACCGTCCCCAGCATGACACCGGGGTAGGTAGATAAAGTCTTTGCTGAACCATGACTTGGTCATCTTGGCTCCTTTTAAAAACAATGTAAGCAAGGGTTACTCCAAGCGGAGCCTCCTTTTTTTCCAAAAATTGTGCCCCACACACACCCACCCATTCAGTGGCAGCAGTTGTGCCATAGTTGTACACTTCACAGCTAGATTTGCATCAAGCACATTCCAAATCCAAAAGCATTTACTCTCCCCAGGATGACACAGGGGTTGTAAATTCCTTCTGGATCCATGACTTGTTAATTTCGATGAACGTCAGTCTGTCCACATTGTCACTGGACAGACGCGTGCGCTTATCTGTCAGCACACACCCAGCAGCACTGAAGACACGTTCAGAGACAACGCTGGCAGCTGGACACGACAAAATCTCCAAGGCGTAACTGGATAGCTCTGGCCATTTTTCTAGATTTGAAGCCCAAAATGAGCAAGGCTCTATTTGCAAAGTCATGGCATCGATGTTCATTTAGAGATACTCCTGTATCATCCTCTCCAGCCGTTGACTATGTGTCAGACTTGTTGTCTCTGGTGGCCTTGCAAAGGAGGGTCTAAAAAAATTATGAAAAGATTCAATAAAATTGCTGTTACCAGCACCAGATACGGTGCTACTGGTACGGGTAGACTGTTGAAGGTGACGAGACCGTCCCATGTTTGTCAAGTTACAACTGGAAGATTCACTCCCTGCACCTGCACGGTTGTTTGGTGGAAAAGCCGAGCTAAGATCAAGTAACAGCTTCTGCTGATACTCCTGCATACGTGCGTCCCTTTCTATGGCTGGAATTATGTCACAAAATTTGGACTTGTACCAGGGATCTAATAGTGTGGCAAGCTAGTAGTCATCATCACTTCTAATTTTGACAATACGAGGGTCATGTTGGAGGTAGTGCAGCAAGAAGGCACTCATGTGTCTTGCGCAGCCATGCGGACCAAGTCCACGCTGTGTTTGTGGCATAGAGGTGCTAACCGTTCTTTCTTCCTCTGACATCTCCCCCCAACCTCTTTCAACTGAAATTTGACCAAGGTCCCCCTCATCTGCTGAGTCTTCCATGTCCATGGACAGTTCGTCATCCATATCTTCATGTCCTCCTGCACCTTCCTCAACATCTCGCCTGCTACCATGCGCCCTTGTTGATCCCTGTCCCCCATGGTCCCATGCCTGGCGCCTTGGTGATGATGAACGTCTGGACCTTGGTGATGTTGTTGTGTCTTGCGCATATGAATCCTCCTGTAGTTCCTCCCCTTCCTGTTGTCCCACCCCCTGACTCCGAATAGTGTTTAGCGTGTGCTCCAGCATGTAAATGACTGGAATCGTCATGCTGATAATGGCATTGTCAGCGCTAAACATATTCGTCGCCATGTCGAAACTGTGCAGAAGGGTGCATAGGTCCTTGATCTGAGACCACTCTAGCAGTGTAATCTGCCCCACCTCTGCATCTCATTGGCCTAGGCTATACGTCATGACGTAATGCACCAGGGCTCGGTGGTGCTGTCTCTGTATCATGTGGAGAGTCGAATTCCAGCGTGTCGATACATCGCATTTCAGGTGATGAACCGGCAGGCTGAAAGACTTCTGGAGCAATGCAAGTCAAGTCAGCTGCGGCGTTTAAACGGCAGAAGTGAGCAGAGAGTGACCATGCCCTGTGCAGAAGCCCATCTAGGCCGTGATAGTGGGTTAAAATTGCTGGACAACAAGGTTAAACACGTGAGCCATACAAGGCACGTGTGCCACCTTGCCCAGGCGAAGGGCTGCACCCAGGTTTGCAGCATTGTCGCACACGGCCTTACCAGGCTGCAGGTTGAGTGGAGACAACCATTTATTAAACTCGGACCGCAGAGCTGACCACAACTCCTCAGCTGTGTGACTCTTATTCACAAGACATGTCAAGCTAAAGACCGCCTGATGCCGTTGCGCTCTGCTGCCAGCATAGTAATGAGGGTTGCGTGATTCCTTCTGCGCAGTGAGAACGCTGGTGGCCTGACCAGGCAGGCTTGGGGTGGAGGTGGAGGACCCAGATGAGGTGGAGGATGCAGAAGCAGTGGCGGAACTTGGACAGACAGAGGATTGACACACAAGTCGTGGGGACGGCAAGACTTGTGCAGCAGACCCTTCACCATCTATCACCATAGTTACCCAGTGGCCAGTCAGCGACATGTAACGTCCCTGTCCATGCTTACTGGTCCAAGTATCGGTGGTGAAATGCACCCGTTCACACACAGAGTTTCTCAAGGAAGCGGTGATGTTGTGTGCGACATGCTGGTGTAGCGCGGGCACACCTTTCTTAGAGAAGTAGTGGCGACTAGGCATCTGGTACTGGGGCACAGCGACAGACATAAGGTCTCTAAAATCCTGTGTGTCCACTAGGCGGAAAGGCAGCATTTCGGTAGCCAACAGCTTACAGAGGGATAGAGTCAACCTCTTAGCTTTGTCATGGGTCGCAGGAAGTGGCCTTTTATTTGACCACATCTGAGGGACAGAGATCTGGCTGCTGTGTGTAGACGGTGTTGAGTAGGGTGTCCCTGGAAAAATGCAGGTTTGTGAGGAAAGTGCAGGCGGAGACATGATGTTGCCTTCATCCAACGTTGGTGCTATCGATGTTTGAGAGAGCTGTACACAATCACTTGTTTCCCCTTCCAAACCAACTGACGACCTACCAAGCAAACTGCCTGTTGCGGTTACAGTGGTGGAAGTTGTGGGTGGAAAAACAGGTGTGACAGCTGTCCCCACAGTCCTAGAAGATGACGAGCGCGCGGATGCACTGGAAGGGGCAGGCGGTGGATGGTTGGCTCCGCTAGGCCGCATTGCAGCTCGGTGAGCTTCCCACCAGGTCATATGATATTTATTCATGTGACGATTCATGGAAGAAGTTGTCAAACTGCTGAGGTTTTGACCTCTACTAAGATAACCATGCCAAATGTTACAGATCACATAATTTGGGCGATCTTTTTTTATGTCAAAAAAGGACCAGGCTAGGCAAGGCTTAGTGTTACACGTCGTGGCTCTCTTGTTGCAAGGAATGAGGTGGTCCCCCATTCCTTGTCGGCCACGAGCCCTACTGCTCAGCAGCACCAAAGGTCTGGGAGACTGTGCAGTCTGCAGGAGTTGCCTTCTCAGAGACACAGCAGAAGGGTGACACCTAGTGGTTCTCCCCTTGCAGGGAATGGAGCGGTCTCCCATCCCTTGCCTGCCACGAGCTCTCCTGCTCAGCATCATGGAGGCTCTGGGAAGTTGCGCAGTGTGCAAAGAATAGATGCTCAGGGAAGCAGCAAGACTTCCCATGTCTCTGCACATTGTGAAACCGGGGATCCCGCCTTTATGACCCAGAGGCAGGAGGATGAGCATGTGCTCCACGTGACGTCTTCTGATTCGCTCACTGATATAACACGGCCCCATGACGAGGCTGGTGATGTGCTGAATCCTGACTGGCTGGGCCAGGACGTCACGAACCCTGATTGAGTCACGCCCTTGGGTGGAGCTACACCTCCTTAAAAGCTCCCCCTGCCATCATGGCGGTGCGCGACCGTCCTTCTATGTTTGGATGTCTGGCAGCGTGCTGCCACGCCACTGTACAGACGTCATTGTCTTTCGTGAGCTTTGCCCTTGCTGCTCAGGCAGCACCTGGTTTGCAGGCCGTGTTCCTGCCTTGCTGCTCCGGCAGTATCTCCTTCAACAGGCCGTGTTCCTGTCCCAGGTGAGCTCCTCGAGTCTCCACCGGACTCACCTGGTTATTGAAAGCACACGTGCGTGGGCACCTCTGTGCTACCCTCGTGCCATAGCCTGTGACTTCCGCTGGCACACGTGCGTAGGCACCTCTGTGCGTCCCCGTGCAACAGGTACACCGTACGAGAAGCCCCGAGCCATACAACCCTCACGGGTTAGGGCGGACCGGTGTACATAGATCGTCTGTGACGTTCCAGACGATCACTAGTAGCAACCCGCTCACTCTTTCCTGACCATAGCAGCGGTCCCTTACACCGCACAGTGGACCTTGACCGGCGGAAGCTGTCCATTTCCCATCTTGGCACGCTTCCCCGGGTCCCCCTCATAACAGCTTAGAGGCCATGCGACCTGTTGATCCACCCCAAATAATGCTCAGAGGCAGAGTGGTGGCTGAGGATGCAGTTGTAGACGTGCTACCAGTGCTCCGACTGTGTCCAGGAAGACGCAAGGTTACTTCGTCGTCGGTTGCATCCTCCTCCACCGCCTCTGTTGACCTCCTCGAGTGTCTGACTGTGGGTTGACAGTAGGTGGGATCTAGAACTTCATCATCAATTGTTGTGTTTGCACTCCCCTCCCCCTCAGACCGAGCCTCTTCTTGCCCTGACCAAATATTTAAGTTGTCATCCCAATCGGGTATCTGCGTCTCATCTTGATCAGTATGTTCCTCATTGTCTATAACCACAGTTGTTGGAAAGGCAGCATTTTGGTAGCCAACAGTTTGCAGATGATGAAAGTCAACCTCCAAGCCATGTCATGCCCTTCTAAAAGCATGTAAAACACAGCGAGGGGACTCCAACCACAGTCTCCCTCGTTTCCACTAACTGGGCCACACACACCCCACTTGACTGGCATCGGTTGAGCCCCCTTTTGAAAAAGAAAAAGATGCTTTGCATGAAGCACTCTCAAAAATACGCGTGCCTTTCCCGTCCCCTGGCTGACCCAGGGGAAGAAAAGTCCTCTGAGAGCCATGATTTGTTCCTTTTGGTTCTTTTAGAAACACAGCGAGGGGACTCCAACCACAGTCTCCCTCGTTTCCACTAACTGGGCCACACACCCCCCACTTGACTGGCATCGGTTGAGCCCCCTTTTGAAAAAGAAAAAGATGCTTTGCATGAAGCACTCTCAAAAATACGCGTGCCTTTCCCGTCCCCTGGCTGACCCAGGGGAAGAAAAGTCCTCTGAGAGCCATGACTTGTTCATCTTGGTTCTTTTAGAGACACAGCGAGGGGACTCCAACCACAGTCTCCCTCGTTTCCACTAACTGGGCCACACACACCCCACTTGACTGGCATCGGTTGAGCCCCCTTTTGAAAAAGAAAAAGATGCTTTGCATGAAGCACTCTCAAAAATACGCGTGCCTTTCCCGTCCCCTGGCTGACCCAGGGGAAGACAAGTCCTCTGAGAGCCATGATTTGTTCATTTTGGTTCTTTTAGAAACACAGCGAGGGGACTCCAACCACAGTCTCCCTCGTTTCCACTAACTGGGCCACACACCCCCCACTTGACTGGCATCGGTTGAGCCCCCTTTTGAAAAAGAAAAAGATGCTTTGCATGAAGCACTCTCAAAAATACGCGTGCCTTTCCCGTCCCCTGGCTGACCCAGGGGAAGAAAAGTCCTCTGAGAGCCATGACTTGTTCATCTTGGTTCTTTTAGAGACACAGCGAGGGGACTCCAACCACAGTCTCCCTCGTTTCCACTAACTGGGCCACACACACCCCACTTGACTGTCATCGGTTGAGCCCCCTTTTGAAAAAGAAAAAGATGCTTTGCATGAAGCACTCTCAAAAATACGCGTGCCTTTCCCGTCCCCTGGCTGACCCAGGGGAAGAAAAGTCCTCTGAGAGCCATGACTTGTTCATCTTGGTTCTTTTTTCAAAAGCGAGGCGACTCCAACCACAGTCTCCCTCGTTTCCACTATTTGGGCCACACACACCCCACTTGACTGGCATCAGTGTACCCCCATTTTCAAGATGAAAAAGATGCTTTGCATGAAGCACTATCAAAAATACGCGTGCCTTTCGCCGCCCCTGGATGACCCAGGGTAAGAAAAGTCCTCTGAGAGCCATGACTTGTTCATCTTGGTTCTTTTTTCAAAAGCAAGGGGACTCCAACCACAGTCTCCCTCGTTTCCACTAATTGGGCCACACACACCCCACTTGACTGGCATCACTTGATCCCCCTTTTCAAAATGAAAAAGATGCTTTGCATGAAGCACTCTCAAAAATACGCGTGCCTTTCCCGTCCCCTGGATGACCCAGGGTAAGAAAAGTCCTCTGAGAGCCATGACTTGTTTATCTTGGTTCTTTTTTCAAAAGCGAGGGGACTCCAACCACAGTCTCCCTCGTTTCCACTAATTGGGCCACACACACCCCACTTGACTGGCATCACTTGATCCCCCTTTTCAAAATGAAACAGATGCTTTGCAGGAAGCACTCTCAAAAATACGCGTGCCTTTCCCGTCCCCTGGATGACCCAGGGGAAGAAAAGTCCTCTGAGAGCCATGTCCACATTGTCAGTGGACAGACACGTGTGCTTATCTGCCAGCAGACCCCCAGCAGCACTGAAGACAGGTTCCGAGAGAACGCTGGCTGCAGGACACGACAAGATCCCCAAGGCGTACGTGGCGAGCTCAGGCAATTTATCCAGATTGGAAGTCTAAAATGAGCAGGGCTCAAGTTGCACAATAATGGAATCGATGTTTCCTTGCATATACTCATATATCTGTGTGTCCTCCTCTTTTTCCTTGTCCAGCTGTTTTGTTTTCGCATGAGTATATGTCCTTGTCACTTTCCCATGTGTTTGAGTTGTTTGTCACCTTTTGGACACCTTTGAGGGTGTTTTCTAGGTGTTTTTCTGTGTTTGTGATTGCCTGCCATTGTTTCCTATGCAGTTCGAGTTCGGTTCGTCGAACGTTCGACGAGCCGAACTCTAACGGGACCTCCGTTCGGCGAACCGGCCTCGAGCCGAACCGGGACCGGTTCGCTCATCTCTACACATAACCAAGAAACATGATAAATGAATGTTGTTCTGCAACTAATTTCGTAAAGGGGTTGTCTGAGAAATGTGCTAAATGTACTAAAATATATAACACACATGCAGCATGTACAGCTAAACAGGACAACCTGTGTCAACACTACTGAAATGGAGGTGTTAACAGCTCACCAATCATGCAACTGCAAGAGATCCCACTTCAATAAAATAAAAACTACAAAACTAAAATACAAGAATAAAAAACTTGTATTTTCAACCAGTTAAAATTGTGTCACAAAAATGGCAAAATCATATTTTTCCTAGAGAAAACTACAAATCAGATTGACGTGTTTCGAAGTGAAACTTCTTACTCATAACTAGTGATGGGCGGACTCGCAGATAACCCGGATTATTTCTTTTTTTTTTTTTTAAATTGATCCCGGATATCTGGCTGGACGCTATTCCCTATATACCATATTTTTCGCTTTATAAGTCGCACTTTTGTTCCTCCAAATTTTGGGGGAAAATAGGGGGTGCGTCTTATAAACCGAAAATACGGGGAATATATATATATATATATATATATATATATATGTATATATATATATATATATATATATATATATATACATATATATATATATATATATACTGCAGGGTCCAGGGGAGGTGGGGGCAGCTCTGGAGCGGTGCTGGGAGCTGGTGAAGCTGCGGGAGGGAGCCTTTGATCTCCCGCTCATATAATATGCACTGCCGCTGTCCATCACCGTGGTGCTGAAACCGCACCGCGCTGAAGGGCTGGGTCAACGGCACATATTATATCTGCCTGCGCCCTCCTTTGATGGCATAGGATCCCCCTGTGTTAGATATGGCCCCCATACTGCTGCCCATAGTAAAATAAAAAAGCTTTACTTACCTCCAGCACTGATCTCCCGGTGTCTCTGCTGCTGCTGTCTGTGATCAGGCATGCAGAGATGATATCACTCTGCTGAGCCGATCACATGACCGGCAGCAAGAACCAGGAAGTGGAGGAGGAGCTCAACCCCACGGAGGGAGACACAGGGATTACAGCGCTGAGAAGGTAAGAAAAGAGTGTTTTATTTTATTATGGGCAGCAGCATGGGGGCCATATATAACACAGGGGAGGTGTGCCATCTATAGTGGCCATGGGCAGCAGTATGGGGGCCATATCAAACACAGGGGAGATGTGCCATCTATAGTGGCCATGGGCAGCAGTATGGGGGCCATATCAAACACAGAGGAGATATGCCATCTATAGTGGTCATGGGAAGCAGTATGGGGGCCACATCTAACACAGGGGAGGTGTGCCATCTACAGTGGCCATGGGCAGCACACATGGGGGCCATATCAAACACAGGGGAGGTGTGCCATCTATAGGGGCCATGGGCAGCACAGGGGGACGTGTCCCAGCACAAGGGGGCTATATTCAATAAAAGGGGGCCATTTCCAGAATAAGGGGGGCTAATTTTAGGATGGGAGCTATGAGGGACATATACCCTATATGATTTGTTAGACGGACACTGGCATTATAAGATGGACCCCATTTAACATAAAAAAAAATAATTCTTTCTTCTTTCACCAAATTTGGGGGTGCGTCTTATAATCAGGTGGGTCTTATAAAGCGAAAAATACGGTAAGTCTATGGAGACCAGAATTCAGCACTTTAAAATGGTGATAGAAGAGATGGAAGATCGGAACAAGCATGTTATACTTATCGAAACTCCAACATGGCTGTAACTCTACTCATAATCTCATACATATGCACTGCTTCCCGTGCCCATTGGCAGTCCCCGCACCTCTGATTGGTTGCAGTCAGATGCCCCCACTCTGTGTGACAGCATGTGTGACCACAACCAATCAGATGCGCTGTGTGTGCTTCTCTATTGATGTAAAAATAAATAAACAAAAAAAATTGGCTTAGTGTCCCCCCTATATTGTGATACTAAGTAGAAATAAGCTGTGGTGTCCAAGGAAAAATGAAGAAACTCCAGCATCCACGTCCATTGTAAAAAAAAACAACTTTTTATTAGATATGCATTAAAAAAAGGCAAGTCCTGGACATTAAAATCCATAAGATCATGTAAAATGGAGATTTTACAAAAGACTTGCAGGATGTGACATCACACATAGTTAAAGCTGCAAGATTCAATATTATTCACTACACTGGGTGCAGACTTATTAGGCAAGTTGTATTTTAGCGAATTTTTTTTATTATTAATCAACAACTACGTTCTCAATCAACCCAAAAGACTCATAAATATCAAAGCTTATTATTTTTGGAAGTTGGAGCGGGTTTTTTTTTAGATTTGACTATCTTAGGAGGATATCTGTTTGTGCAGGTAACTATTACTGTGCAGAATTTTTAGGTAACTTAATAAAAACCAAATATATTCCCATCTCACTTGTTTATTTTCACCAGGTAAACCAATATAACTGCACAAAATTTAAAAATAAACGTTTCTGACATGTAAAAACAAAACCTCAAAAAATTAGCCACCTTTCTTTATGATGACACTCAACAGCCTACCATCCATAGATTCTGTCAGTTGCTTGATCTGTTTACGATCAACATTGCGTGCAGCAGCCACCACAACCTCCCAGACACTGTTCTGAGAGGTGTACTGTTTTCCCTACCTGTAGATCTCACATTTTATGAGGGACCACAGATTCTCTATGGGGATCAGATCAAGTGAACAAGGGGGCCATGTCATTATTTTTTCATCTTTTAGACCTTTACTGGCCAGCCATGCTGTGGACTCGTTGGATGCATGTGATGGAGCATTGTCCTGCATTAAAATCATGGTTTTCTTTAACGATACCGACTTCTTCCTGTACCACTGCTTGAAGAAGTTGTCTTCCAAAAACTGGCAGTAGTTCTGGGAGTTGAGCTTCACTCCATCCTCAACCCGAAAAGGTCCTACAAGTTCATCTTTGCTGATCCCAGCCCATACCAGTACCTACCTCCACCTTGCAGGCATCTGAGTCGGAGTGGAGCTCTCTGTCCTTTACTGATCCCGCCTCTGGCCCATCCATCTGGCACATCAAGAGTCACTCTCATTTCATCAGTCCATAAAACCTTTGAAAAATCATTCTTAAGATATTTCTTGGCCCAGTCTTGACGTTTTATCTTATGTTTCTTGTTCAAAGGGGGTCATTTTTCAGCCTTCCTTACCTTGGAAATGTCCCTGAGTATGGCACACCTTGTGCTCTTTGATACTCCAGTAACGTTGCAGCTCTGAAATGTGGCCAAACTGGTGGCAAATGGCATCTTGGCAGCTTCACGCTTGATTTTCCTCAATTCATGGGAAGTAATTTTGCGCCTTTTTTACCCAACACGCTTCTTGCAACCCTGTTGACTATTTGCCATGATTGATTGATTGTTCGGTGATCACGCTTCAAACGTTTGGCAATTTCAAGACTGCTGCATCCCTCTGCAAGACATCTCACAATTTTGGACTTTTCAGAGCCAGTTAAATCTCTCTTCTGACCCATTTTTACAAAGGAAAGGAAGTTGCCTAATAAGTGTGTACTCCTTATATAGGTAGTTGATGTCATTACACCCCACCCCTCTTCATTACAGAGTTGCACATCACCTGATTTACTTAATTGAGAGTTGGCTCTCAAGTCTACACAACTTGGAGTAGCACAACATGTATAAAAATTATCATGTGATCAAAATACTCATTTGACTAATAAGTCTGCACACAGTGTATTATTTTTACACACAATTACATTTCAATAAATATTCTTAAGCTCATCCCTCAGATTCATCCCTAAAGGTATTCTGGTTTCCAATAGAAAAATCCATATTGATTCTCTCCTGTGCATCAGTTTCATTATATCCCCACCTCTATTATGCAATGAGATTTTTTTTCTATAGCATTCAGTATTACATCCATAATTTTTAATAAAATGCTTCAAGGCACCTGATGGACTTCTACTACTTTTATTGTTAACATCATATACGTAGATGTTCCGAAATTCTAGACCTCAGACTACGACTAGTGCTCCCCACATATTGAACGTCATATGCAGTACATGTTAGAACATATATGACATGAGTGGTTCCACAATTGATTCATGATTTTAGGTCATACTCTCTTTTTGTAACACTAGAAATGGTCTTTTTTGTACTATACATGTACTTGCAGAGGCCATACAATTTTTGACCACATTTATAAGAACCTGTGGTTGAAAGCCATTTTTTCGGGTTTTCCAAATTTTCACTGATTCGGCTCACTGGGGGAGATTATCGAACCAATTATGCGATTTTGTTTAGGTACAAACCTAACCCCATTGTCCAATATGGATTTTATAGTGCAATCTGTGGTGAGAATGGGAAGACATTTTCTGATGATATTGATCACAGGATAATAGTCTATACTAAATTTTGTGGAAAAAACAATGGGACACTTGTCCCTCATTGCAGTGTCCATGTGGATCAGGTGAGCTGAATCTTTTTTCTTTTAAGTACAGATAATGTATATGGGTACAAGCTGCAGCCCCCAGCTGTGTGCTTATCTTGGCTGAGTATCAAAATAAGAGGGACTGCATGTGGATTTTTTTTATTATTTAAATAAATAATTTAAAAACAGGGCATGAGGCCCCCCCAGTATTGATATACTCAGCTGTTTTGATCCGGAACCATGGAAGACCACCATAAATCATTGGTAAAAGGTGACAAGAGCATTGGCAACTAATCTGGCCACCTTGCTAACCATCAACACTAGAAGTAGCCGTGGGGTGAACTAATATCCTGTGCACCGCGAACCCAGACGGAGAACTAGCTATCCTAAAGGAAGGAAAGATGAATAACTCTCTGCCTCAGAAAATAAAGAATAACAAGCCCCCCACATTCAAAGACTGCGCTGATATAGGAAAAACACAAAACACAGATAGATGATAGGATTAGTAAAAGGTGAGGCTCTACTGACTAAATAGGACAGGATAGGAAAGGGACTGATGGTGGCCAGAGAAAAACCCTGCAAAAATCCAAAAACCTGATAGTAGAAAAGACCCTCAGATCACTAGATCTGAACTCCGTCCTATACCAGGTGCTCTTGTCATACCAATGAACAGAAAGCAGGAACCATTACAAATTGAAGAAGCAAAAAACACATGGACTAATAGGAGCAATACTCCAAACATAGCTGCAGGGAGCTTCCAAGCTGAGCAACTGAGAGGGAAGATCCCTGCATGCAAATAACAGTAAATGACAAACTCAGATAAGAGCAAAAAGAACCAAACAACAAATAAAGAGCCAAGCACTTATCTGGGGTAGATGTGGTCTGGAGCAGGATGAAGCAGGCTGGTGAACAAAGAACAACTGACATCCGGCATAGCCTGCTAGCGACCAGGGTTTAAATAGGCAGAGAGTTAGCAATGGAAACACCCATTGCTCAACACACCTCGTCTCTGTCCAAACCATTCCTGGCCACAAGAGGGAGCCTCACAGCAGCAAAAGCATAACTGACATTCACAACACTTAGCCATGATAAAGCCAACAACTGGGAACTGGTATTTTCAGGCTGTGGAAACCCATGCTTATTTTGCCTCTAGCCTAAAAAGAGCAGCCTGCAGCCGCCCAGAATTGTCACATCCATTAGATGCGACAATCCAGGAACTTTACTCTGCTTATCCTAATTGCCCTGGTCTGGTGGCAATCGGGGAAATAAGGGGTTAATAACAGATTAGTAATGGGGAGGGTCTATGACACCCCCATTACTAATCTGTAAGTGAAAAGAAATAAACACAAACAATGAACAAAAATCTTTTATTTGAAATAAAATACTAATACAACTTTTTATAATTGGACAGTTGTGCTAATTTTCCTTCTACCTTCTATTTACTGCTGCACACCATCAGTGCTGGAATACTTGCACCCTTCCTAATAAATTCTATAGCTGGCAATCCTATGGACTGGTGAGCTGCCTCTCTCTCTTTACATTACTAATACAACTTATTTGAAATAAACAATACCCT
The DNA here is from genome assembly GCF_048569485.1 of Anomaloglossus baeobatrachus. Taxonomy (NCBI): domain Eukaryota; kingdom Metazoa; phylum Chordata; class Amphibia; order Anura; family Aromobatidae; genus Anomaloglossus; species Anomaloglossus baeobatrachus. Next base: position 675,398,968 of record NC_134353.1, on the reverse strand, counting down.
CTTTCATTGCTTTGTTAACCCCCAAAACACCCACGTTCGACATAATGAACATGAGGCCCCACAACAATTCCAGCTCTGCTACATTACTGAAGGCACAGCTCGTGGTGCAGACATTTCAGCACAAAATTTTAACCTCTTATCATAAAACCGCACAGAAATGGCGTCAAAACCGTTTTTGTGCATTTTTTGACAAGAGATGCAGATTTGTTGTTGAAATTTTTACACCATATTCCTGTACCCAATCTACACCTCCTGGCAAAAAAAACTGCATCAAATCTGCATGCGTAATGATACAGTATAGATATGATTTTCTGCCAGGAGGTGTAGATTGGTTGCTGGAATATGGTGTAAAATAAAATCAGCAACAAATCTGCATTTCGTGTAAAAAAAATGTGGTTTTTGGCCCAAAGTTGCAGGTATGTGTACTCAGTGGCCTCACTGAGGTCACTGAGTTTAATGACGTTACCTGAGGTTAGCTTACCTGCAGTGAATGAAAATAAGCTGAATAATGTCACCACTCATCACTATGGCTCTGTCTCTGCCTGAAGCTCTCAGTGGCCGACCATGTTCTATGCCAGTGTTCCGTGCCTTCTGTAACGTAGCACAGCTGGAATTGGTGTGGGACCTCGTGTGGATTTCGTCAGACCTGGATGTTTTGGGGGTTAATAAAGGGGTGAAAAGGGGGGTTTAGTATTTTATTTCAAATAAAATATTTTTTCGGTGTTTGTGTTTATTTCTTTTCACTTACAGATTAGTAGCTGGGGATCTAATAGACAATTTCCATTACTAATCTAGGGCTTAGTGACAGCTATGAGCTGTTATTAACCCTTTATTACCCTGATTGCTACTGCACCAGGGCAATCTGGATGAGCTGGGTAAAGTTTCGGGACTGTTGCATCTAATAGATGCAAAAATCCTGTGTGGCTGCAGCTGCTATTTTTAGGCTGGAGGGCCCAATAACCATGGATCTCCCAAGCCTAAGAATACCAGCTCCAAGCTGTCAGCTTTATCATGGCTGTGTATCCAAATTTGGGGGACTGCACCATTTTTGGTGGGACACCATTTTTTTTTAAATAATTATTTAAACAATTTTTAAAAAAGCGGCATGTGGTCTCTCTTATTTTTATACACAGCCAAATAAGAACACGACTGGGGGCTGCAGTCTGTAGCTGTATTCTTTATCTGTGCTGGGTATCATAATACGGGGGGGCCCTATGCCAATTGTTTTAGTTATTTATTTTTACACCAATAGAGACATGCTGCCACACAGTATGGGGGTGCATCTGACATCGATCAGAGATGCTGGGACTGCTGGTGGGCATGGGGAAGCAGTGCATATGTATGAGGTTAATGAGTTGCCATGGAAGTAATGTGAGTGGCCCTGAAGTAGTGTACAGTCACGCGATTTGCCAGATCCAGATCATTACGCACAATTACCTAAGAACTCCACTTACTCAGGAGGCAAATTCTGAGTTAGTGGGCCATGAAACGTGCATTGGAGCGGTGGGAAAGGACGGAGCAGCTTAGTTTAAACAGAGTTCAGTTTTCTCAGGACAGGTATTTCTTTTTACATTTGGATATGCTTCTATTGAGCTGCTTTTTCTGTATTTACCATATGATGTGGTAGTGGCAACTTGGGATAAGGTTCTCATTTTCTTTCACACTATTTATATATGCACTTTACCCTTATGGGGGACACTAAGCCATGACTGTGCAATATTTACACTGTTTCAGGGCTATGTTATTACTTAATCATTGTGTGCAATAGGCGAAATACTTTTACATACCCTATTGTGGTTTTACAGCACATATACACTTTTATCTTATATTTCATTCTTGTCATGTCATTTGATTATTACGATACTCATTTATTATATGCAAGTGGCACTTTTTTACTGTCTTAAGGAATATCCTTTTTTATATTTATATATAAATACACTTTTTAGAAACATCCTTTTTGTATGTGTAACAAATAAAAAATATTTTAATTTATGTGTATTGTAATTTATTGATTGTCATTGACTATTTCTTGCTTCCCCGTCTGGTACCCATACCTGTATCACCATAATCATTGCTACTACTTAATTGTTCTTTTAATAATTTATTAATAGCAGATAATTTTGTAGATTACTGCAAGAAAGGGATTAGAAAAGCAGGTAGCATTACACACAGAAAAAGAATTAGGTTTGAGCGAGTTTCATACAGTAGGAAATTCAACGTCAGAACAGATGAGCTGATGGAGTGCTGCACTTATAGTATAGAAAGAACATGACAGCAAAGACAGATTCACAGATGTCTCTCAGGAAAGCAGCAGAAAGTTCAGTTGATTGCCATCAGCTTAAAAAGGTATTCAGAGTGAGTGTTTTCCCTTAAAAATGGCAGTCAAGAGACCATTAAGAATAAGTAGAGATATAGTTGACCACCAAAGTTCTACTTAAGTTTTAGAATTAAAAGGAAATTTTTGAGACAATATGACAGTACACTTTATCAGGGGATTAGATATAGGGGGAAAGAGGCAACCGGGCTATTGACTGCCATGGGTACACCAGCCAGCTTATTTGCCTTACCCCGGGTAAATAGGTACAAATATATTGTCATGGTGTGAGAGGGTGAGAGTATATTAGTAACCATTATCCACTGTGAACTGCTGCAAAACATTTATTTACTGTTCATTGTATGCATTGTTACTGACCTGCCACAAGAGGCCGCTGTTTTGCATCTGCATTCAATTGTTTGGTTACTATAGCAACATCTCAATGGACTTCACCACTGGACTTCGAGGGCTGAGGAGGCGTGTGTGTGAGCTACAGGGAAAGCAAGAAGTACCGTATGTGTTAAGCCCACTTTACACGTTGCAATTAGTTGTACAATCGCATTTGCGATGTGACACGCCCAGGTTGCATATGGGATCTTATGAGATTTCACATTGGTCGTTCATTTGCTGTCACACGAGCGTTAGTAGTCTATGTTAAATTGATCAATGTTATGTGCGATCCTTTAGATCATGTGATCTGTGACGTATGCATTGGGCACCTTTTTTTTTTTTTTATTTATTGACTTGCCAAGCGTGTGTAATGTGTAGGGATGTGTTTTTACTATGTCATCTGCCATTCAGCTCTGCTACATGGCCGCTGACAGCAGACACAGACAGCCATGTAGCAGAGCTGAATGGCAGATGACAGCAGACACAGACAGAGCCGCACTGTCAGAATGAACTCGGGTGAACTTCACCCGACTTCATTGTGATGCTGCGGCTCTGTCTGTGTCGCGTCCTGATTAGCGGTCACCAGTGAAGGACTCACCGGTGACCGCTAATCTCCTAAATTACTGAAGTTAGCAGCCCTCTCTCATATACTCACCAATCCCCGATCCCCGGCACTGCACGGCGTTCACACTGCTCCGGCGGCTTTTACTGTTTTGAAAAAGCCGGCCGCCCATTAAACAATTTCGTATTCCCTGCTTTCCCCGCCCACCGGCGCCTATGATTGGTTGCAGTGAGACACGCCCCCACGCTGAGTGACAGGTGTCACACTGCACCCAATCACAGCAGCCGGTGGGCGTGTCTATACTGTGTAGTGAAATAAATAATTAAATAATTAAAAAAAACGGCGTGCGGTTCCCCCCAATTTTAAAACCAGCCAGATAAAGCCATACGGCTGAAGGCTGGTATTCTCAGGATGGGGAGCTCCACGTTATGGGGAGCCCCCCAGCCTAACAATATCAGCCAACAGCCGCCCAGAATTGCTGCATACATTATATGCGACAGTTCTGGGACTGTACCCGGCTCTTCCCGATTTGCCCTGGTGCGTTGGCAAATCGGGGTAATAAGGAGTTATTGGCAGCCCATAGCTGCCAATAAGTCCTAGATTAATCATGTCAGGCGTCTATGAGACACCCTCCATGATTAATCTGTAAATTACAGTAAATAAACACACACACCCGAAAAAATCCTTTATTAGAAATAAAAACACAAACATATACCCTGGTTCACCACTTTAATCAGCCCCAAAAAGCCCTCCTTGTCCGGCGTACTCCAGGATGCTCCAGCGTCGCTTCCAGCGCTGCTGCATGGAGGTGACCAGAGCTGCAGCAGACACAGCCGCTCCGGTCACCTCCACGCAGGTAATGAAGACAGCCGCGCGATCAGCTGCTGTCACTGAGGTTACCCGCTGTCACTGGATCCAGCGGTGGCCGCGGGTAACCTCAGTGACAGCTCAGCTGATCGCGCTACTCACCTCAGTTGCTGCGTGGAGGTGATAGGAGCGGCGGTGAGTAGCGCGATCAGCTGAGCTGTCACTGAGGTTACCCGCGGCCACCGCTGGATCCAGTGACAGCGGGTAACCTCAGTGACAGCTCAGCTGATCGCCGGCTGTCTTCATTACCTGCGTGGAGGTGACCGGAGCGGCTGTGTCTGCTGCAGCTCCGGTCACCTCCATGCAGCAGCGCTGGAAGCGACGCTGGAGCATCCTGGAGTACGCCGGACAAGGAGGGCTTTTTGGGGCTGATTAAAGTGGTGAACCAGGGTATATGTTTGTGTTTTTATTTCTAATAAAGGATTTTTTCGGGTGTGTGTGTTTATTTACTGTAATTTACAGATTAATCATGGAGGGTGTCTCATAGACGCCTGACATGATTAATCTAGGACTTATTGGCAGCTATGGGCTGCCAATAACTCCTTATTACCCCGATTTGCCAACGCACCAGGGCAAATCGGGAAGAGCCGGGTATAGTCCCAGAACTGTCGCATATAATGTATGCGGCAATTCTGGGCGGCTGTTGGCTGATATTGTTAGGCTGGGGGGCTCCCCATAACGTGGAGCTCCCCATCCTGAGAATACCAGCCTTCAGCCGTATGGCTTTATCTGGCTGGTTTTAAAATTGGGGGGAACCGCACGCCGTTTTTTTTAATTATTTAATTATTTATTTCACTACACAGTATAGACACGCCCACCGGCTGCTGTGATTGGGTGCAGTGTGACACCTGTCACTCAGAGTGGGGGCGTGTCTCACTGTAACCAATCATAGGCGCCGGTGGGCGGGTAAAGCAGGGAATACGAGATTGTTTAATGGGCGGCCGGCTTTTTCAAAACAGTAAAAGCCGCCGGAGCAGTGTGAACGCCGTGCAGCACCGGGGATCGGGGATCGGTGAGTATATGAGAGAGGGGGATAGACTGACATGGACAGAGAGTGAGGGACAGAGATAGTGACCGACTGACAGAGATTAGTGACTGACAGACATTGTGAGGTGCTTCAGAACGCAGCTTTTCAGCTGCGCTCTGAAGCGGACCTTTTTTAAGCTGTGGTGCAGAGCGCACACCTGCGCACATTGCATCAGACACCAAAATCGTATGAGGGATGTCACACGTTACAATTGACTAGGTTCGTGCAACAAAACGCTCAATTCTAGAGAATGATACGATGTGTTTGCGATCAACGGTTTTGCGTTCAATCCTGATCGCAAGTAGATGTCACACGCAGATACCTCACAAACGATGCCGGATGTGCGTCACTTACAACTTGACCCCAACGACAGATTGTGAGATATATTGAAGCGTGTGTAGCGGGCTTAATGGAAAGGAGCTGCCACAGAAACACTTAATTGAATTGAGAGAAGATTCGAGTTGGAGTTCAGCGAGGAAGACTGCAAGGTCTGTGAGCAGCATTCTGTGCCAGAGATTCACCATTCTGCTGTTGCTGGCTACAGAATTCATTGTCTTTCCTCCTCCTCACTCAACCCCCCCCACCTGACATATCCATCAATGTAAATGGCTGCTCACTTTCCCCAGTGCCACGTGCTCGCTGCCTGGGAGTAATCCTAGACTCTAATCTCTCTTTCAAGCCACACATTCAAGCCCTCTTCAGCTCCTGCCGCCTCCAACTGAAATATATTTCCCGGATCCATACATTCCTTTCCCAAGAAGCTGCAAAAACCCTAGTACATGCCCTTATTATCTCCTGCCTGGATTATTGCAAACTCCTGCTCTGTGGCCTCCCTTCTAACAGTTTCTCACCCCTACAATCTATTCTAAACTATGTTGCCCGCTTAATCCACCTGTCCCCCCGCTACTCCCCGACCTCTCCTCTCTGCTAATCCCTTCACTGGCTTCCCATCGCCCAACAACTCCAGTTCAAAACCCTAACCATGACCTACAAAGCCATCCACAACCTGTCTCCTCCCTACATCTCTAACATAGTCTCCCGGTACTTACCTGCACGTAACCATCGATCCTCACAAGATCTCCTTTTCTACTCCCCTCTCATTTCCTCTTCCCACCATCGCATCCAAGATTTCTTCCTTAGCGCCCCCATACTCTGGAATGCTTCGCCACAACATATCAGACTCTCGCCTACCTTGACAAGCTTCAAAAGGAACCTGAAGACCCACCTCTTCCAACAAGCCTACAACCTGCCGTAACCCTCAGTCTGATATAGCGCCGCACAATTAGCTCTACCCTCACCTACTATATCCTCACCTATTACTTGTAGACTGTGAGCCCTAACAGGCAGGGACCTCTATCCTCCTGTACCAGTCTATGCATTGTATTGTTTATGATTATTGTACTTGTCCCTATTATGTATACCCCTTTCACATGTAAAGCGCCATGGAATTGATTGCGCTATAATAATAAATAATAATATGAGTTCACTGTGAGAGGAACTCCTAGTCTATTGTTATGGCAGTTGGACACCATAGTACCCGGGTATGGTAGGTTGGGCCCAGGACCGCGTGCACATTATACTTATATATATATATATATATATGTATGGTACCAAAAAACCTATCTGTTCTGGTTAGACCGATTACACCAAATGTTAAAGGGGCTGTTTGGGGCCTCGTTAGTCATGGCAGAGCCTACTGTTCGACCGCTTTCCTGGTACTCGGGTTCCTGTTGGAGTCCCTAAGCTCCTCATCGTCTCCTTCAGCTTCATTGTTCACGGCAGAAACAGTCGTCTTTTTGGTCAGTCAGGTCCTGCTCTTTTCTCAAGAGCCCACTGACTTTCCGCTTACTGAGGGGATTCGTTAGGTATCCGCCAGGGAATGGCCACCACCCGGGCTGCACTGCATGTCCAGCATCCAGATTCAACCCAGAAGATCAAACCAAATTAAATTTATTGGGGTTTTCCTCCACCACGTATTTCACAGACGCAGTTTGCTCCTCTCCCTCAGGGACTCTCTTCACTCTGACTTCTTAACCGTTATTTTTCAAAGTAAGCCCCTCCCCTTCACTAACTACCTCTATCCTGGGAGTACCAAGGAAGCAGCTTACACATTGTGGCCACCTAGTGGCCGTTTAAACACATTACACCATAACATAAACACATAAACTTTAAACATTGCATTTCATACACAGTGGCATTGCATGTCTGAGGCAGCCAAACCTTACACCCTTACGGGAAGCAAAATTTGGGGAATTTTTGCAGTTGTAAAAGGATTTTCAGGGACTGGTTTATCTTGAGACACTCCATATACAAGATCCTAATGGTTGCCTAGGCCTTCAGCCTGTAACCCCTGTACAGTGACCTGGTCTTACACAGGAACCCCTGGAGTAAGATGCTGAATGATGGAGCAAACTGGCTGCAAGAAAGGTCAGCAATAGGGGTCTAAACTAAGAGGTCAAGTCAGGAAACAAAATTGGAAAACAAGTAGGTGGTCAAAATACAAGCCAAGGCCAAAAAATTGTTTGAAAATAGTAGCACAATAGCCGCTCTAGATCAGAGTTGTAACCTCAACCTGGCCATAGTAAGTAAATGACAGCCAGAGATCATCTGCTGGGACTTTTTTAATGAAAGGAGCCCTCTCATGGTACCTAGTGTAGCACCCCTGAGGTACTAGGTGCCACAAATGTAACCCGTGGAAATCCAAACCCCTGAATATCCGTGCCATAGTAAACACACCAGCACCTTCAGGCCACACACACAACCCCAACACCAACCAGGGAGACTGCCTAGTAACAGGTAAAATGGGAGGGCACTGATTGGATAGTACCACCCAGCCTGTACGGAAAGACCAATCTAGGAGGAGGGGCCAGTGGTCAGTTGAAAAAGGCAGAAGGAAGTGGTGTGCAGTCAGTCACAATGAGATAAAGAAGGAAGCAGTCTCTGTTAGGAGAGTCTGTTAGAAAGTCAGAGGAATTGAATTAGAGAGGAGAAGAGGAGTAGTAGTCTGAAATAGTAGAAAATAGAAAATACTGAAAAGACCTGCATTGAGAACGGAGTGCTGTAAAAGGAGTGAGAACTATGGAGTATGGAACAGGACTCCAGGCACCGTAGGTTACCTGTGGAAGCAGCAGACTCCAGGTACCATGGAGGGCCTGTGGAAGTTTGGAACCAAGGCTCACGGGACTCAGCACAAGGCGGGGTGCAGACCATAGGACAGTGGGACACTTTATGGTCAGCTGTTAACTCTGCCGGGTGAGAAGATCTCCAGAGTCCATCGCCAACCCCAAAAGTCTGAAGAAAAACCAGCAAAGAGGGGACCGGGGACTGAACCCCTTAAATAGTCCAGGCTGCCTGCAATAGGACCAATAGAGAATCAGAGGGGTTCCCAAGTAGCTCTAGGCCACGGAAGCCCATCACCAAGAAGTGTACACGGAGGACAGCCAACCCAGGTCACATCTGGCACGGAGAACAAGGGGAGTGGATACACCTGGGACCGGCACCCGCGGGTTCAGTACCACCACAGCAAAGTAAAGAAAGGCTAGTTAAACTACAATATTGGTGTGGACTGTTTCCTTGACAGTGTGCACTCACATAGACTGTTTCCCCACTACAACCCCCTTCATCCATTGCTGGGCCTGTCCCTACTTGCAGAGGGCTCTAACCATCTAGGCTGCATCACTCCATCAGCCCCAGCAGAAACCTGCAGCGGCGGCCCCAAATAACATGGCTGGACACCGCAAGTGGTGTAGTCGACAACAACTCTTTTTATTTTATTTTCTTTTATTTAAAACCCACTTTTATTTACTCCAAAAGACACCGCCAGGGTTACGGAATCGGACCCCGCCATGGCTGATGTCCCCGGATTAGTCAGGCCCGGTTCTGAGTCCCCCGACCCTGGGGCGGGCGTGTCACCAGCAAAGAATTAATAACATTCTTAGCTCACTGCAGCAAAACACAGGTGGATTGTAAAGAGACACTTAGGGGTACTTTGCACACTACGACATCGCAGGTGCGATGTCAGTGGGGTCAAATCGAAAGTGACGCACATCCGGCATCGCTGTCGACATCGGAGTATGTGAATCCTTTTAACTACAATTAACGAGCGCAAAAGCGTCGAAATCGTATGATCGGTGTAGCGTCGGTCATTTCCATAATTTCGGAAGGACTGATGTTACGATGTTGTTCCTCATTTCTGTGGCAGCACACATCGCTGTGTGTGAAGCCGCAGTAGCGAGGAACATCACGTTACCTGCGTACCGGCTGCAATGAGGAAGGAAGGAGGTGGGCGGGATGTTTACGTCCCGCTCATCTCCGCCCCTCTGCTTCTATTGGCCGCCTGTCGTGGGACGTCGCTGTGATGCCGCACGACCCGCCCCCTTAGGAAGGAGGCGGTTCGCCAGCCAGAGCGACGTCGCAGGGCAGGTAAGTGCATGTGAAGCTGCCGTAGCGATAATGTTCGCTACGGCAGCTATCACAAGATATTGCAGCTGCGACGGGGGCGGGGACTATGGCGCTCGGCATCGCTACCATCGGCTTGCGATGTCGTAGTGTGCAAAGTACCCCATAGTCTCAAATCTTACATTCTAAACATTTGTATGCTGCCATCGCTAAGCAATAATCGTGGCAATAGTGGAGTGACCAGGGAAGACGTAGAAAAAGTATGTTTAGACATAGATGTGACATATGGCTGCAAAATTAACCTTTTTACAGAAAAAAAAAGCTTAGCTATTTCTCTACTCTATATTAATTTAATGCTATCAAGAGAATTCATAAAAGTTTAATTGTTAGAAAAAAAAGTTAAATATATTAATCAAATGATGAGTAACAGCTGGTAGGAACAAGTACAAGATTTACAACAGTGAGATCAAGATAGCAGGTGAATAGTCAAGGAGAAACTTCATCCTTTATAAGGGGGTCAAACACACATGAACCACAAGAGGAAAAACATCAAAACTGGACCATCTGGATAGCTGTTTTAGAACAAAGTCCAGCCTTCATTTTCTAAACTGCTCTGACAAAATGAAACAGACTCTAAGCCAATTTTTTTGTATGCTTTTTCATTCTTTTTATTAAATACAATAGTGTCCACTGCAGCAATTTCCTTTGGCATGCATGGCTGCTAAATTACAACAGGTTCAAAAAAGTAGTTTCTAATAATGTTTAGTGAAAGCTTTTTTCCTTCTTGCATACATTTTTTTGTAATAAATATAGATTATTTTTTAAATAACTTGTTGTAGTCATATTTTTTATAGTTTTGCCAATATTGGGAGAAATTGTAAAGAAACACAATTAGTACGTGTCAATTTAAATTGTGTTCAAATTTCCATAGAATTGTTTTTATATATCAAACATGTGTTTTCTGTTTATTTAGTGGGGGAAGTATGTAATTTCTCACTCCCATAGGCACCCCTATGGCGTGATCTCGGGGCTCCGATGTGTTGTCATGACTGCTGGGGGTCAGCTGATGACTCTGTCTTGACAATTTTGCTGTGAACATCAGGTGCGTGACATTCGTACGAGATCATGATTTCTCATGCACTGCTCTGTATAGCACAAGCGATCAAATGATTGCAGCTTCAAGTTCCTTAAACGACCCTCCTAAGAAAAATAAAATAATTGAAAAAAAAAAATTATAACTTGCATATTTGGTATCACTGAGTTCAGAAATGTCTGATCCATGACAATATAAAATAAATTAATCTGTGAACAGCATAATGAAAAAAAAAATAATCAGAACCAAAAGCATAATTTATTTATTTTGTTTTTTACAAACTTCTGAAATTCTTTTCACCACTTAAATGAAAGAAAGAAAGAAAACTATATATGTTTGGTATCTATGTAACTATACTGAGGTCAGTTTTACCATGTAGTGAACATGGTAAATAGAGTTGAGCGCGGTTCGTGGTTCGTGGTTCTCCAGTTCGCGGCTCGAGTGATTTTGGGGCATGTTCTAGATCGAACTAGAACTCGAGCTTTTTGCAAAAGCTCGATAGTTCTAGAAACGTTCGAGAACGGTTCTAGCAGCCAAAAAACAGCTAAATCCTAGCTTGGTTTCTGCTGTAATAGTGTAAGTCACTCTGTGAATCAAACTATTATCACATTTCAGTGTATAGTGTGCGTGAACAGCGCCTTCAGATCACTGCTGTTTCTATAATGGCGATCGCCATTTTTTTTTTTTTTTTTCTTGTCTTCCTTCCCTAAGCGCGCGCGTCTTGTGGGGCGGGCCAGCATGTCAGCCAATCACAGACACACACACACCTAAGTGGACTTTGAGCCAGAGAAGCAACGGCATGTGTGATAGGATCTGCATGTCACATGTCCCTGCATTATAAAACCGGACATTTTCTTCACGAACGCCATTATCTGCCTTCTGCGTCTTTGGTGTCAGACATCAGTGTCGCAGCTCCGTCCTCCTGAGTCCTATAGCCGATACAGCTGTATGCGCTGCATACACAGCGTTAGACAGCATAGGGAGAGCACATTCTAGCAGTCCTTTTAAGGGCTCAAAGCGGCAGGGTCAGAGAGCCATAAGTGACAGGTCCTGCAAACAGCAACAGCGTCTGTGTAGCCCAGGTCAGGGATTTCCTCCCTGCATTTCACCATTAGGAGGGAATAGAAAGGCAGGCTTCCATTCCTCTACCCAGAGCACCACAATCCTGCCACTGTACCCTCTTGTCCTCTGCACACTCCAACTCATTCTAAGTAAGCCATTATACTAGCAAACACTCAGTGTACCTAGTGGCATCCTAAACGTGGCTATTGGACTTTGCTATAGTCCCACTAGTGCAAAGACATTAGCAGAGCACATCTGCCTGCATTGCACACTCCAAGTTTTTTAAACTAAGCAATTTTACTAGCAAACACTCAGTGTACCTAGTGGCATCCTATACGTGGCTATTGGACTTTGCTATAGTCCCACTAGTGCAAAGACATTTGCAGAGCACGTCTGCCTGCATTGCACACTACAACTTTTTTAAACTAAGCCATTTTTCTAGCAAACACTCAGTGTACCTAGTGGCATCCTATACGTGGCTATTGGACTTTGCTATAGTCCCACTAGTGCAAAGACATTAGCAGAGCACATCTGCCTGCATTGCACACTCCAACTTTTTTAAACTAAGCAATTTTACTAGCAAACACTCAGTGTACCTAGTGGCATCCTATACGTGGCTATTGGACTTTGCTATAGTCCCACTAGTGCAAAGACATTTGCAGAGCACGTCTGCCTGCATTGCACACTACAACTTTTTTAAACTAAGCAATTTTACTAGCAAACACTCAGTGTACCTAGTGGCATTCTATACGTGGCTATTGGACTTTGCTATAGTCCCACTAGTGCAAAGACATTTGCAGAGCACGTCTGCCTGCATTGCACACTACAACTTTTTTAAACTAAGCAATTTTACTAGCAAACACTCAGTGTACCTAGTGGCATCCTATACGTGGCTATTGGACTTTGCTATAGTCCCACTAGTGCCAAGACATTTGCAGAGCGCATCTGCCTGCGTTGCACACTCCAACTAATTATAACGAAGCCATTATACTAGCAAACACTCAGTGTACCTAGTGGCATCCTATACGTGGCTATTGGACTTTGCTATAGTCCCACTAGTGCAAAGACATTAGCAGAGCACATCTGCCTGCATTGCACACTCCAAGTTTTTTAAACTAAGCAATTTTACTAGCAAACACTCAGTGTACCTAGTGGCATCCTATACGTGGCTATTGGACTTTGCTATAGTCCCACTAGTGCAAAGACATTTGCAGAGCACGTCTGCCTGCATTGCACACTACAACTTTTTTAAACTAAGCAATTTTACTAGCAAACACTCAGTGTACCTAGTGGCATCCTATACGTGGCTATTGGACTTTGCTATAGTCCCACTAGTGCAAAGACATTTGCAGCACGTCTGCCTGCATTGCACACTACAACTTTTTTAAACTAAGCAATTTTACTAGCAAACACTCAGTGTACCTAGTGGCATCCTATACGTGGCTATTGGACTTTGCTATAGTCCCACTAGTGCAAAGACATTAGCAGAGCACATCTGCCTGCATTGCACACTCCAAGTTTTTTAAACTAAGCAATTTTACTAGCAAACACTCAGTGTACCTAGTGGCATCCTATACGTGGCTATTGGACTTTGCTATAGTCCCACTAGTGCAAAGACATTTGCAGAGCACGTCTGCCTGCATTGCACACTACAACTTTTTTAAACTAAGCAATTTTACTAGCAAACACTCAGTGTACCTAGTGGCATCCTATACGTGGCTATTGGACTTTGCTATAGTCCCACTAGTGCAAAGACATTTGCAGCACGTCTGCCTGCATTGCACACTACAACTTTTTTAAACTAAGCAATTTTACTAGCAAACACTCAGTGTACCTAGTGGCATCCTATACGTGGCTATTGGACTTTGCTATAGTCCCACTAGTGCAAAGACATTAGCAGAGCACATCTGCCTGCATTGCACACTCCAAGTTTTTTAAACTAAGCAATTTTACTAGCAAACACTCAGTGTACCTAGTGGCATCCTATACGTGGCTATTGGACTTTGCTATAGTCCCACTAGTGCAAAGACATTTGCAGAGCACGTCTGCCTGCATTGCACACTACAACTTTTTTAAACTAAGCAATTTTACTAGCAAACACTCAGTGTACCTAGTGGCATCCTATACGTGGCTATTGGACTTTGCTATAGTCCCACTAGTGCAAAGACATTTGCAGAGCACGTCTGCCTGCATTGCACACTACAACTTTTTTAAACTAAGCAATTTTACTAGCAAACACTCAGTGTACCTAGTGGCATCCTATACGTGGCTATTGGACTTTGCTATAGTCCCACTAGTGCCAAGACATTTGCAGAGCGCATCTGCCTGCGTTGCACACTCCAACTAATTATAACGAAGCCATTATACTAGCAAACACTCAGTGTACCTAGTGGCATCCTATACGTGGCTATTGGACTTTGCTATAGTCCCACTAGTGCAAAGACATTAGCAGAGCACATCTGCCTGCATTGCACACTCCAAGTTTTTTAAACTAAGCAATTTTACTAGCAAACACTCAGTGTACCTAGTGGCATCCTATACGTGGCTATTGGACTTTGCTATAGTCCCACTAGTGCAAAGACATTTGCAGAGCACGTCTGCCTGCATTGCACACTACAACTTTTTTAAACTAAGCAATTTTACTAGCAAACACTCAGTGTACCTAGTGGCATCCTATACGTGGCTATTGGACTTTGCTATAGTCCCACTAGTGCAAAGACATTTGCAGAGCACGTCTGCCTGCATTGCACACTACAACTTTTTTAAACTAAGCAATTTTACTAGCAAACACTCAGTGTACCTAGTGGCATCCTATACGTGGCTATTGGACTTTGCTATAGTCCCACTAGTGCCAAGACATTTGCAGAGCGCATCTGCCTGCGTTGCACACTCCAACTAATTATAACGAAGCCATTATACTAGCAAACACTCAGTGTACCTAGTGGCATCCTATACGTGGCTATTGGACTTTTGTCAATTCACAGTATTGGAACGTTATTTGCATGACATCTGCCTGCATTGCACACTCTAACTTTTTTAAACTCAGCCATTATACTAGCAAACACTCACTGTACCTAGTTGTATCCTAAACGTGGCTATTGTACTTTTGTCAATTCACAGTATTGGAACGTTATTTGCAGGACATCTGCCTGCATTGCACACTCAAACTTTTTTAAACTCAGCCATTATACTAGCAAACACTCACTGTACCTAGTTGTATCCTAAACGTGGCTATTGTACTTTTGTCAATTCACAGTATTGGAACGTTATTTGCAGCACGTCTGCCTGCATTGCACACTCAAACTTTTTTAAACTCAGCCATTATACTAGCAAACACTCACTGTACCTAGTTGTATCCTAAACGTGGCTATTGTACTTTTGTCAATTCACAGTATTGGAACGTTATTTTGCAGCACGTCTGCCTGCATTGCACACTCAAACTTTTTTAAACTCAGCCATTATACTAGCAAACACTCACTGTACCTAGTTGTATCGTAAACGTGGCTATTGTACTTTTGTCAATTCACAGTATTGGAACGTTATTTGCAGGACATCTGCCTGCCTTGCACACTCAAACTTTTTTAAACTCAGCCATTATACTAGCAAACACTCACTGTACCTAGTTGTATCCTAAACGTGGCTAGTGTACTTTTGTCAATTCACAGTATTGGAACGTTATTTGCAGGACGTCTGCCTGCATTGCACACTCAAACTTTTTTAAACTCAGCCATTATACTAGCAAACACTCACTGTACCTAGTTGTATCCTAAACGTGGCTATTGTACTTTTGTCAATTCACAGTATTGGAACGTTATTTGCAGCACGTCTGCCTGCATTGCACACTCAAACTTTTTTAAACTCAGCCATTATACTAGCAAACACTCACTGTACCTAGTTGTATCCTAAACGTGGCTATTGTACTTTTGTCAATTCACAGTATTGGAACGTTATTTGCAGGACATCTGCCTGCCTTGCACACTCAAACTTTTTTAAACTCAGCCATTATACTAGCAAACACTCACTGTACCTAGTTGTATCCTAAACGTGGCTATTGTACTTTTGTCAATTCACAGTATTGGAACGTTATTTGCAGGACGTCTGCCTGCATTGCACACTCAAACTTTTTTAAACTCAGCCATTATACTAGCAAACACTCACTGTACCTAGTTGTATCCTAAAGGTGGCTATTGTACTTTTGTCAATTCACAGTATTGGAACGTTATTTGCAGCACGTCTGCCTGCATTGCACACTCAAACTTTTTTAAACTCAGCCATTATACTAGCAAACACTCACTGTACCTAGTTGTATCCTAAACGTGGCTATTGTACTTTTGTCAATTCACAGTATTGGAACGTTATTTGCAGGACATCTGCCTGCCTTGCACACTCAAACTTTTTTAAACTCAGCCATTATACTAGCAAACACTCACTGTACCTAGTTGTATCCTAAACGTGGCTATTGTACTTTTGTCAATTCACAGTATTGGAACGTTATTTGCAGGACGTCTGCCTGCATTGCACACTCAAACTTTTTTAAACTCAGCCATTATACTAGCAAACACTCACTGTACCTAGTTGTATCCTAAACGTGGCTATTGTACTTTTGTCAATTCACAGTATTGGAACGTTATTTGCAGGACGTCTGCCTGCATTGCACACTCAAACTTTTTTAAACTCAGCCATTATACTAGCAAACACTCACTGTACCTAGTTGTATCCTAAACGTGGCTATTGTACTTTTGTCAATTCACAGTATTGGAACGTTATTTGCAGGACGTCTGCCTGCATTGCACACTCAAACTTTTTTAAACTCAGCCATTATACTAGCAAACACTCACTGTACCTAGTTGTATCCTAAACGTGGCTATTGTACTTTTGTCAATTCACAGTATTGGAACGTTATTTGCAGGACGTCTGCCTGCATTGCACACTCAAACTTTTTTAAACTCAGCCATTATACTAGCAAACACTCACTGTACCTAGTTGTATCCTAAACGTGGCTATTGTACTTTTGTCAATTCACAGTATTGGAACGTTATTTGCAGGACGTCTGCCTGCATTGCACACTCAAACTTTTTTAAACTCAGCCATTATACTAGCAAACACTCACTGTACCTAGTTGTATCCTAAACGTGGCTATTGTACTTTTGTCAATTCACAGTATTGGAACGTTATTTGCAGGACGTCTGCCTGCATTGCACACTCAAACTTTTTTAAACTCAGCCATTATACTAGCAAACACTCACTGTACCTAGTTGTATCCTAAACGTGGCTATTGTACTTTTGTCAATTCACAGTATTGGAACGTTATTTGCAGCACGTCTGCCTGCATTGCACACTCAAACTTTTTTAAACTCAGCCATTATACTAGCAAACACTCACTGTACCTAGTTGTATCCTAAACGTGGCTATTGTACTTTTGTCAATTCACAGTATTGGAACGTTATTTGCAGGACGTCTGCCTGCATTGCACACTCAAACTTTATTAAACTCAGCCATTATACTAGCAAACACTCA
Organism: Anomaloglossus baeobatrachus; assembly: GCF_048569485.1. Lineage (NCBI taxonomy): Eukaryota > Metazoa > Chordata > Amphibia > Anura > Aromobatidae > Anomaloglossus > Anomaloglossus baeobatrachus. Next base: position 675,381,738 of record NC_134353.1, on the reverse strand, counting down.
CTGTACCTAGTTGTATCCTAAACGTGGCTATTGTACTTTTGTCAATTCACAGTATTGGAACGTTATTTGCAGCACGTCTGCCTGCATTGCACACTCAAACTTTTTTAAACTCAGCCATTATACTAGCAAACACTCACTGTACCTAGTTGTATCCTAAACGTGGCTATTGTACTTTTGTCAATTCACAGTATTGGAACGTTATTTGCAGGACGTCTGCCTGCATTGCAAACTCAAACTTTTTTAAACTCAGCCATTATACTAGCAAACACTCACTGTACCTAGTTGTATCCTAAACGTGGCTATTGTACTTTTGTCAATTCACAGTATTGGAACGTTATTAGCAGCACGTCTGCCTGCATTGCACACTCAAACTTTTTTAAACTCAGCCATTATACTAGCAAACACTCACTGTACCTAGTTGTATCCTAAACGTGGCTATTGTACTTTTGTCAATTCACAGTATTGGAACGTTATTTGCAGGACGTCTGCCTGCATTGCACACTCAAACTTTTTTAAACTCAGCCATTATACTAGCAAACACTCACTGTACCTAGTTGTATCCTAAACGTGGCTATTGTACTTTTGTCAATTCACAGTATTGGAACGTTATTAGCAGCACGTCTGCCTGCATTGCACACTCAAACTTTTTTAAACTCAGCCATTATACTAGCAAACACTCACTGTACCTAGTTGTATCCTAAACGTGGCTATTGTACTTTTGTCAATTCACAGTATTGGAACGTTATTTGCAGGACGTCTGCCTGCATTGCACACTCAAACTTTTTTAAACTCAGCCATTATACTAGCAAACACTCACTGTACCTAGTTGTATCCTAAACGTGGCTATTGTACTTTTGTCAATTCACACTACTGCAAATCTATGTGCAGCACCTCTGCATGACAACCTCGTGCTCTGTTTTTAATAAGCTATAATGATAGCACAAAATACTGCCATTTTGTGGCATCATAGAACTGGCTGTTGTATTCCATTAGTGCCCCACTGGTGACAAGCTATTTCTAGCACCTCTACATCACACCCTCATGCACATTTTGCTACGCTAATGTTATAGCAAACTCATGGAATTCATTGCTGCATTTCATAATTCGGAGGGATAGTAAGTCAGGCTTCCTTTAGCTTTTCCTTCTGTTCATAGACAGCATCTCCAAGACAAATTTCCCCTCCACGTCTAAGTGTGGAGAGGCAGCTAGTGCGCATGCGTGTGCCGATGTACCCCAGCTGCAGCATAATTACAGTGTTTCGCCTAGTGAGTATGCTCAGCCTGACTGTGCCATTCCTGACGCTAAGTTTTCATTTCGGGATACAGCGCATGCTCCCACACTAAGTGTGAAAAGCCTCTTTGCACAGGTGCTTGCATTCCGTGCCGGGTATAAGTCCTGTTTTGGGCATAGACACCATGCTAAAGCTGATAGTCTTTTTTCAGAGACTGTATTTCATGCTACTGAGCATGCTCAGGCACTTCCTGCATCAGAGACTAGGTCCGGTAATGAACTCTTTGGCCCTGGCCCTGATGTGGGGGTCCCATATAGACCACAGGGCATCAGGTGTCCTCCCAAATGGCTTGCAGAGGCCCACACCTATGACTTGTCACCGCATTATTGATGCTCAGACGATGACTGGTGAGGTGTTTGGGTCATGGCAGCCATGAGGTCATCATTGAAGTTGCGTTTCCAAATAGGACGCTAGTTATGCCACTCATGACGTGTCACTCTACTTTTGTCTCCAGGAGGTGCATTGTGGTTCACCCTGGTTTGGGGCGGACCCAGGTTATAAAAGGGGCTGGAGCCAACAAGGAGGTGCGCAGTCTTCTATTATGCTCCGAAAGAGCACACCTCCATGTGTTGAACCCATTGCGGCTTTAGGCCAGAGGTAGGCAGGGATCGGGTGGTGGATGCAGGCCACCACCACAGTTGGTAACGCAGAACGGTTAAGACCAGCTCCTGTCCTAACAGTCCTGCTTGTGCAGCCCAGTGGCATTAACAGGCCTGCTGCTGCTGATGCACCTGCTGTCCACAGGTGTGGCCCCTACGCACACGGTCAGCGTACTCAATGGCCCCTGTGTTGTTAACAGGGAGTTCCTGGGCTGGGTGGGCATGTGGACCCTGTGACGCTAACAGGGCTCACAGTCTCCAGATCCGAATGGCGTCTAACTCGGTTCAGGCTACTATTAGTTTCATAGCCACACAGCTCTGTATCCTCCACTAAACCTTCAAGTTGCCAACCTCTCCTTTTCCAACTGGGAGCACGGTGGACACTGACTGCTGATGGGGATATATACCTTTCTCTTTCTTTTCTTATTAATTTTCGTTATATAGCGGTCACAGATTATATACCACTTTATCCAAATCTGCCAGTCCCACTGTAACAGATGTTGTTTCTTCAGCAAATGTTACAGTTGCTTAACCACCAAATCCACGGACCAAAACTTTTTTCCCCTTTCCAACACACCTGTTCCCCTTTCCAACAGCATCTGTCCTTTTTCAACTCATTTTGGGATATGACCAAAAGTGCAACTGTGCAGGGACACCGTACTCAACGCCATCTCAGCACAGCAGCCATCCCTCGGTCCCTCCGATGTGGACAAGTAAAAGACCATTTCCTCCTATCCATGACAAAGCGTTGAGATTCACTCTGTGCAGCACTGGTGTTTAGTGGACAAGTAGATCTAAGATTGCGTACCACATTCTGCAGATACTCCTGTATACGTGCGTCTATTTCTATGGCAGGAATTAGTTCGCCAAATTTTGTCTTGTACCGGGGATCTAACAGTGTGGCAACCCAGTATTCAGGATTAGTTCAAATTCATACAATCCGAGGGTCATGTAGGTAGTGCAGCAAGAAGGCGCTCATGTGTCTTGTGCATCCAGGAGGACCAAGTCCTTGGTGTGTTGGTGGCAGAGAGGTGAGAATCGTGCATCCTTCCTCTGCCCTCTCCCCCCAACCTCGCACAACCGAAATGTGAGCAAGCTCTCACTCATCTGCTGAGTCTTCCATGCCCATCGCCAGTTCGTCCTCCATTTCTTCATGGGCTCCTGCACTTTCATCAACACTTTTTGCTGATACTATGCGCCCTTGTTAATCCCTCTCCCTCACCATGACTGCCGCATAGGTGCCGCTGACCATCTGGACCTCGTAGATCTTGTTATCCCTTCCGCATATGACTCCTCCTGTACTTCCTCCCCTTCCTCTTGTCCCAACACCTGACTCCGAATAATAATTACAGTGTGCTCCATCATGTAGATGACCAGAATTGTCACGCTGAGAATGACATTGCCAGTGCTAAACATCTTCGTCGACATTTCAAAACTGTGTAGCAGGGTGCATAGGTCCTTGATCTGACACCACTCCAGCAGCGTGATCTGCACCACCTCTGGATCAAGTTATCCCAGGCTATATGTCTTACCGTATTTCAGCAGGGCTCTGCGGTGCTGCCACACACGCTGCAACATGTGCAGATTCCAATTCCTGCGTGTCGAAACATCGCATTTACGGCGTTTAACTGCCAGACCCTAAGACTTCCGGAGTGATGAAAGTTGTTGAGCTGCTGTGTGCGCACGATGGAAGTGAGCATATAGCGAGCGTGCCCACTGCACAAGGCCATGTAGGCCGTGATGGTGTTTTAAAAATTGCTGGCGAATTCGGTTCAACACGTGAGCCCTAAAAGGCACGTGTGTCACATTGCCCTGAGGATGGCCCGCAGCCAGGTTTGCATCATTGCCGCACACGGCTGTTAAGTCACCAACGGAGTCCGCTCCGTCAATTTGTACTCCGGTCGCCAGGTGACAACGTGTTCCTTTCATGAATAGTGCTGATGATGGGAGAGTAGTCGATGCCAGCGGCGCAGGTGGACGCAGGTTATGCTCACCCACTGGGCTGCATTACCTTGACAGATGCAGAATCTCTGGCTGAATGTAGCTGGTGGGTATCTCACAGATGATATACCATCATTCAGCTACAACCAATGGGAAGACACCACACCCTTTTTTATGCCCATCCTGTCTGCAGACCACTGCCAGACATAGCTATGAACCTCTGGTTAATTTTACCCCCAGTTCAGTTTTATGATTTTGTGTGCTTGTTACCTGACTACTTTTCCTGCTTGCTGTTTATGTACCTTGTTGGCCGATACGCATTTCACCTCTGCTTGTTTTCTGATTCTTTCCTGGCCGTCCCATTCTGTTCCTGTTCCTCAATTAATGTTTTGACCCTGCCTGACTACTATTCTCTGTAATAGCGGTGTGACTCACATTTCCCATACATTTCAAAGTAAAACTTTGACCGCCTGATGGCATTGAGCTCTGCTGCCAGCATAGTAAGGAGGTGTGTGGTAGTCCTTGTGCGCAGTTGCAAGGAAGGGTGGCCTGACCACACAGGGTTTGCGCCAAGGTAGAGGACCCACACGAGGTTGAAGAGGCAGAAGCAGTGTATTAACTTCTACATACAGAACAAGGATTGAAACAACTCGTGGGGACGGCAAGACTTGTACAGCAGACCCTTCTCCATCTCTCACCATAGTTTGCCAGTGCCCAGTCAGTGACATGTAATGACCCTGTCTATGCTTACTGGTCCAAGTATCTGTGTTGAAATGCACCCTGTCGCACACAGATTTTCTCAAGGAAGTGGTGATGTTGTGTGCGACATGCTGGTGTAGCGCGGGCATGCTTTTCTTGGAGAAGCAGTGGTGATTGGGCATCTGGTACTGGGGCACAGCGACAGACATAAGGTCTGTAAAATCCTGTGTGTCCACTACGCGTAAAGGCAGCATTTCGGTAGCCAACAGCTTACAGAGGGATAGAGTCAACCACTTAGCTTTGTCATGGGTCGCAGTAAGTGGCCTTTTATTTGACCACATCTGAGGGACAGAGATCTGGCTGCTGTCTGTAGACGGTGTTGAGTAGGGTGTCCCTGGAAAAATGCAGGTTTGTGAGAAAAGTGCAGGCGGAGACATGATGTTGCCTTCATCTTGCCTTCAGATCTGTTCATCTTGTATCATTTTTAAAAAACACAGCAAGCAAGGGTTACTCCAAGCGGAGTCTACCTTTTTTCCCCAAATTGGGCACACAGACACCCCATCAGTGGCAGGACTTGTGCCCTAGTTACAAACAGGATGTTTTGATTTGCATCAAGCACATTCCAAATCCACAAGCATTTACTCTCCCCAGGATGACACAGGGGTAGTAAATTCCTTCTGGATCCATGACTTGTTCATTTTGATGAACGTCAGTCTGTCCACATTGTCACTGGACAGACGCGTGCGCTTATCTGTCAGCACACACCCAGCAGCACTGAAGACACGTTCAGAGACAACGCTGGCAGCTGGACACGACAAAATCTTCAAGGCGTAACTGGAGAGCTCTTGACATTTTTCTAGATTTGAAGCACAAAAGGAGCAAGGCTCCATTTGCAAAGTCATTGCATCGATGTTCATTTGGAGATACTCCTGTATCATCCTCTCCATCCGTTGACTATGTGACACACTTGATGTCTCTGGTGGCCTTGCAAAGGAGGGTCTAAAAAAATTATGAAAAGATTCCATAAAATTGCTGTTACCAGCACCAGATACGGTCCTACTGGTACGGGTAGACTGTTGAAGATGACGAGGCCGTCCCATGTTTGTCAAGTTACAACTGGGAGAATCACTCCCTTCACCTGCACGGTTGTTTGGTGGAAAAGCCGAGCTAAGATCGAGTAACAGCTTCTGCTGATACTCCTGCATACGTGCGTCCCTTTCTATGGGTGGAATTATGTCACAAAATTTGGACTTGTCCCGTGGATCTAATAGTGTGGCAAGCCAGTAGTCATCATCACTTCTAATTTTGACAATACGAGGGTCATGTTGGAGGTAGTGCAACAAGAAGGCACTCATGTGTCTTGCGCAGCCATGCGGACCAAGTCCACGCTGTGTTTGTGGCATAGAGGTGCTACCCGTTCTTTCTTCCTCTGTCATCTCCCCCCAACCTCTTTCAACTTAAATTTGACCAAGGTCCCCCTCATCAGCTGAGTCTTCCATGTCCATGGACAGTTCGTCCTCCATATCTTCATGTCCTCCTGCACCTTCCTCAACATCTCGCCTGCTACCATGCGCCCTTGTTGATCCCTGTCCCCCATGGTCCCATGCCTGCCGCGTTGGTGATGATGAACGTCTGGACCTTGGTGATGTTGTTGTGTCTTGCGCATATGAATCCTCCTGTAGTTCCTCCCCTTCCTGTTGTCCCACCCCCTGACTCCGAATAGTGTTTAGCGTGTGCTCCAGCATGTAAATGACTGTAATCGTCATGCTGATAATGGCATTGTCAGCGCTAAACATATTCGTCGCCATGTCGAAACTGTGCAGAAGGGTGCATAGGTCCGTGATCTGAGATCACTCCAACAGGGTGATCTGCCCCACCTCTGCATCTCGTTGGCCCAGGCTATACGTCATGACGTATTGCACCAGGGCTCTGCGGTGCTGCCACAGTCGCTGTAACATGTGGAGAGTTGAATTCCAGCGTGTCGCCACATCGCATTTCAGGCGATGAACCGGCAGGCTGAAAGACTTCTGGAGCGATGCAAGTCGCTCAGCTGCGGCGCTTGAACGGCGGAAGTGAGCACTGCAGACAGTTTCCGTGCCCTGGTCAGAAGGCCATCTAGGCCGGGATAGTGTGTTAAAAATTGCTGGACAACAAGGTTCAACACGTGAGCCATACAAGGCACGTGTGTCACCTTGCCCAGGCGAAGGGCCGCACCCAGGTTTGCAGCATTGTCGCACACGGCCTTACCAGGCTGCAGGTTGAGTGGAGACAACCATTTATTAAACTCGGACCGCAGAGCTGACCACAACTCCTCAGCTGTGTGACTCTTATTCCCAAGACATGTCAAGCTAAAGACCGCCTGATGCCGTTGCGCTCTGCTGCCAGCATAGTAATGAGGGGTGCGTGATTCCTTCTGCGCAGTGAGAACGCTGGTGGCCTGACCAGGCAGGCTTGGGGCGGAGGTGGAGGACCCAGATGAGGTGGAGGATGCAGAAGCAGTGGCGGAACTTGGACAGACAGAGGATTGACACACAAGTCGTGGGGACGGCAAGACTTGTGCAGCAGACCCTTCACCATCTATCACCATAGTTACCCAGTGCCCAGTCAGCGACATGTAACGTCCCTGTCCATGCTTACTGGTCCAAGTATCGGTGCTGAAATTCACCCGTTCACACACAGAGTTTCTCAAGGAAGCGGTGATATTGTGTGCGACATGCTGGTGTAGCGCGGGCACACCTTTCTTAGAGAAGTAGTGGCGACTAGGCACCTGGTACTGGGGCACAGAGACAGATATAAGGTCTCTAAAATCCTGTGTGTCCACTAGGCGGAAAGGCAGCATTTCTGTAGCCAACAGCTTGCAGAGGGATAGAGTCAACCTCTTCGCTTTGTCATGGGTCGAAGGAAGTGGCCTTTTATTTGACCACATCTGAGGGACAGAGATCTGGCTGCTGTGTGTAGACGGTGTTGAGTAGGGTGTCCCTGGAAAAATGCAGCTTTGGGAGGAAAGTGCAGGCGGAGACATGATGTTGCCTTCATCCAAAGTTGGTGCTATCGATGTCTGAGAGAGCTGTACACACTCACTTGTTTCCCCTTCCAAACCAACTGACGACCTACCAAGCAAACTGCCTGTTGCGGTTACAGTGGTGGAAGTTGTGGGTGGAAAAACAGGTGTGACAGCTGTCCCCACAGTCCTAGAAGATGACGAGCGCGCGGATGCCCTGGAAGGGGCAGGCGGTGGATGGTTGGCTCCACTAGGCCGCATTGCAGCACGGTGAGCTTCCCACCAGGCCATATGATATTTATTCATGTGACGATTCATGGAAGAAGTTGTCAAACTGCTGAGGTTTTGACCTCTACTAAGATAACCATGGCAAATGTTACAGATCACATAATTTGGCCGATCTTTTTTTATGTCAAAAAAGGACCAGGCTAGGCAAGGCTTAGAGGCCATGCGACCTGTTGATCCACCCCGAATAATGCTCAGAGGCAGAGTGGTGGCTGAGGATGCAGTTGTAGACGTGCTACCAGTGCTCCGACTGTGTCCAGGAAGGCGCCAGGTTACTTCGACGTCGGTTGCATCCTCCTCCACCGCCTCTATTGACCTCCTCGAGTGTCTGACTGTGGGTTGACAGTAGGTGGGATCTAGAACTTCATCATCAATTGTTGTGTTTGCACTCCCCTCCCCCTCAGACCGAGTTTCTTCTTGCCCTGACCGAATATTTAAGTTGTCATCCCAATCGGGTATCTGCGTCTCATCTTCATCAGTATGTTCCTCATTGCCTATAACCACAGTTGTTGGAAAGGCAGCATTTTGGTAGCCAACAGTTTACATTTTATGAAAGTCAACCTCCAAGCCATGTCATGCCCTTCTAAAAGCATGTATAACACAGCGAGGGGACTCCAACCACAGTCTCCCTCGTTGCCACTCACTGGGCCACACACACCCCACTTGACTGGCATCGGTTGAGCCCCCTTTTGAAAAAGAAAAAGATGCTTTGCATGAAGCACTCTCAAAAATACGCGTGCCTTTCCCGTCCCCTGGCTGACCCCGGGGAAGAAAAGTCCTCTGAGAGCCATGACTTGTTCATCTTGGTTCTTTTAGAAACACAGCGAGGGGACTCCAACCACAGTCTCCCTCGTTGCCACTCACTGGGCCACACACACCCCACTTGACTGGCATCGGTTGAGCCCCCTTTTGAAAAAGAAAAAGATGCTTTGCATGAAGCACTCTCAAAAATACGCGTGCCTTTCCCGTCCCCTGGCTGACCCCGGGGAAGAAAAGTCCTCTGAGAGCCATGACTTGTTCATCTTGGTTCTTTTAGAAACACAGCGAGGGGACTCCAACCACAGTCTCCCTCGTTGCCACTCACTGGGCCACACACACCCCACTTGACTGGCATCGGTTGAGCCCCCTTTTGAAAAAGAAAAAGATGCTTTGCATGAAGCACTCTCAAAAATACGCGTGCCTTTCCCGTCCCCTGGCTGACCCCGGGGAAGAAAAGTCCTCTGAGAGCCATGACTTGTTCATCTTGGTTCTTTTAGAAACACAGCGAGGGGACTCCAACCACAGTCTCCCTCGTTGCCACTCACTGGGCCACACACACCCCACTTGACTGGCATTGGTTGAGCCCCCTTTTGAAAAAGAAAAAGATGCTTTGCATGAAGCACTCTCAAAAATACGCGTGCCTTTCCCGTCCCCTGGCTGACCCCGGGGAAGAAAAGTCCTCTGAGAGCCATGACTTGTTCATCTTGGTTCTTTTAGAAACACAGCGAGGGGACTCCAACCACAGTCTCCCTCGTTGCCACTCACTGGGCCACACACACCCCACTTGACTGGCATCGGTTGAGCCCCCTTTTGAAAAAGAAAAAGATGCTTTGCATGAAGCACTCTCAAAAATACGCGTGCCTTTCCCGTCCCCTGGCTGACCCCGGGGAAGAAAAGTCCTCTGAGAGCCATGACTTGTTCATCTTGGTTCTTTTAGAAACACAGCGAGGGGACTCCAACCACAGTCTCCCTCGTTGCCACTCACTGGGCCACACACACCCCACTTGACTGGCATCGGTTGAGCCCCCTTTTGAAAAAGAAAAAGATGCTTTGCATGAAGCACTCTCAAAAATACGCGTGCCTTTCCCGTCCCCTGGCTGACCCCGGGGAAGAAAAGTCCTCTGAGAGCCATGACTTGTTCATCTTGGTTCTTTTAGAAACACAGCGAGGGGACTCCAACCACAGTCTCCCTCGTTGCCACTCACTGGGCCACACACACCCCACTTGACTGGCATCGGTTGAGCCCCCTTTTGAAAAAGAAAAAGATGCTTTGCATGAAGCACTCTCAAAAATACGCGTGCCTTTCCCGTCCCCTGGCTGACCCCGGGGAAGAAAAGTCCTCTGAGAGCCATGACTTGTTCATCTTGGTTCTTTTAGAAACACAGCGAGGGGACTCCAACCACAGTCTCCCTCGTTGCCACTCACTGGGCCACACACACCCCACTTGACTGGCATCGGTTGAGCCCCCTTTTGAAAAAGAAAAAGATGCTTTGCATGAAGCACTCTCAAAAATACGCGTGCCTTTCCCGTCCCCTGGCTGACCCCGGGGAAGAAAAGTCCTCTGAGAGCCATGTCCACATTGTCAGTGGACAGACACGTGTGCTTATCTGCCAGCAGACCCACAGCAGCACTGAAGACAGGTTCCGAGAGAACGCTGGCTGCAGGACACGACAAGATCCCCAAGACGTACGTGGCGAGCTCAGGCAATTTATCAAGATTGGAAGCCAAGAATGAGCAGGGCTCAAGTTGCACAATAATGGCATGTTTCCTTGCATATACTCATATATCTGTGTGTCCTCCTCTTTTTCCTTGTCCAGCTCTTTTGTTTTCGCATGAGTATATGTCCTTGTCACTTTCCCATGTGTTGTGAGTTGTTTGTGACCTTTTGGACACCTTTGAGGGTGTTTTCTAGGTGTTTTTCTGTGTTTGTGATTGCCTGCCATTGTTTCCTATGCAGTTCGAGTTCGGTTCATCGAACGTTCGACGAACCGAACTCGAACGGGAGGTCCGTTCGGCGAACCAACCTCGAGCCGAACCGCGACCGGTTCGCTCATCTCTAATGGTAAATAAAAAAAAACATTAAAACAATTGAGGAATATTATTTTTTTTTTTTGTTTGCAATTTCACCGCACTTAGAATTTTTGTCCCATTTTCCAGTAAACTATATGGTAAAATGAATGGTTTCATTCATAAGTAGTAATGGACATACCTGGAACGTGAAACTCCAGATCCGAGTGGGTTCAAAATATATATATGCATTATCTTTGCTGTGTATCATATTAAGTAGAGCCACATGCAGCTTTTTTTTTTTAATAATTAAATAATTTTTAAAAATCGGTGTGTGGTCTCCTCCAATTTTGATACCCAGTCATGATAAAGCCAACAGATGGGAGCTGGTATTCTGAGGCTGAGGAGGCCCATGGTTATTTGCCCCCCCCCAGCCTAAAAATAGCAGCCCGACTCCACCCAGGATTGTCTCGTACATTAGATGTGACAATCCAGAAACTTTACCCGGCTCATCTTGATTTTCCTGGTGTGGTGGCAATTTGGGTAATAAAGGAGATAATGACAGCTCACAGCTGCTAGTAAGCCCTAGATTAGTAATAGGAGGAATCCATGAGACCACCCCATTACTAATCTGTAAGTAAAAGAATTAAGCACAAACACCGAAAAAATCCTTTATTTAATAAAAAATTAATAAAAAATACAAAAAAACCCTCTCTTTCATCCTCATGTTAAGCCCCAAAACATCCAGGTCTGACATAATCCCCTTTTCAGCCTTAGGCTATTTTAATTCTCCCTTTGCAGATTTTCTATCCGCCCATAAATTGTAGATTTTTTAACCAAAAGAGAGGCATTCGTTTGATAGGAACCCAAGAAAAAAAAAGAGGTCTCCTTGCTTTTGGTTGTAGGGCACACATAAAACTGGCCATTTTTGTGTCCTAACTATCTCAATTTGTACATGTTTTTCCTAGCAGTAATGCATGTCTCTATTCCCATATTCATTGCTACACATATCTTAGCACTACAGAGTGAAACTGTTTCCTTTGTGTTATTATGCTGCATGTTCAATTTTCACCTGCTCACATTAGAAAGGTAGGATGTGCCATCAGTCTTTTTCTCTGAAAATAACAGCCCGCAGCTGCCCCAGAAATGGAGCATAAGATATGACAATTCTGGCACTGTACCTGGCTCTTCCCAATTGCCCTGGTGTGGTGGCAATCAGGGTAATACTTTTGGGATTGATGTCAGCTGTGACTTGACAGCTGGCATCAAGCCCAGGAATTAGTAAGTCTAAAGTTAAAAAAAACATAGAGACAGGAAAAAATTGTTTATGTTAAAGACTTCCCCACATGCCCTTGTTCACCAATATATTATTTAAAAAAATCCTGGAACTTCTAAAGTAATCCAGTTGGTGATTAAAGACTCTCCCACACTCCCTCATTCACCAATTTATTAGTTCAAAAAAGACTGATTGATTTCAATGAAGCTGCATTCTGAGAACTCTCTCAGAATGAAGCTTCTATAGGTCACTGCTAGTCACCGGTGACCTGGAATTTCTCAGGAGCAGTGACTTTAGTAACTCAGTGATGTCGTTGCTAGTGACAAATTCTGGGTTGCTGCTGACCGGCAGTTACCTATGCAGCCGCATTCTGAGAAAGGTCTCAGAACAGCTCCATAGGAATCAATGGGCGTTTTTGGACATTGCATTTTGGAATATATCGGAACTTCCAGGATTTATTTTGAAGTAATAAGTTGGTGAATGAAGGAGTGTGGCACAACAAACTTTTTAACATACTTACATTCCCCGAACTCCGAAATCGGACAGACTCTTTTTTTAGTCCGTGTTTGAGTCTGAGACCTGGGCACCCAATGATCAGTACAAACTCCAAACTTCACAGTTCGGATTTGCTCATCATACACAGGTGCTCAGTGTATAGTGTATAGTGTGTGTGTGTGTGTGTGTGTGTGTGTATGTACATGTAATACACTGACTTACCAGTGACTTCTCTAATTGAAGTAATTCATCTTCATTTTTCATCCATAGCAGACCGCTAGTACTTCTTCCAGACAGGATTAATCTCTGCACAAAATAACACACAGACACAGAGCACATTCCCCACTTCTTCCCATACTACATTGCACCAAATAAAGAAACAAAAGCCACAGTGCTGCCCTGCACAGTAAGGCTATATTCACACATTTTTTTATGTAAATTAAAAGCTGCTTTTCAAATTATCAGCAAAAGCTTGAGATTTCAGAAATACTGGATGAAAAACTGCAGCATTTCAATTCTTTCAGTATTTTTGCAGCCTTTTTTTCACCATAGAAACTAATATGTGTGAAAATGCTGCAAATAATGCAAGCATGCTGCTTTTTTGGTGAATTAAATTAAATGTATTAAACATTTACCATAGACAAATAATAATAATAATACATACAACAAATCGCAGAAAATAAAAAGCAGCCAAACCTGCTTTTTGTTAGAAGCTACTTTACTACCAAGAGAGCATGTTTTGCCTGCAGAAAAAAAGCAGCAAAAGAGTAACATCTCAACATGGCCTAACAGGACCTCCCTGTTGTTCTCCGCCATGGAAAACAGTATCTTCAAAGTAAGGGCTTACATTTGCATATAACACGGCTGAGTGATATCTGATGTTTTCTTGGATAGCGCTCACTCCAATGTTATACTATGGGGCAGTGTTGATTCGGCATGAGAAAAAAATATTACTGCAAATTATGATTGGCGGCTTATATCAGATGGTGCACACCCATACAAGTCTATGGGTGTGTGCAAAACATCAGACTGCACTGATGACATCCGAGTGCAGTCCGATATATGCCGAGAGACAATTGAGGAGATGAAGAACTCTCCTCCTCTGCAACTGTGTTCTGATTCTCGCTTGCATTAGAATTGGAGCACAGTGAATGACACTCAGCTCACACTCACAATAGACTTTGAGCAGAGTGTCATTTGCATAATTCCCGATAGAGCATACACCAGTGTGAGCGAAGCCTAAAATATATTAAAGCAATAATGTCTCTAATTTAGCCCCCACAGTAATTATGTCCCCCAAATGACACCATAAACTAATAATGTAGGTCTCTTACCTTGGACCTCTTTATTTAATAATGTCCCCTATCCTGTAATAATGTTAAAGGGGTTGTCCAGTATATAACAAAAGCTCTGCAGTGACTCCATGGGCCACTCTATGTGACTGCAGGCTATCAATCCTCCCCACACATGCATTATGCGCTGTAACGATTTGTTGCTGTAAAATTCAGGAACAGCAGCCAAGTATGCGATATGCCTACTCTTGGCCAGAACACAGGCTAGTAGACCCAAAGCTCAATGCAAGTATAGTCCTCTATAGACCACCGACATATCAGAGGCTGGCAGCTGACTTCAGTGCTCAGTGCATGTCAATGATGTCCCTGCCTTCTGACGCACACTAATGACACATGGCAGTGATGACCTAGCAACGGTTACAGGCAGGCAACCTCTATGTCCGGCTTGGGGGCCCATGGAGGACCAGGACACATTGGAGCATCATCCGGTGTCCTGAAGGGCCAGACCAATGCTGGCCGTGAATCTTTTCTGGACATAAGCCTTCAAGTATTTCCCTGTAGTCCAAGCCACATTATAACTTCCATTTACCTTTATTCTTAAACAATAACTGAAATAAATGCAACAAGTTCAGAAATTTATAAGAATATGGTACAAAGAATTTGTACAATAAATCAAGTATCATATGGTATGTAGCTAGAGGCAAAAGTGAAATCATTTAGACTGCAGACTGCGTAGGGATGGGATGATTTTCATCACATTGTGGTTTTATTTCAAGCACGTTGGGTAGGGAGGTATCAAAGCCGGCATAGATCATTGTATTCTGAAATAAGTTTATAATATCTCCAGAAGGTACAATATATCATCGTACTTGTAACAGCCTTTCTCATAGTCTGAAATATGTCATGGGGATTCCTCTTTAGTTAAATAAATGAGCTTTGCGACCCTGTAAAATCAGTTTGATTTACTCAGCCATGAGAAAAAAGAAGTGTGAATATTTTTAGGTGCCACCTTAACCTAATGTATTGAAAGATGGTCATTTTACTTTACACATGTGGAAATCATGGTATTTTACTTGAGATACTTGACAAAATGTTTTAAAGGGATTTTGTTATCAGGTTTTCTTTACCAAAGACATTACAATCCTCAGCAAATGGATCAACTTGTCGCTATTGTATGCTGCTCCATTTGCTGAGGATTGAATTTAAGTCAAATTTCCTTAAATCTTCTCTTTCATGCAAATTTGAACAATTTATGATTTGATTCAAGAGGATTGGCAAAAAAACAAAACAAAATAAAATGCCCGATGCCATTTCATATATGCTATACACTCAGTGAGCGGGTTAAAGACATCAGGTGCGCCAGCGCGGGAACCCTATATTTCCCTGCAGCATCAAATTACAATGTGCATTAACACAGACATTAATCGAGCCTATCACAGGCAGCATAAAGCATAGGTGCCTGACAAGAGACGTCATTGTATGCTTGTACTGTATAGGAATAGGAGCTCAGCACATATGATAATGGATAGATGAAGGCCCAATGTCATTGAGATGTGCTATTTCTGTGCACTATGTACCAGAAAAAAAATCAGAGTAATAATCGTAGCTTGGAAATTGAAATCTAAAATTTTAGTGATATACAGTAACATTTACAGCAATCTCATCATCACAACTCAGAGTACCTTAGTAGATGCTTTATTTTTACACAGTGACAGCAAGACAGGTTAGTATTAAATCACTCATTGCCGATATTGCAACAAAATCCAGATTCTGAATTTAAGCCTTGTTTCTATTTGTAAATGAAAGTGTGTTCCCTGTGTGTTGTACCTTTTTTTTAAGAATAAGCATACAATGGAGATCAAAAATAGAGAACAACACACAATTTCCTAAATGTTAAGCTCATTTTGTAGTCCTTTGTGATTATATCCTAACATGAGTAAACTAACAGTATTTTAAGCTTATTTCATAAATTGAATTTATTGTAAAGCACATAATAAAAATGTAAATGAGATAAATGAAAAAGAACACTGATCAAAATTAGAGAATACTTTCAGGTACCTGCAAGTTATTGTTAATCTGCACCTGGTGCTAATTTCCTTAATTATCTGACAAACCCTTTTTAACTGGCAGCCTAACTTTCAAGTTTGCACTGAGTTTGCAAAATTGGTGTGTCGTTCAAAAGTGACTGAAACCCTCTGGCAGCAAGTTGTAATGATCAAGACAAAAGGGGTGAACATATCAGCTATAACAAGAGAAGTTGTTTTTTCCAAGTCTGTGAATATTACATCTTTACAACATCACAAATTCTTTCAAGTCCCCCAAGAAGGCTGGTCACTCTCAAAAGACAAATGCAAAACAGGACAGGATAATGTGGAGAATCTCCATGGGTAATCATTTCAACACTGCAGCTGGAATTGCTCACCAGTTCAGCACTGAACAGGGTAAGGATTTGTCTTGTCATACAGTGCCATGATGTTTAAGAGCATTTGGACTGAAAGCCCACTCTGCAGTGACCAAATCCCACATTAGCAGAAAGAATGAAAAAACTAGACTCACTTTTGGTGAGGAGCATGTTGTGTGGACAGAGGAGAATTGGTCTACAGTTCATTTTAGTGATGAAAGCAAGTTTAATTTATTTGGGTCTGATGGGAAAATTCTGTTCGTCGACAAACTGGGTCAGATAAAGAATAAAAGTGCAATAGTGCCACTCTAGCAATCTGCATGGTAACAGTACCTCCCTTTTGTTCCATCACAATATGCATAAAAGTAAAATTTATTATAGTAGTGTTGAACTCACAGTAGACTTGTTTCCCTCTGTGGCCCCCATACATTAATCCATATGTCCCCTTTTGTGGCTTCCTGGCTGTAGTAAAATTCCTCTTTATGCCTCCATACAGTATTGTCTGCTCAAATAGGAAAAAAATGCCCACACCCTAGTGGCAATACAGTAGTAATGTAAACCATTGTTGCCCCCATGAAGTAATAGTTTCTCCTTTATATTGTGGCCCCATAAGCTAAAAATAATGGTTGGGATACAACTAGGAATATCATTATCATTCCTCATAAAGGTAGTATTGTTCTCTAGAGATTCACGGAGCCATGGATATTTGGGTTCATCGATTCTACATGGACTAAAAAAAAGTTCAATTTGGGAACCCGACTTGACCTACAACTAGTGTTGAGTGAGTAGTTAACTATTCGTACTCGCTATGCTGTTAGCAAGTACTGTCCGCTACTCGCATATTCATTACTAGCAGCGGACGCAATGTAAGTCAATGGGAAATACCTGCTAAGTAGCAAGTAACCCAAAAACTATACTATTCGCTACTAAGTATAGTTTTTGGGTTACTCGCTAATTAGTATTTCCCATTGACTTGCATTGCGCCTGCTACTTGTAATGAATATGAGAGTAGCGGATAGTATTCGCTAACAGCATAGCGAGTAAGAATAGTTAACGTCTCGCTCTACACTACCTACAACTTGATCCTGGACAACAAACCCCATACAAGTTAATGGGGACAATAAGTTCTATGCTGTAAAATGGTCGTAGTAAGGACTAGAGAGTTACAAAAGGAAGCTAAATGGGGGTAAGAGGAGTACAGTTATACATATCGCGTTTCCCGGGAGATAACACTGCAGCCAGATTTTTTTCAGTGCTTGCTCTTAAAGCATTAAGAATGTTTACTACTTCTATAGCCCACCCTCTGTGTTGGCATCTGTGATTAGTTGCAGTCAGCTTGTATGGTAGTTAATAAAGAAATAAATAGTTTTTAAAAAATGGTGTGTGTTCCTGTACTATTTTTAATAACCAGCAAGGGTAAAACAGATGTCCATGAGCTTTATCCCCCAGGGTCTGCTTTGCCTTGGCTGGTTATACAAAATAGAGAGGATCCTATGCTATTTTTAAATATTATTTCAATAAATAATTTAAAGAAACTGGGTAAGGTCCCCCGCCAAATTTTATATCCAGCCAAGGTAAAACTGACAGGTGGAGGCTAGTGTTATCAGGGCGGGAAGGGCCATGGTTATTGGGCCCTCCCAGCCTAAAATACTAGTCTGCAGCTGCCCAGAATTGGCGCATCCATTAGATGCACCATTTGAGGCTCTTTATCCAGCTCATACCAATTGCCCTGATGTGGTGGGAATCGGGGTAATATATGGAGTTGATGTCAGCTGTGATTTGTTAAAAATCACATCTAGCATCAAGCCCTAGCTTAGTAATGGGGAGGCATCTATGAAACACCCCCTTTTTTAATTGTGTAGTTCAAAAGTCAGGTCACCGGAGTTCACACTGGGGGCTGACTGCTGCCCTCAGTGAACTCAGTTAAACCAGCTGCCTGTCTGTCTTTCCTTCTCTTCCGTGTTTATTAGGGCAGTGGTGGGACTAGTGTCTCTTGCCGGCCATCTCACTAGCCATGGAGGTTGCATTGTGAGGGATTAGGTATCCAGCTCGGCGATGGGTTGAAACAAGAGTTTTTTGCAGTGCATCAGATGCGTGTAGGTCTGACTGCCAGTGTCATATGGTGCTTTTGGACTACTCCATCTCCAAGCGTGACAATGGATGTGCCAATACTAGGGTGGCTGCGGGCTATTATTTTTAGGCTGAGAGGGGCCAATAATTATCGCCCCTCCAACCTTAATAATACCAGCCCCTACTTGTTAGCTTTACCGGCGCTGGTTATAAAAAATGGGGGCCCTAAATCATTTTTTAAATTATTTACTTAAATAATTAAAAAAAATTGGCCTGAGATCCCCTCTATTTGTGATAACCAGCCATGATAAAGCTCACAGTTGGGAGATGCAGTCTGTAGCTACTGTTTTCTGTTTTACCCACTGTGGTTATCAGAAAGAGAGAGGAAGCACACGTCATTTATTTATTAATTTTCATTATAGTGGTGCATCAGCCAATCACAGCCCTGCCAATACTTGACATGGCTATGATGCAGCCGGAAGTGCCCACACATGAAAAACTTGTTGATTGGCTGCTCTATTACCATTCAACAAGCTTTATTTGGATAACAAACTTAAACAGGAAGCGGACGTACAAGTAAAAATCTGTATTCGAGTCTGAGACCCTAACCAGTGTTCGGTACTAACCCTATATTTTTCAGTTCGGGTTCGTTCATGCCTAGTGTTTTTCATTTGGAGCCCGGTACAATAATTGGCACCATACTGTTATATTGTCCCACAACTGGCCCTATACAGTAATATTGTCCCCCAATTTGCCCCATACAATAATAATGTCTCCCAATCGGCCTCTTCCAGTAATTAGGTTTCCTATTTGTACCATAAACTATTAATGTATATTCCTCATTCTGGCGCCAATTCAGCAATCCTTGTCCTCATTCAGTAATACTGTCCCCCTCCTTTAATAATGTCCCCGATCCTATAAAAATGTCTTGCAACCTTGCTCCCATCCTGAAATAACGTTCCCAGTTCTGCCTCCCATTCTGTAATAATCTCTCTTACCCTGGCCCCTATCTTGTATTCATATCCTCTGTCCTAGTGCTCTTTTCCAACACAGAAAAAAAAAAAAACCCACGAGTGATTCTTCTTACACTTTCCAGTTCCGACAACAAGTTGCATCATCTTCCTCATCCGTATTTCCTACAAGAGAGTGAATAAAATTTCCTGGGAAAATCCACAAGAATAGGCGAATTAAAATGTTACCAAAATATGTCACACGTGGGGGAATAACCAAAATGTCCGATGGTATCAATATACCATCATATCCCCCATCCAATATATATGGAGAGGCTATAAATACAAATCATGTACCCCTATAAACAAAAAATAGTCAATACAATAATAGAGTCAATAAAATTAAGTTTTATTAATGAATGATTAAAAGCAAGATACAAATAATGAGAATAGTGCAAAATGCACAACAAGACGGCACAGCAAGGGACATATAGTAGTATCAAAATTTACAGGAATATTATTAAAGGCTCCAGATGATATACCAGAAAAATTGTAAAAGAGATAACAATCAATCATAAATAGCAATAAATACAAAAAATACGTCCATGGTAGTATATTCTCCCAGATTTACAGGTACAAAAAGATAACATACATATCCAGCACACTAAATTGTAAAATATGTAGTAGAAAATGTAATATAGTATGTAGGAAGTAATCCCACAAAATTGATTAAGGTGCAAGGCTAAAGTGCAAAGGGTTAAAGTGCAATAATAAGGTGCATTATAAAGATGTGACCAAATAGGCACTAGTATCTCAATGTAGATGTATAACAAGCTCAACGGTTATTAATATAGGGAGCTACCAGGACAGGCAATTAAATAGGAGCAATGGTTACAGATGTGAAGGAGATGGCTTACCTGAGGTCATGTCCCGCTGCCGTGCCGACGCCAGACCAACACGTGGTCTTCGTCAGGGTGGTGTGGTCAATTAAAGTGTTGCCTAGAGAGGCAAAAGAGCGGAGCGCACCACTACAATACAAAATGAATGAATCAAGTGGAGGTGCACCCTGGTGCAGGGAGGGAAACAAGTGCAAAAAAGAGGACAGATCCTGCACACAAAATCAGGGGCACACTGGGTGGATACAATGAACAAAGAACACCTTTATTGGGTACATAACAATGACATGTTAAAAACATTAAAAACAAACATGGAGACAAGAAACATCCATTTGGCGGAGCCAAGCCCAAAAATATCACACCAAAGTACCAATATGTGTATGAGGAAAAAATAAAACAGCATGGATAGTATAAAATACACTAAATTGTGCAGTATCAAATATCATATATCATGAGAATCCTCTGGTGATATCATTGCATAACCAACCTGCGTAAATAAAGTGCATAAAACCTGTATTATGAAGCCAGCAAGGAGCCAAGTATATTGGTGGCTATAAATGATTGATGTGCATGCAGTCACAGCGAACACAGATGCCCTGGAAAAACCAGTGAGTAAACGTAATATCACAATAGCGAAATGGCACCAGAGCATATGTACAACAAATGGTAAAAAAACAATCACTGTGGCGCAAAAGTATATATAAGCCCAAAATAAGAGGGCATAAACAATCAGCCAAGGGGTGCAAACCTATATGAGCCGGAGATGGAACACAGAAAGCTCCAAGGGCTGCATGATGGTGCGGTCAATACCAAAATATGGCATGAGAAGCAGGGCAGATAGATGGTGGCAGGGGGGTCACCAGAGGGAAATGAGGGAAGTCAAATACACATGGCCTGAGGTGGGGCAAGGCAAGAGTGACCGCTCAAAGTGGACGGCCCGACGCGTATCGCCGCAAGGGCGGCTTCATCAGGGAAAGTAAAACAGATACCCAACGGAGGAGTATATATATACATAAATAAACTAGGTGAACACACGCACCTGTGTAGCAGCAAAGCAGGGTGCAATCAGCGCTGTGCAACATCATATGGGCGTGTGCGCCATACAGAGCAATATGGAGGCATGATGATCAGCCGGCCGGGAGTGAGGCCACAATGCTGGCGCGATAGTGTGGTATACGCGCCTGCACAGTACATGGGGACGGAGCGGCAAGAGGATCAAAAGAGAACTGCTGAGCACAGAGCAGGGGGAGCGCGCATGAGCAGAGTGTGTAAACAAAGCGCACATGGTGGAGTCAGCGCGGTGCAGAGGTACAAAACTACCGCGTCAGATCGCCCACCATTAGCAATGATAGCACACGGGTTCACAAAGATTAACCCTGATTGTAAGGGCATCTCCCACCTGAGGGCAGAACAATAGGGGGATACCAACAAGAAAAGGAAGAGATGATAAATAAAGGTATAATAACTTTATAATGAAAAAACAGTGTGGGCCCACACAGACAGACAATGTTAATATGAAAAGATGCATACAAAGATTGATGTGTATAATAGATATGACCCCATCTATGCAGTAATTGCATGGGGAAAATAAGGCAATATAGACAGTTATTAATGGGCATTTTAAACCTAAGCCATTTTTTATTATTGCATAGCAAAGGCGGATGTACCAGTCAAAGAAGATAGCCAGACATAAAATAAATCATGGCACATACGATGGTGCATAAGTATGATGAAAACTTATGTGCAAGATGATACAAATGAGCTGCAAATAATACAGGCAAGCACGCGCGTGCCCACATACCCATGTACGCATGTGCGTGCCCGGTATTGCGCAAAAGTAACAGCAGGGTGGCCACAATTGGGACACAGAACCCATTATAACAATAGTAATATGTTTATAGCTGTACAGAAAGAGCATGTAAAGATGGTTACAATTGGGACAAACTGCCCATAGTGACGATGATATATTTGATACTGCACAGAAATAACGAATGGGTCACCACAGTTGCGGTATAGTACCCATAGAAATAATGGCAATACACTTAATACTGCGCCGAAATATCATAAAGATAAGTGTGTCATAACAGCTAAGGACAATTGCAGGTAAACAACCAGATGGCATGATAACAAAAGAACGGAATACAGGATGTACAAAGAAGAAGCCAGCCCATGGGATGCCGTATTCATGATGTTTTCTAAACTCGTGGACATGGGTTGGATAAACCAGGTCCAGTGTTCCACTTAAGCAGAAATCCAAGGGTAGGCAAAACCTGTAGATCCACAGAAAAATTTAAGCAGGAATATGCCTAAGGAAGAGAAAAGGGAAACAAAGGAATAATTTAGAGAATTTAGATGAAAAAAACATGGCATGAAGGTGACATATTATGGTAAAGTCCGGAAACAAGGACGGTAGATCAACCAAGAAAACCGGTGAAGAGGAGTTCCTCATTCAATCCAAATTAAAGTGTTGCCTAGTCTACTCATCTTTACACCCATTTAGTCAGTATATAGTTGTTGTCTTACAGTGACATCATATATGCATGGCCGAAAGGGCAAAGACCATAGCCCAACTTGCTTCATTATTATTTCAGTAACTGACACACAGCAAAAAGCTTTACCATGATCAAAAGAATAAGTGA
Source organism: Anomaloglossus baeobatrachus (assembly GCF_048569485.1). Taxonomy (NCBI): domain Eukaryota; kingdom Metazoa; phylum Chordata; class Amphibia; order Anura; family Aromobatidae; genus Anomaloglossus; species Anomaloglossus baeobatrachus. The sequence continues at coordinate 675,359,137 of NC_134353.1, read as the reverse complement.
AAAAAAGCAGAAAAACAATAGTTTCAAAACAAGGGTGAAGCAAATAAAGCAAGTTCAAAATCAGAAGATACAATTATATTCACTGTACCTTTAAAAATACTAAGCAAATATGGATTTTTTTAGCTTAGAAAAAATATTTACATTCATATCATTGGAGCTGCAATGTTAATAAGATTTCCAAAGTCAATTTGCATAATAATTGATATTTGTATGCTGCTATACAGTGTACAGTTCAGAGTTCAAGGAAACTGAAAATCAGTATCTACCCCACTTACACATCTCTTAGTATTTTGAGGAATTAATTCCATTTTCACAGCTGAAGCTCTTGCTGAAACACAATTGAATCTATTGAAATAAGAATATCTTAGATGTTCCGGACACTATTGTGATCACAAATATAAGTTATTGCACCTACCAGCAAGATGCATTCAACATCTGAAGATGATTTTACTAAACCTATTAAAAGAATGTTAATTATCCAGAGAAACAACAGGGTTGTTTGCAGAGCCCCGTCATGCTGTGTTGCACTCGTTATTCTGGTTTGCTTTTGTTCAATAGACGCCACTTGCTAAGGATTACAATGTAGATGTTCTTTCCAAGAGTTTAAATGGATTCGTTCTTATGGGTTGAACATCAATCACAGTAACACAACAAAACTAGAAAGGGGTTTTAGGGATTAAATGCTGAGATAGACACAGCTCTGTTTCTCATTTATGGGATATCTTCACACTGAGATTTTTTTTTTTTACTTTGAATATGACTCCATACCAAAATACACATCAAACAATGCCTTAAATCCTCTTGTAATAAGCTTCTTTTCATTTCAATGGGAAAAAATGCCAATAGTACATACGGTGTATTTATTTTCTGCATAATGTGTGAGTAAAAAGTGACATGCCTATTTTTGCAATTAGAGATGAGTGGATCCATCGAAGTTCAGGTTCACCGGGTTCAGACGGACTTTTGATAAGGCCTCGATTGTACTTGCAATTAACACGGATGATAAAACATCAGATTGCACTTGCACCAGTTGTAAACAATGGGGCAGTGTCCATCAGCATGAGAAAAGAATCGTCGCATGCTCCGTTTGGCAGCAACTCCCTCACTCGCACCCATACAAGTCTATTGATGTGTGAAATACCTTACTGCTCTCGGATGACATCTGAGTACAGTGTGATATATGAAGAGACAAGCAGTGGAGAAGATGGAGAAAGTACACTCTTCCTCTTGTCTGCACCAGTGATCCGCTCATAAGATTGGATCACAGTATAATAACACTTGGCTCTTGCTCAAAACACAGCCTGAGCCGAGGGTCGTTAGTATCGGAACCCATATGGTAGTGAAACGGAGGCCTAAAGTTCACTTCGGTACTCAAACTTGGCCTGAACTTGTTCTCCAAGCTGAACTCCTTTGGAAGTTTGGTTCTATGCCCACATAGAGCCAGCCATAGACATATTATTTCCTGTGGAGGGAGGGCAGGGTTTTTTATTTAATCATTTTGTACACTATACATCCAAAAACTTTGATTTTACCCCCAGTAAGCACCATTCAAAGTCTGCAAGTGGCTCACACTCGGCTGAGCATTGGGCGTACACAAGCACCCTGATGCTTGAGCTAGTGGTCAGCATATGTAAAGCACCAGAACTAAAAACTTGAACATTGATTTTTTGTAAGGTCCATGTTCAGTGCGACCCCTCACCTTTACAGTTTTTGGTTCCCTCACCTCTACTTGTGATGTGTGGAGCACATGCCAAATTTGACACTGAAACTCAACATGAAAGATGTGAAATAAGAAGTTGATTACACATTTTTTGTCTTCTAATATCCCTGTGCCATGTTATCTCAATCAAGATAAACTGCTAGATCTGTATTTGTCCCACTGCCACCCAGTCCACTTTTGCTCGCCTCCAGATCTCCTCTCTTCTAGAGCTGCCATTGATAAAGCCACATATCAGGCTCCATGTAACTGTGGTGGACCTAGTCATGAAAACAGAAAACAGAAGATCCAGGAACTGCAGAGAATCCAATCATAGAATGAGGTGGTGGACAGCTATGGGGAGGATTTAGCAGAGGTGTGCATAAGGAGTTTATCTTTTAACCCCTTCTCGGCAGATGTGATGTGCAAATTATGTGATGTATGTTATATATCTAATACAAAAATTGAGACCTTCCCTTAATTGAATCAAATTTTGGGAAATTCGCTCAAGTCCAGTGTAGTTTAGTTTTTAGTTTTGAACAAAGAATGAAAACGACAACTTTCTACAGGCATGATATAAAATATTTTCATGACAACATATCTATGCTAAAAATAACAAACACATGTTCACATAAAGTTGAAGTGATGCAGAAATATCTACATACACGTGAATATCTATTGGCTTAAGTGATAAGTACAGGGTATATTGATTTTTGCAACCACATTTGAGATGAATAGAATACCCTCAAGTATTGTCAAATCCCGAGGCTTCCATTTTTGTTTGTGAGATTTCAAAATTATCAATGACAGCATCTTTTCAGAGTCAATTAACCTTCTCTTCCCTAAATTATCACTTTTTAAAGCTTATATCTAAAGCTGCTCCTAATGAAGTTCTTGTAGCACCCATGGGGCAAGGGTTAAATTACTCGTCACCGGGCCTGGTGATGTCGGGTCTGCGGATGTCATGGGGTAGCCCTTTCGCCCCGGTTTTCTGGCCCCGAGGTGTACAATAAAGGAGGGGTGGTGGTGGTGAATATAATGGAGGTTTGATTTTGTGAAGCCACCTGTGGTATGCGGCCAGGGGATAGCCGCCACTGCTGTCGCTGTCCTCCAGGGCAGATGGTAGTAGCAGCTGAGGTGTTTCTGCTCCCCACAGGTGGAGCAGGCCCCGGGGAGGATGATGAGGGAAGTAGTAATGGCGGGCACCGAAGCGCGGGGCAGAAGCGCCAGGAATGACAGGCAGACATAGTCTCTGCAGGTTCCAGGTATTTTACTCACAGATAAGCCACTCATCTAGGAAGTACCGGTCACCCGCTGTGATGGGCCTCGTCAAACCCAGATCCTTTGGAGGTCAGTCTGGTGCGGTGGTTGATGGACCCTTTCTCTCTGCGCCATGTATGATGGATCCCTTTGGCTTAAAGCTACTTGGGGACCCCAGTCCGAGTTGAGAGAAAACTCTCATCCCGTTTGCAGGTGCCGCGATTCCTCAGTGGGACCTAATCTAGGCCCTGGATCCTATGTGGCACTGTGCTCCGGGCAGTGTGTTGGCCAGAGGGATGTACAATTTCCCTGTCCAGCAGATTCTGGAAAACCAACTTAAACTATGATCTCCCCTAGGGTTCTGCACCCTGATCTGTGCTGGTCCCGAGGGAGCAATCAAGCTCTCACCTCGGTGACCATATGAACTCCTGCGTCCCACTGGAGCCACCGGTCACAACTGTCCGCTCCTTTCCTCTCCTGCTGGAGAACTCTCTCTAACTGTTGTGTTAGCTCCTGACTCCCCCTGGTGGCTGCTCTTCCCTGTCATTAATGGGTAGCTGCCCCCAATGTTTGGTGATTGCCTGAAGAACCCGACCCTAGCCTGGTCCCCAGTGGGCAGGGCAACCTGGTTGTGTGTATGAGTTGTGTAAGTGGAACTGGTGCCGTCCTCCTCTGGATTCGGGTTAAGCACTGCACCTTAAGTCAGGTGAGTACCCTGTGGCGACTGAAGCCTCAGGGGGGCCACATTCTAAATGAAGAGTATTTACAGTATATAAACAATAGTACACCATGTTCCATTTCCTAATATGCTTCTCTATTTAATATGTACTTCTTATATATGAGTTCTTTTTCATTCAGGTTTAAAGAATTATTCCACCTCTTTTACTATCTAAAATGAAAAATCCTTCATTTATTTTTTTTTTTAATTCCACTAGCTAAAATGTCTCATGGGTTTATAATAATTTCCTGGCATATTAAATTTTCCAGTGATCTTGGCAAACTTCCTGCACGTTTTCATGTGACGTTTAGAGCAAAATAGACATTTATATTACAAAAAAAGCCCATGTCGGTAATTTCCTGATGTCCTACTAGGTTACCATAGCAACAAAATCAAGTATTGAGCAAATGTATATTAAAGCATTAAGATCTAACTGTACTACTTCTATGTTGTTATAAATATGTAAATAAATGTATCGAAAAATAGCCAAGCTGAATTCTAAAATTAGAAAACAAATCTTATGTAAAAAGTTCATTGTGACATACTTTTATAACGTATTTTAAAATAAAGCGCATAGCCAAAGAAATTAAAGGAACGTTGAAAAAAGCCCAAAATATTAGATTCTAAATATAGCAAAAAATTGAGTAGTAGGGGCGTGTAATAGGCTGTTGGCGGGAACTGAGCTTTACAGGTGTCTGACTCACGCCCTTTTACAAGCTTTATCTGTGTGCAATACTAATACTGGGCTATCACCCCCTCCACGAAGATTGAAAATGGTTCTTTTGTCAGTATTTTGCATCTTTGTTACCTCCTTTATTAAGATTTCCTTCAAACCTCCATGTCTCCAGTCTGTGTGGTGTCCATTTTCACACGTACCAGGGATGCGTTCACACGCATACTAATTAAAGTCAATAGGGATCTTCACGTTTCCATGTTTTCACCTGCATGTGTCAGTGTGAATTCCCTGCATGTCTGGGTGATTCACATGGAGACAAGACAGATTTTCCCCTGCAACACAGGTCAAATATGGACATCACACGGATAGCATCCGTGTGACATCCGTATGACATGTACAAGAAAAAACGGATGTAACTTATTTTTTTATGTGTAAACAATGTGCAAAGCTTGCAAAATTATTTTTATATATATATATATATATATATATATATATATTAGACAGAAAGATTGCAAAGATACAATAGATGGAGTAGATAAATAAAATACATAGACTAGATAGATAGATAATAGATAGATATGTTGTGGAAGGGGGCCGGGCCGCTGCAGGGGCTGCTTGCATTCGGGTTCGTTGCTGCGGCTTGAGTGGCGGCTGGACCTGGGCTCGCACGGCCATCCATTCTCACAACCGTAGGATGGGGGTATTTACAGGGGATGGTTTTGTCTGTAATGCCACCCGTGGGTTGCGGTGAGAGTTGGTAGCACCGCCGCTGCCTGGTGATGGGGCGCCCGGGGCTGATGGAGCAGGGCAGCAGGATGGAGTCCCCTCCACGGGTAAGGGAGGTGTAGTCCCGGGGCCCAGGTACATGGAAGCAATGGCTGCTGGAGGTGATATGCCGGGTTTGACTGGGGGTAAATGGTGTACTCACAGTTCAAAGAATCGCACACAAGTCCAGTGGTAAACCAAATTGCCAGTGACCGGTCGCCTCTGGCGGGTGTATTTGGGTCCCACATCCAGGAGTAGTAAACAGGGGTCCCTTGCTCCTGCACTCTGTGTTTGTGTCTTCACTGAGACAACTCCGCTTGGAATGGGGAAGTCCACTCCTGGTACTGTGTATGTTGGGAGCTGTGGCCCGTGAAATCTGACCCTTGGGATTTCTGTGGGTTCTGACTGACACCCTATCCCCCACGTTGGGCTTCCGTTTCGCTCTCTGGGCTTACAGTGTAACAAGGCCTGAAACCTTGTCCCTGGTTGGTTAATTAACAGGGGGGCTTGCAACCGTCCTCGTCCTAGGGTCCAGGTACCCTGACTGTGCACGGCCTCCGGACCAGATTCCCACTGTTGGCACCGGTGGGCTACAACCCTGCCCCGGTCCACTTTAGGTCTCCCTCTACCGGATCTGTGTCGCCTGTGGTCCTGCTTGCCATCTGCCACCTAGTCCGGTAGTCCAAGGGCCTCAACCCCAGACTCCACTGCACTTCCACACTCCTCCACTGTCAACTGTCAGCACTCAACTACCGTCTGAGCTTGTCTGTTGTTTTCCCACCCCTGACACCTCAGGACCCCTAGGTGGGTGCTCCCATCCACCTGGTCCAGCCCACTGGTGTGTCCCTATTGTCATGAGGGGGTGACTAGGCTTTACTGGCTGTGTGGTGTATCTGGATGTGGGTTTTGTGTTGGTATGCCAAGGAGGATGGAATGTTGTACCTGAGAGATTTGTACAACCTACGTGACTACCTGGTTTTGCCAGGACGTCAAAGATAGAAAGATAGATTGATAGATAGAGTTTATAAAGTTTATATACATTCAAAGTACTATGCCTTTAAACTATATAGATCAAAAAAGTCTGTTGAGCCTCTGTTAGGAGTCTCGACACAGAAAATAGCCAGATATAGGAAAGCCCATATCATGATGTCATGTCTTTGGAAGCTTCTGATAGGTTTATTGGCAACCTCTGAGTTAATTAGAGACACACCTGTGGATATATTTTAATGCACATCTGAAACACAATACTTCTTTGTGTAGCATCACAGGAAAGTCAAAAGAAACCAGTCAACATCTCAGGAATAGAATTGTGGGCGTGCATAAGTCTGGTTCATCCCTGGGTGCAATTTCAAGGTACCTGAAGGTGCCTCATTCATCTGCTGGTAAAATTGTGTCATTATTCATAGTGAAATGAGTACTGTATCAATATTGGCTGAAAGGCCACTCTGCAAAGAAGAAGCCGTTACTCCAAAAGAAACATAAAAAGCCAGATTGGTGCTTGAAAATGCACACAGGAAGACCATAATTTTTGGAAACATGTCTTAGGGTTTGACGAGACAAAAATTGAATTGTTTGGCCATAATGACCATCGATACGTTTGGAGGAAAAAGGGAGAAGCTTTGAAGCAAATGTGATGCCCCTGGACTATCAGGTCGTCACAGGGTGCTGCACAAGCTGCCCTTCCGTGCAGTATTCCGCCTCCCTCTTGGTTCTGGGTCCCTAGCTAAATGGTGTTGCCTCCAACAGCAAATCAAATCCTAGATGCACCCTGCACCACACCCACCAGACACACCAGTGGACGGCTTGAGTGGAATAGAGTTGCCCACTTAGGGGGACAGGGAGGAGTGTAGTCAGTCTCTGAGTGAGAGAGGGTTGGGAAGTAGCCCTCGAGCTGTGAGGAGCTCAGAGGAAGTCAGGAGTGGTGACTCCTGAAGGAACTGTCTAGGTTGCAGACGGTGGTCTGGGCCTAGAGAAGTCGGACCCCCGGTCACAGGGTAAAGTTGCGAGGTCCTTGGACCTGTTGAGGAGGACAGCCGGCAGCCTAGAACTATCACCGGTCTGGGACCAAAGGCACGACGGCGTACACGGACCCTAGGTCGGGGAGTAGCTTCAGGCAACCTGACAATTCACCTGAGGAGAACAGAGCCTTTATGATCTGTTCCCACTCACTCCAGAATCGGGGCATTAGCGCAACGAGGGGGATAGGACTTTCCAATCCAAAACAGTCCAGAAAATACCAAGCCCTGAGCCCTGAGAGCAAGCTCCCATACTTAGCCTTAGTAGGGAGCGGGGCCCGGCTACTTCCATGCTTCCAAGTTGAAGTCAAACTAAGTGCCAGGAGGCAGGTCATGGATCACCAGGCAGCACCATTGGGGACGGGACCCAGACGAGCTCCCCTCAGCGGCAGTGGTACCCAGAGACTTGGTTTACCTGGATGTCAGTGTCTGCTTATGAACTGAGTGAGTACGAGAGTGACCCCTGCACCCAATGGCTCCCCTCACTGAGTCCCGGGGCATCCCCCTACCCGTGGAGGGTTACAACACCTTGCTGACCCACTTCATCACCCCGGGTATTCCCCACGGCAGCGGCGGTATTCCCCAAATTACTGTACACGATGGGTGGCGTCACGAACTACATATCAACTCCCCTGTAAATATTCCCCCTTACATTTGAGTGGCCGCATAACACCCGGGTCTGGAGACCCTTGAGCCACAGCAAACCCGGATCCGAGCAGCTCGGCTGCCTCCACAGGGGCGGCACACCTCAAATTCCTGGTGTCACGAACAGGATATGAGCAGGACCCACTTACCTGGGTGACGTGCGCCTTAAAAATCCAAACCGCAAGTCAAAAATCCCGTTTCCTGGCATTTCCGACATCTTCTGGCATCTTTTGGCACCAAAACGCCGTCTTCTCGACCAATAGCACGCAAAGCGGAAGCCCCGCCCTTTGTCCTGAGAGTCAGCCCTGAATCGGAAGTTCCCAGAGGGCCACAGTGCAGTAGTGAGTGGTGGGTGAAAACCGGGGAATCGTGACGGCATGTAGCAGCGGAAGAGAAGCAGGGATGCCAGGAATCTTCCATAACGTTTCTGGACCCCATCAAGGAAAGATGGCTGCTGCGCAAGACTGGTCACCGGAGCATGCTGCTCCTGGGACCGCGACATAGATCGAACAAGAAACGGAGTAGCTCTGCAGGAGGATGCGGACGCAGTTCCTCTTCATACTGGACCACTAGAGGGAAGAGATGAGTAGCCTGACAGTGGCGGTGCGAGTCCATGAGATCAAATCCCATGTGAGGAGCGGGTAAGCGGATACCCAGTCCCAGTTTCCGGTGCGGCTGTGGGATCTGGTCCAACCCCGCTTACGGCAAACACCTTACCACCACCACCCCTATCCTTGGTGGACGTCGAGCTGCCCATTCCAACCCCTTTTCCCAGTCCAGCTGCACTTGAGAACAGCGGAGGGAAAGAAGGGTGAGTCTTCATTGAGTGGGGGCGCCACTTGCGTCTGGATATAGGGTGCCAACCTCCGCGGCTAGGTAGGGCCAGACTAGGTAACCATTTGACCACACCCTTGTTGCACTGCTAATGTGGGATACACATATATATCTTTATCAGATATTGATGATGGGCATTAATGCTAATTGATTATTATTTGGACATTTGATCGCCTTACTTAGGCCACTTAGGCGATTTCTTTCTTCTCCAATTGCCATTTATTTTGTAGAGTCAGAAGTAGAGATGAGTGAACCGGTCGCGGTTCGGCTCGAGTTCGGTTTGCCGAACGGAGGTCTCGTTCGAGTTCGGTTCGGCGAACGTTCGACGAACCACTCGAACCGCATTGGAAACAATGGCAGGCAATCACAAACACATAAAAACACCTGGAAAACACCCTCAAAGGTGTCCAAAAGGTGACAAACAACTCACAACACAACACAAACACATGGGAAAGTGACAAGGACATATACTCATGCGAAAACAAAAGAGCAGGACAAGGAAAAAGAGAAGGAGACACAGATATAGGCATGGTACGCCCTTCTAAAATCATGTAAAACATTGCAAGGTGACTCCAAGAGGAGTCTCCCTTTTTTCCAAAAATTGGGCCCCACACACATCCACCCCTTCAGTGGCAGCACTTGTGCCCCAGTTGTAAACTTCACAGCTAGATTTGCATCAAGCACATTCAAAAATACGCCATACTTAACCGTCCCCAGGATGACACCGGGGTAGGTAGCAAAGTCTTTCCTGATCCCAGCTCTGTGCATCTTGGATCATTTTTAAAAACAATGTAAGCAAGGGTTACTCCAAGCGGAGTCTCCCTTTTTTCCAAAAATTGGGCCACACAGACACCCCATCAGTGGCAGCACTTGTGCTCTAGTTGTACACTTCACAGCTAGATTTGCATCAAGCACATTCAAAATACACAAGCATTTACTCTCCCCAGGATGACACAGGGGTAGGAAATACCTTGTGGATCCATGACTTGTTCATTTTGATGAACGTTAGTCTGTCCACATTGTCACTGGACAGACGCGTGCGCTTATCTACCAGCACACACCCAGCAGCACTGAAGACACGTTCAGAGACAACGCTGGCAGCTGGACACGACAAAATCTCCAAGGCGTAAGTGGAGAGCTCTGGCCATTTTTCAAGATTTGAAGCCCAAGGCTCCATTTGCAAAGTAATGGCATCGATGTTCATTTAGAGATACTCCTGTATCATCCTCTCCAGCCGTTGACTATGTGTCAGACTTGTTGTCTCTGGTGGCCTTGCAAAGGAGGGTCTAAAAAAATTATGAAAAGATTCAATAAAATTGCTGTTACCAGCACCAGATACGATGCTACTGGTACGGGTAGACTGTTGAAGATGACGAGACCGTCCCATGTTTGTCAAGTTACAACTGGGAGATTCACTCCCTGCACCTGCACGGTTGTTTGGTGGAAAAGCCGAGCTAAGATCGAGTAACAGCTTCTGCTGATACTCCTGCATACGTGCGGCCCTTTCTATGGCTGGAATTATGTCACAAAATTTGGACTTGTACCGGGAATCTAATAGTGTGGCAAGCCAGTAGTAATCATCACTTCTAATTTTGAAAATACGAGGGTCATGTTGGAGGTAGTGCAGCAAGAAGGCACTCATGTGTCTTGCACGTCCATGCGGACCAAGTCCACGCTGTGTTTGTGGCATAGAGGTGCTAACCGTTCTTTCTTCCTCTGACATCTCCCCCCAACCTCTTTCAACTGAAATTTGACCAAGGTCTCCCTCATCCGCTGAGTCTTCCATGTCCATGGACAGTTCGTCCTCCATTTCTTCATGTTCTCCTGCACCTTCCTCAACATTTCGCCTGCTACCATGCGCCCTTGTTGATCCCTGTCCCCCATGGTCCCATGCCTGCCGCGTTGGTGATGATGAACGTCTGGACCTTGGTGATGTTGTTGTGTCTTGCGCATATGAATCCTCCTGTAGTTCCTCCCCTTCCTGTTGTCCCACCCCCTGACTCCGAATAGTGTTTAGCGTGTGCTCCAGCATGTATATGACTGGAATTGTCATGCGGATAATGGCATTGTCAGCGCTAAACATATTCGTCGCCATGTCAAAACTGTGCAGAAGGGTGCATAGGTCCTTGATCTGAGACCACTCCATCAGGGTGATCTTCCCCACCTCTGCATCTCGTTGGCCCAGGCTATACGTCATGACGTATTGCACCAGGGCTCGGCGGTGCTGCCACAGTCGCTGTAACATGTGGAGAGTCGAATTCCAGCGTGTCGCCACATCGCGTTTCAGGCGATGAACCGGCAGGCCGAAAAACGTCTGGAGCGATGCAAGTCGCTCAGCAGCGGTGGTTGAATGGCAGAAGTGAGCAGACAGTTTTCGTGCCCTGTTCAGAAGGCCATCTAGGCCGGGATAGTGTGTTAAAAATTGCTGGACAACAAGGTTCAACACGTGAGCCATACAAGGCACGTGTGTCACCTTGCCCAGGCGAAGGGCCGCACCCAGGTTTGCAGCATTGTCGCACACGGCCTTACCAGGCTGCAGGTTGAGTGGAGACAACCATTTATTAAACTCAGTCTCCAGAGCTGCCCACAACTCAGCCGCTGTGTGACTCCTATTTCCAAGACATGTCAAGCTAAAGACCGCCTGATGCCGTTGCGCTCTGCTGCCAGCATAGTAATGAGGGGTGCGTGATTCCTTCTGCGCAGTGAGAACGCTGGTGGCCTGACCAGGCAGGTTTGGGGCGGAGGTGGAGCACCCAGATGAGGTAGAGGAGGCAGAAGCAGTGGCAGAACTTGGACAGACAGAGGATTGACACACAAGTTGTGGGGACGGCAAGACTTGTGCAGCAGACCCTTCACCATCTATCACCATAGTTACCCAGTGCCCAGTCAGCGACATGTAACGTCCCTGTCCATGCTTACTGGTCCAAGTATCGGGGGTGAAATGCACCCGTTCACACACAGAGTTTCTCAAGGAAGCGGTGATGTTGTGTGCGACATGCTGGTGTAGCGCGGGCACACCTTTCTTAGAGAAGTAGTGGCGACTGGGCATCTGGTACTGAGGCACAGCAACAGACATAAGGTCTCTAAAATCCTGTGTGTCCACCAGGCGGAAAGGCAGCATTTCGGTAGCCAAGAGCTTACAGAGGGATAAAGTCAACCTCTTAGCTTTGTCATGGGTCGCAGGAAATGGCCTTTTATTTGTCAACTCTGAATTTTGACAACTCAGAGGACTGGTGTTTTTTGGATGCGGTAGTTGAGGTGGAGGAGAGGGCACTTGTTGGACCACTTGAGATCCATTCAAGCAATTTCTTTTTTTGGCCATCATCTACCTTTGTTCCAGTTGTTCGTGTCCGTAAAAAAGGGAGCACATCGGATTGTCCACGGTAAGTAGTAGACATCTTACTTTTGCGGGAAGATGGTCTATCTTCAGCAGATGTTAATGGAGCTTTGCCACCTTCCCCACGGACAAACCCTTTTTTTCCTTTTCCAACACGCCTCTTCCCCTTTCCACCATCATCTGTCATTTTGCCACTCATTTTGATTGCGACAAGATTGTGCACTTAAAATGTGGTAGTAAAAATTGAGAGGTGGTGTAGATTGCAGCGGTGGTCTATCTTTATTACCAGCAGAATAAACAACAATAACTATCCCTGACAATGCAACTACGGCCCTTAAACTGGCAGCATAGTTTGCTAGTATAATGGCTTAGTAACAATGAGTTTGAGTGTGCAATGCAGAGGTGCTGCACATAGGTTTGCACCAGTGGGACACTAATGGAAGTCCAACAGCCACTTTTAGGATGCAACTAAGTTTACTCAGTGTTTGCTAGTATAATGCCTTAGTGACAATGAGTTTGAGTGTGCAATGCAGAGGTGCTGCACATAGGTTTGCACCAGTGGGAAATTAATGGAAGTCCAACAGCCACTTTTAGGATGCCACTAAGTTTACTAAGTGTTTGCTAGTATAATGGCTTAGTAACAATGAGTTTGAGTGTGCAATGCAGAGGTGCTGCAAATAGCTTTGCACCAGTGGGACACTAATGGAAGTCCAACAGCCACTTTTAGGATGCAGCTAACTTTACTCAGTGTTTGCTAGTATAATGGCTTAGTAACAATGAGTTTGAGTGTGCAATGCAGAGGTGCTGCAAATAGCTTTGCACCAGTGGGACACTAATGGAAGTCCAACAGCCACTTTTAGGATGCAGCTAACTTTACTCAGTGTTTGCTAGTATAATGGTTTAGTAACAATGAGTTTGAGTGTGCAATGCAGAGGTGCTGCAAATAGCTTTGCACCAGTGGGACACTAATGGAAGTCAAACAGCCACTTTTAGGATGCTGCTACGTTTACTCAGTGTTTGCTAGTATAATGGCTTAGTAACAACGAGTTTGAGTGTGTAATGCAGAGGTGCTGCACATAGGTTTGCACCAGTGGGACACTAATGGAAGTCCAACAGCCACTTTTAGGATGCCACTAAGTTTACTCAGTGTTTGCTAGTATAATGGCTTAGTAACAATGAGTTGAGTGTGCAATGCAGTGGTGCTGCAAATAGCTTTGCACCAGTGGGACACTAATGGAAGTCCAACAGCCACTTTTAGGATGCCACTAAGTTTACTCAGTGTTTGCTAGTATAATGGCTTAGTAACAATGAGTTTGAGTGTGCAATGCAGAGGTGCTGCACATAGGTTTGCACCAGTGGGACACTAATGGAAGTCCAACAGCCACTTTTAGGATGCCACTAAGTTTACTCAGTGTTTGCTAGTATAATGGCTTAGTAACAATGAGTTTGAGTGTGCAATGCAGTGGTGCTGCAAATAGCTTTGCACCAGTGGGACACTAATGGAAGTCCAACAGCCACTTTTAGGATGCCACTAAGTTTACTCAGTGTTTGCTAGTATAATGGCTTAGTAACAATGAGTTTGAGTGTGCAATGCAGAGGTGCTGCACATAGGTTTGCACCAGTGGGACACTAATGGAAGTCCAACAGCCACTTTTAGGATGCCACTAAGTTTACTCAGTGTTTGCTAGTATAATGGCTTAGTAACAATGAGTTTGAGTGTGCAATGCAGTGGTGCTGCAAATAGCTTTGCACCAGTGGGACACTAATGGAAGTCCAACAGCCACTTTTAGGATGCCACTAAGTTTACTCAGTGTTTGCTAGTATAATGGCTTAGTAACAATGAGTTTGAGTGTGCAATGTAGAGGTGCTGCACATAGGTTTGCACCAGTGGGACACTAATGGAAGTCCAACAGCCACTTTTAGGATGCCACTAAGTTTACTCAGTGTTTGCTAGTATAATGGCTTAGTAACAATGAGTTTGAGTGTGCAATGCAGAGGTGCTGCACATAGGTTTGCATCAGTGGGACACTAATGGAAGTCCAACAGCCACTTTTAGGATGCCACTAAGTTTACTCAGTGTTTGCTAGTATAATGGCTTAGTAACAATGAGTTTGAGTGTGCAATGCAGAGGTGCTGCACCAGTGGGAGACTAATGGAAGTCCAACAGCCACTTTTAGGATGCCACTAAGTTTACTCAGTGTTTGCTAGTATAATGGCTTAGTAACAATGAGTTTGAGTGTGCAATGCAGAGGTGCTGCACATAGGTTTGCACCAGTGGGACACTAATGGAAGTCCAACAGCCACTTTTAGGATGCCAGTAAGTTTAGTCAGTGTTTGCTAGTATAATGGCTTAGTAACAATGAGTTTGAGTGTGCAGTGCAGAGGTGCTGCACATAGGTTTGCACCAGTGGGACACTAATGGAAGTCCAACAGCCACTTTTAGGATGTTACTAAGTTTCCTCAGTGTTTGCTAGTATAATGGCTTAGTAACAATGAGTTTGAGTGTGCAAAGGGCAGGAGGGTACAGTGGCAGGGTTTTGGGTCTGGGTAGAGGAAAGGAAGCCTCCCTTTCTATCCCTCCTAATGGGGAAATGCAGTGAGGAAATCCCTGACCTTAGCTACACAGACGCTGTCATCTTGTGTAGCTGTTAAAATCTTTTTTCACGGACCTGACTGTCACCTATGGCTCTGACCCTGCCGGTATTAGCCCTTACAAGGACTAATAGAAACTTCTATCCCTATTCTGTATAGCGCTGTGTATAGAGCGTACACAGCAGTATTGGAGACAGGAGCTATACCAGCGGTGACTGACACCAAGACCCAGAAGGCAGATAATGGCGTGCTGGAGGAAAATGTCCGTTTTTATAATGCATGGACATGTGACATGGACATCCTATTACACATGCCGTTGCTTCTCTGGCTAAAAGTCCACTTAGCTGTGTGTGTGTGTCTGGGATCGGCTGACATGCTGGCCCGCCCCACTACACGCACGTGCTTAGGGAAGGAAGACAAGGAAAGAAAAAAAAATGGCGATCGCCATTATCCAAACAGCAGTGATCTGAATGCGCTGTTCCCGCACACTATACGCTGAAATTTCATAATAGTGTGAGTCACAGAGTGACTTACACTATTAAAGTGGAAAGCCAGCTAGTAATTAGCTTGTCTTTTTGCTGCTAGAACCGTTCTCGAACGTATCTAGTACTATCGAGCTTTAGCAAAAAGCTCAAGTTCTAGTTCGATCTAGAACAGCCCCCAAAATCACTCGAGCCGCGAACTGGAGAACCTCGAACCGCGAACCGCGCTCAACTCTAGTCAGAAGAATCTCCTTTTTAGTGGCCAACTGAAAAACGTTTGGGGATCTATTGTCCCTTTGTGTGTTTTGTTATATGTGGGGATTCTGTTTTAAAATGGAACTATTAAAATTGATGTTTTAGGGGTTTTTTCTTTAAGTTTTTTTTTTTTTTTTTTCCATTCCAACCCCAGCAGCGTAATCTTCAGCCCTAGTCTATGAGAATCCAGCTGTGGAGGTCCCGGCCCCATCACCCGATCAGGTCACGACAGCGGTCCCCCAGCCAACGGCCCGACCAGACCCGGCCGCATCACCGGACCCGTACCTAGAAACGAAGCACCCCTGGGTTCTTCTTCATGAAGTGGCGAGGGCGGAACCTGTGGTGCTACCGGTTCCGCCACCGCGCGGCATCCCAGCAGCTGTTGGGGCCGCAGGAGTACAGCTACAACCCATGCCAGCAAGGGAGGCGAGGCCGCACGCTGACACCCCCTACTGGGAATGACACCAACGACAGATCTATCAAGAGATGACAACATGAGACCGGCGGCGATGGGAGATTTCCACCCGTTCTCACCAAAAGAAGGACCAGGTGAAAAATGCCGCTTCCCGAGTTCGAGGTCCACGGTGCCGTGGTCTCGTGGAGCATTTTGACCTTGACCAGGGTTGAGGGTTCATCCGGGAAGCGGGCCTCACAGCAGTAGTGTTTGTGTCCCGGCGGGACGTGGCACAGCACCTCCCCAGGGGACACCCTGGTCGGAATCTGGAGCCAGAGGATATGGTCACATATACCCGGTATTGTGGAATGCAGGGCTGGTATGCCCTGGATGTAATTAAACAAGTAATGATGGAGGAAGAGTTTGTTCGTCCGTGGTGTGTAGTCGCAAGGAAGCATGGCTAAGGGACTCAGCCGTTTAAAATTAGCAATGTTAGAAAGTAAATCTGTGTTTTCCTTTATTATTTTCCATAGTTTGTTATTTTCCTTGCATCATAGTAAATAGTAATTTTTATGAAAGAAAAAAATAGTGAATAATCACATCGGTTTAATCAACAGAGAATCTTACCAGATTGAGAAAAGTTGATATAATGTTTGCACAAGGTGCATGGACTTCGGTTACATCTATATATTATTATACTATATAGTAGTAAACATGGACCATGGTCACGAGACTGGTTGTGGCCAACACAGACTTGTGTTATTGTATATAGTTGCATCTCCTGTGCCTACCAGGGTCGTCTTTGCAACAGCCAGGACCTTAACCTGGTCACAGACCCACGGAATGCAGCGGGTCAGGATGTTTGGGTGGCGGGTTGATGGGATCCGGGACGTTGGGACTGGACTGTCGCAGGAAGAGGCTGCAACAGAGTAGGTTGAGCCTCCGCTACTGACATAACCGGTAGCGTTCCATAGTTGAAATGATGAACTCTGACTGTTTAGTAACGTTTAAGGAATGTGCCTCCCTAATCTGGGAGGAAAATCTTGTAAATAAAATGTTTCCCTTTTTCTTACAGTTATGCAAATAAATGTCTGGATGTCCTGTAGCTCGTGGACGAGCTACGTTTAACCAAGGGGGAATGTGACGCCCCTGGACTATCAGGTCGTCACAGGGTACTGCACAAGCTGCCCTTCCGTGCAAAGCCTGACTAAGCCCGCGTTCATCAATTTATTAAAAATGTATTGAAAAAAAATGTCAGCTGTAATCCGTAGCAATGTCCCATAATGTTCCCCAAAAGTGAATATGAAAGACGTAAAAAGAGAAAATGATTCAACAAATAAGTAGAAAAGACACCTTCATTCACCAATTTATTTCCCTGCAGAAACACTAATTCAAGGTCAGCCATAATAGTAAAGGGAGTCCAAAGATGTTCCAAGACTCACTGTCCCAGCCAATGAAGAACAGATTATTTCTTATTGACTTTGAGAGCAGCCGTTCTGTGTGAAAACAACAGCTGTGAACTGAGATAACCTCATGAGAACACCCCAGGTCACAGTGGGAAGTGACAAGCGATGACAGCATGAGTTCACCACAGGTCAGTTCCCACGGCTCTGGTACCAAGTATCATGAGAACCCGTGGCAATGAACTTTGGCAAACTCAAAAGTTCAACTCAGTTCACTGCCCATGGTTCTTATGTCAAGTATCATGAGGGGGCTCCTGTGATACTTGCCATGAGGACATTGGCAGGCATTGAACTGTGGTGAACTCATGATGTCACCGCTCATCATTCTCCGCTGCAGCTCACACACTATTCTGCGAGCCACTGCTGTGACCAGCAGTGACTGTTGTGAATATCATCAGGGATGGTATGGTTCCTGGGAGTGTTTCTGGGCTCCCTGTTATGGCTAGTCTGATTCTGCATCTGTCGCTCAGACAGGTGTGGAAGATGATTGCTGTTCCAGGAAAGCCAATGAAGTCTAGCCTATGAGAATATACGAAGCAGTTTCTGTCTAACTTTTGCCGGTGATAATTGTTTCTGCTCCAAGAAAAGATTTCCTGAAGTTTGTCCTCCTGCCTTTAGGCTTTTTTGACTTTCCATGTAGGATTGGTTTGACTTTTTTCTGCTCCTTTTTTGGATTCTCCAGAAATGATTTCTACAACAGTTTTTTTCGTTCCTTTGCATTAGTTTTGTTCCTATGTCATCCAGAGTCTGCAGCTATGCATGATAAGTATTTTGTTTTTGCTTCCTGAGATTAATAAGTTCTCATTCATTTTTCTGTCTTTTTGTTTGCAATTAATGGGAATTGTGTAATCTCCGTGATTTTTTTTTTTCCTTGTGAGGGTTCATTCTTTTAGTCTGGGCTTGATTTAGGCTGAATTGTATTTATGGGCGTTTCTTTGTAACCTATGAAATCTATTCCTAATTCAATGTTTGAGAAAATCCTCTTTTGTTTCTTGCATGGGAATAAGCGTTCTTTCTGCACTATTTTTTATGGACGATTTATTCCCAGCAAGAAGGGAGTTTACTTCCAGTCTGATTAGGAGTTTGTATTTGCACAAGAGTTCCTGATATAGTGGAAGGAAGATCGTGTGATCTCTAAGGCATTTTTGATTAGCAGGGGTTGGTATTTTTTCAGGGTTTTCACAGGCTGCAACCAGTAATATTTCTATCCTTTGTCTATCTAGTTAGCAGGGCCTCGCGTAACCCTATATTAATTATCTGTGTGCTGTCTTTTTCCTTACATCACCATTTTTATATGTTGGGGGCTTTATTATCCTTTTTGGGCTGCTCTGAGGCAAGTTAGGATTCCTCATTACATCTTTGAAGCTAGTTAGTTCTCCGGTGGTGACGAGGCATCTAGGTTGGTTAGGAATGCTCTAGTTGTGTTGTGCAGTTAGTGAATTGCAGCCAGATAAGCTTCCAACTACTCTTGTGCATTATTTTCTACCTCTTATGGGATTTTTGCAAGATCATTTGCAGTGGTCTCCTGACCATGACAGGTGACCTCATGAGGTTATCTCAGTTCACAGCTGTGGTTCTCACAGAGAACAGTGTGTGTGGCTGCAGTGACTGCTCTTCCAGCCAATGAGGAATGATCTGTTCTTCATTGGCTGGGACAGTGAGTCTTGGAACTTTGTTGGAACCCTTTTGGATTACAGTGGACCATGGAGTAGAGGTTTTGCAGTGAAATAAATTGGTTAATGAGGGTGTCTTTTGTATTTATTTCTTTAATAAATTTCTCTTTATGTCTTTCAGATTTGCTTTTGAGGAACATTGTGGGACTGACTTTTTTTTAAATACATTTTTAATAAATTAGTGAACGAGATCTGTAGTCAGGGGGGTGTTTGTTCAAATATTTTTTTTTTCCACTACTGAATTAGTAATGGTGGTGTGTGAGAGACAACCCTACCCAATACTAATACCAGGGTTTGATGCTAACTGGCAATTCACAGCTAGCATCAACCTTATATGTTTTCAGCGTTGTAATCATCGTCATTAGCCTCTGTCAACTCATTGTCTCCCTCCACTTTCACCTACTGCTGCTCATCTGTGTCCTCCTCCCCCCTCTAAATCCTGCAGCATTTAACTTGGACTTTGAGGGTCACCAACAGACATTGAGTGGCAATGAATATGTGCAAGTTGAATTTCTTCTTTCATTCCCTCTTGCTTTCTAATATGTGTTTTAAAGAATAAATATGAGGGGGATGACATGTTGATTCCACATTTGTCCATACTGCCAAATTTTAGATGCCTTTTCAAAGGGCTTCAGTAGGTGACACCACCTGTGCCTCATCAACTGCCAATAGAGGATCTCAAAGTAATAGACACCTCAGTTTGCCATCTAGCAAGCTACATAGTCTGTCACCACATTTCGCTGTTCTGACAAATGCTAAAACATATGCAGCATAAATTCCAGGGAGATGTGACATCACAAATCAGGCAACGTTCTCACAGATCATTATGTTTTTGCAAACCAAGGGGGCATGGTTTGCTACATAAGAATGGTTTAAATGAATTGACACACTTCTGGACATGGTCATCAAGAGCCTATACTTCTGAAAGAAATGTTGCATAATTAAATTTAGGGAGCATGACTTAATTTACTAGTCCAAAAAGCAGCCAGAATAATCCTGGCATTGTAGCTCATGACAATTTCCAGCTCCATTTCATGGTGACCCAGCCAGCCAGCATGCTTCATAGACAGCAGCACCTCGCCACCTGTATGGCATTTCTCCCACATACCTTCAATCTGTGAAGCCCCTACATGAGTGAATCAACACAGGAGGAGTCAGATAACTCCTGACTGGTGGTGGACTTGTGAAGCCCCTCAGGTGTAGTATCGGTGCATTACCTTCAGGGACTCCACTCGGCTGGATCTTGTCACAGGTAGGAGATCTTCTTCTTGTCGTGACGCCACTCTCAGTATTGCGGTCAGTGGGGACCGCCACTGCAGGTTGAGGGACGCCTGGGGCTGATGGTGAGTGCAGTTAGTTGGAATAGCCTCCTGAGAGTGAGGCAAGCCCCAGGGCCCTGTGTAGGTGTGTAGAACCACAAGGCGCAGAATAACTCCACACAGGCAGGATGTCTTTCAGGGTTTTTACTCACTTCAGGTGGCAGGGTGAGTAACCCGGGCGTAGCTGGGATGAACCAGGCTGGAACCAGGTATCCTTCAGGCTGACTTCTGATGGTGACTACCAACTCGCCTTCCTTAGCCCTTGGTGGTTTGGGGTAACCCCGACTTTTAGTCCCTATGGGGGTCACCCAGGGAAGTTGCTGAAGCCTCACTCCCCTTCGTTTGCCGTTTGCTTGTTGCCTGGGCCAGATCACTCCAGCTGCTTGCCTCCTGTGAACTATGGGCCCTATCTGTGGCTACGTGGCTGCGGCTTTTAGGTGTTGTGGTGTGGGCCTTGAGGGCCCCACACCGGCAGGTTTAGCAGGGAAAGGTGGATCTATCCCCGCTCCGGGATCTGCCGCCCGTTTGGGCCTGGTTCTCCCTAGCAGTCTCCTTACTTCCCACTCTGTGCTCTCTCTCTAGCTGAAGATGGATTTCGGGTAGCACTCCTAGTTGACCGTTCTCCCCCGTCGGTAGCCACTGCGCGGACGCTGTCAGACTACAGCAGCCCACGGGATCTGCTCCTCACTCGAGCTCCCTGGACTCTGCACTGAACCGGCTCACATCTGGGACCTTCGCTGCTGCTCCTGTCTGAGCTTCACTTTCCTGCTCCTCACTCCTCCACACTCTGCTTCAGACTCTAGACTGTTTACTCCTCCTTCTCTTTTCCCTTTTGTGCCTGCCTACGCCACCTAGCAACCAGACTCTCTTACCACACCCCTTGAGAGGAGATGGAGGCTTTTGGCCCCCTCCACTATTCCAGTGAAGGTGAAGGCTTTTCCCCCTCCTGGGATCCCCAGGGGTCCTCTCATAGGTACATGTGTGAGACCTGATCACTATGCGCCTGTGTAGTCACACCTCGGTCAGCCTTCTGGATTACCTGTATTGTACTGTCCCCAGCATGGGTGCAGTACTCAGTGGTGCCTGACCAGGTCAGGGGCGCCACATTCCCCCTTAGTTATCACCAGCACGTCCTCGGGCTGCAAGACAACATTTTAAAATGCATAAAACATTAAAACATGTAAAACATTTTTAAAAGCACCAGGTACCATACATCACCACCCTCCACCCACAAGTCCGTTAACCCACCCAAAACCCTCTCACGTTGGCCGCGCCTTCAGCCACTTCTGGCAGGATGTAGAGGCGGCTTTCATGGGCTGGTGGTTTCAGGGTATACCTGGCCTGGTGAAGCCGCGCCTTCAGCCACTTCTGGCAGGATCCAGAGGCGGCCTCCACAGTTGGTGCTGACCAGGTACCCTCTTTGTGGTGGAGAGCCAGGCCCCATAAACAGGCATGCTCTCTGGTTGCAGGTAAGCCAAGGCCCTATATACGGACGTGCTCCCTGGTTGCAGACGAGCCAAGCCCCTAAACAGGCTGACTCTGGTGGTGGTGGTGCCCTCTGGTGTAACTATTTACACTGCGAGAGTTTGTGGCTGTAGCCAGTTCATAGCCTTAAGGTTCATTTCTCACATCAGTTTATGTGGGCACATTCTTAAACTTGTAAAACGTTGCAAAACAAACTTTTCAAACTGGTAACTTGCTTTACGTTACATGGACTTATGCAGACTCCTCTTCACCAGGGCTTGGGCCTGTAGGGCTGCGGCACCTGTTGGTTTCTTGACCTTTTTCCTCATCTGTAGTGGTCTCATCATTAGGTCTTTGGTCTTTTCTTTCTTTATTACTGTCTTTCCTTTCTTCTTTGGGACATGGTACTACATCTAGGGCATACCAGCCTCTTTCGCCTCGATGCAGGGTAAACTGTACGGAGTCTCCCATTTTTAAGTTTCTGCCAGGGTGTCCTCTGGGCAGATGAGCTCTCACATCTCTTCTATTGACGAAGATACCTTCTTTGATACCAGGTGCAACAATGAACCCGTATCCTGACTTTAGGCTGAAGTCCTCCACTACTCCTTTACAAAGGGGTCCTCTGACCTGGGCTTTGGACCTTCTCAGGAACCGTTTTTCTTGTAGGTCTCTGGCCGTGACTTCTCTCTGCTCTGGGGATGGCGGTGCAGGGAAAGACTGGGTTCTACTGCGGCGCTGTGTCTTGCGGGCTGGATTCTGCGAAGTGCAGCTTACAAGCTCCCAGGTGAGGCTTTGGGGCTGATCTTCCTCAGCAGAAGGTGTCAGGTCTTCCTCGTCCCAGCGGGAATACGGCAGCATCTCTGGCTCGGGGCATGGATCCACTGCTGGTGGCTCCTGAGTCAGCTCCTCAGTTTCCTGGCCTCCTCTCCCCCTTAGTTCTTCTTGGCACTCCTTTGGTGGCAGTGCTGGGGATGGGCTTTCTTCAGCAGGCCCAGGCGGGGGACTCTTTGGCGTGGTTGCTGCAGGGGTTGCTGGAATCCTCTTGGGGGTATGCGGAGGGAGCATGTACTGGTCCACCAACCATTGTGGAAACTTAGCCTCCATGTCAGCCTTTAGCTGCCAGTATGCGGGGTCCTCCCCCAGCGTGGGGTTTCCAGCAGAGACCTCTTTGGACTGGGGAGCGGTGTCTGCTCTGGCCTTGCAGGCCGGGGAAAATGGTGATGCAATCTCTTGGCGGGCCGCGCCTAGCATGGTGGCGGCCTGGTCTTGGCGGGCCGCGCCCTGTATGGCGGCGGCCTGGTCTTGGCGGGCCGCGCCCTGTATGGCGGCGGCCTGGTCTTGGCGGGCCGCGCCCTGTATGGCGGCGGCCTGGTCTTGGCGGGCCGCGCCCTGTATGGCGGCGGCCTGGTCTTGGCGGGCCGCGCCCTGTATGGCGGCGGCCTGGTCTTGGCGGGCCGCGCCCTGTATGGCGGCGGCCTGGTCTTGGCGGGCCGCGCCCTGTATGGCGGCGGCCTGGTCTTGGCGGGCCGCGCCCTGTATGGCGGCGGCCTGGTCTTGGCGGGCCGCGCCCTGTATGGCGGCGGCCTGGATCGGCGTCGCAGCTGCGATGGGATCTGTGCAGGCTGGGCTGGGCGTCGCTGCAGGGACCGGGTCTTGGTGGGCCGAGCAGGGCATCGCTGCGGCGGCCGGGGCTTGGCGGGCCGAGCAGGGCATCGCTGCGGCGGCCTGGTCTTGGCGGGCCGAGCAGGGCATCGCTGCGGCGGCCGGGTCTTGGCGGGCCGAGCAGGGCATCGCTGCGGCGGCCTGGGCTTGGCGGGCCGCACCTGGCGTGGCTGCGGCCTGGCTCAGCGTCGCCGCGCCGGGCGCCTCTTCAGGGACCGCGGGCGTGGCAGCAGGGGTCGGGGCATCCGGGCCGGCAGGGGTAATACTGGACTCACCCATCGGTGGCAGCATCGGGGTCTGAGTCGTCGCCGTCCGGTCTGGCACTCGTCGTGCGGTTCCCCTCTCATAGGCCTGAACCGCGGCAGCCATCTCCAGAAGTTCCATGCGTTCTTCTCTGATCTGCTCCACGACCCGGGTCTCCAGTCGGTCGCAGAACTGGGCCAGCTCCCGATACCACCAGGCAGCGGAGCCCGGTTCTGGGTTTCTGCGGTCAGACGCCATTTCTTCTGCGCCCTCTTCTGCACGATTTCCCAGCAGTGGACTCGCCGTTGCCTCTAGTAGCAAGCTGTTCAGTTTCCGCTCTGCCTCTTTCAGCAGCTCCTCTCCCAGCAGCAGGCTTCTGGCTCCCTTTCTGTCCCGACGTCTCTGGACGCTTCCGCTCTCTTCACAAGCGAGGTCAGAACTCTGCAGGGGATCTCTGGGTAGCCACACCTCTTCGTGGGCGGTAACTTCTCCCAGCGCGGGCTGCTGTTGTTTTTCAGCGCGCTTTTCATGGTGGCAATATGGCGGCGCTTCCAATTTTTCAAGCGGACCGCCCAGGCACATGGTCACCTGTCTGAACAGGTCTAGTCCTTATCCTGTTCGTGACGCCAGATGTGAAGCCCCTCAGGTGTAGTATCGGTGCATTACCTTCAGGGACTCCACTCGGCTGGATCTTGTCACAGGTAGGAGATCTTCTTCTTGTCGTGACGCCACTCTCAGTATTGCGGTCAGTGGGGACCGCCACTGCAGGTTGAGGGACGCCTGGGGCTGATGGTGAGTGCAGTTAGTTGGAATAGCCTCCTGAGAGTGAGGCAAGCCCCAGGGCCCTGTGTAGGTGTGTAGAACCACAAGGCGCAGAATAACTCCACACAGGCAGGATGTCTTTCAGGGTTTTTACTCACTTCAGGTGGCAGGGTGAGTAACCCGGGCGTAGCTGGGATGAACCAGGCTGGAACCAGGTATCCTTCAGGCTGACTTCTGATGGTGACTACCAACTCGCCTTCCTTAGCCCTTGGTGGTTTGGGGTAACCCCGACTTTTAGTCCCTATGGGGGTCACCCAGGGAAGTTGCTGAAGCCTCACTCCCCTTCGTTTGCCGTTTGCTTGTTGCCTGGGCCAGATCACTCCAGCTGCTTGCCTCCTGTGAACTATGGGCCCTATCTGTGGCTACGTGGCTGCGGCTTTTAGGTGTTGTGGTGTGGGCCTTGAGGGCCCCACACCGGCAGGTTTAGCAGGGAAAGGTGGATCTATCCCCGCTCCGGGATCTGCCGCCCGTTTGGGCCTGGTTCTCCCTAGCAGTCTCCTTACTTCCCACTCTGTGCTCTCTCTCTAGCTGAAGATGGATTTCGGGTAGCACTCCTAGTTGACCGTTCTCCCCCGTCGGTAGCCACTGCGCGGACGCTGTCAGACTACAGCAGCCCACGGGATCTGCTCCTCACTCGAGCTCCCTGGACTCTGCACTGAACCGGCTCACATCTGGGACCTTCGCTGCTGCTCCTGTCTGAGCTTCACTTTCCTGCTCCTCACTCCTCCACACTCTGCTTCAGACTCTAGACTGTTTACTCCTCCTACTCTTTTCCCTTTTGTGCCTGCCTACGCCACCTAGCAACCAGACTCTCTTACCACACCCCTTGAGAGGAGATGGAGGCTTTTGGCCCCCTCCACTATTCCAGTGAAGGTGAAGGCTTTTCCCCCTCCTGGGATCCCCAGGGGTCCTCTCATAGGTACATGTGTGAGACCTGATCACTATGCGCCTGTGTAGTCACACCTCGGTCAGCCTTCTGGATTACCTGTATTGTACTGTCCCCAGCATGGGTGCAGTACTCAGTGGTGCCTGACCAGGTCAGGGGCGCCACAGACTAATATAAAGATCTTCATTGTAATCACCAATCTCAGTTGCAGTAGTGCATCTCCACTACATTCACCCAAAACTCAAGAATCCCATGTATTTTCATTGGCCATAGTTGTTGCTCCAGGTGTCTATGGTGCAGTGCATTTTGGAGTTCAAAGACAAGTTAAGAGACTAACGTTTTCCTGAATGTGAAAGTACAGAGCTAGCACCCCTTTCAGTGAAAATAATGACGACAGAGTATATTCCAGTGATTTTGTGTGTGTTCCATCATTCCTTGATAGTCAGCAGATGCAATAAAATAGTATGTCAGTGACTGCATCACCAGCCTCTTGACCAGGTGAGAGTTTAGTTGGCTCACTGGCAAATATTAAAAGCATACATCTATTTCCTTGAACCATAATCAGTGATGGATATTTGCTTTTTTGGGAAGGAGGAGGAGGGATACTTGGAGTATGACAAGCATTAGTGGTGGTGGATGATGATGATTGTGATGATGACACTGACCATGTCCTACTTGAGGGTGTGACCTGGCTGATAGAAAGATGAGCATGATGAGAGTGGGACAGAGCAAAGCTTGAGTAATACTCTATATGCTGACCTACTTGCTTTTCCATATAAACAAGTGATGTCAATTCTTGTCCGCATGAAGGTCTGTATTTTCTAGACTATGTGAGCCAGGACATCCACAAATTATTTTCCTCTTGCACAGCCTGCAGGCTGCCAATTATTTTCTTGATGCAATGTACAAAAGAGCTTACATACACTATACTATACTACTATATACTATACACTATACTACTCGACACCACCATGACCAAATCCGTCAGCCTCCTCCACAGCATCACTTGTTTCAGAGCTGACTACAGAACAAAGTTATTTTGTCCCAGAGGATAATCTAGCTGCTTTACACCTGAGCTGTGTATCAATAAGGCCAGCACCTTCCTTCTTTGTTCATATCACCTGATCAGCAAATCAACTTGTTCCCAGGTCTTGTCCACCACAGAATCATCATTCAGCTGACAATTGCCTCTGTATGAGCCTTTTGGTTAGGGTCGGGAACTAAGCTGCAGAACAGAAACAGGTATCTGTCAGGGCCAGGCGGACGGGCAGACCCAGGAGGTGGATCCACTGGGCCGAACTCCAAGATGGTGGTAAGGAGTCCGGTAGCTGAAGCACTATAGGCAGCTGAACAGTCCGTGCATATGAGGATAACGGAGAAGTCCCTGGGACCACGGAGTCACTGATGGTAGTCCGGGTGACGCAGCTCAGGTTCGGAAGCCGAGATGATGTCAGGCGGGGTCCGGAACCTTTGGAGCGAGACGAGGGGTCACCGCAGGGATCCGAGATGGTGCGGACTGTCAGATGGTAGATGAACAGCGTGCGGGGTTCGGGATTCAGCAGGACCGGATGGCGAGGCAGGATCAGCTCTAGAAGAGAGATACGTGAGTATGGCAAAGCAACACCAGGAGACCTGACTCCTAGCTTGGAAAACACGAAGATCAGGCCCCGCCCCCTTGGACATTAAACCCCTTTATACCCTGTACCTGTTTGCATCATTTCCTGTTAATGGACGCTGGCCCTTTAAGAAAGGGTCAATGACCGCGCGCGCGCCCTAATGCGCATGCGCGCTGCCCGAGTGCCAGAAGCCAAAGCAGGAAGCTGCGAGGAGGAAGCAGCAGGGACGGCCTGGGGCTGAGAAGCCGATGAGCGCCGGGAGCGGGGGCCAGGACGCCGGGGACGTGCTGGCAATGGAGGCAGGAGAGCGGGGAGCGGCGGTGACCGGACCAAGGAACCGGGAAGCGAGGCAGGGGAGCCGGGGAGCGTGACAGGTGAGCCGGAGGGCAGCGCAGGGGACCCGGGGAGCGTGACAGTACCCCCCCCCCACGCCCCCCTCCCTGCAACCGGGACAGGAAGGCACGGATCAGCGGAGTGCCCACATTCTCCCGAGGCTCCCAGGACCTATCCTCAGGGCCATACCCAGCCCAGTCCACCAGGAAGAACTGTCGACCTCGTACGGTCTTCATGGCCACGATATCCCTTACCGCATAGATGTCGTCATCGGCAATAGGAGGAGGAGCCGAACTGGCAGCAGCGGAGAAGGGACCAAGTACAACCGGCTTGAGCAGGGAGACGTGGAAGGAATTGGGTATCCTCATCGTGGCCGAGAGCTGTAGCTTGTAGGAGACCTCATTGATCTTGTTGAGGACCTTAAACGGCCCGATGTAGCGAGGACCCAGCTTGTAGGATGGTATCTTCAATCGGACGTACTTGGAAGCAAGCCAGACTAGGTCTCCAGGAGAGAAACACGGAGGGTCCAGACGTCTCTTGTCTGCGTGTCTCTTCATCCGCAGGGAAGCACGCCCAAGGGACGCCTTGACAGAGTCCCAAATGGTAGCGAAGTCACGGGCTACAGTATCAGCAGCAGGGACATCCGAAGAAGGGGATATAGGCAATGGGACGGAGGGTTGAAGTCCGTAAACAACATGGAAGGGAGAGCTGGAGGACGACTCACTGATGTGGTGGTTATGGGAGAATTCAGCCCAAGGAAGAAGCGTGGACCAGTCGTCGTGTTGGGCGTTGACATAGTGACGTAAGAAGGAGGTCAAGATTTGATTGACCCTCTCCACTTGGCCATTAGACTGAGGATGGTAGGCAGAGGAAAAGTCCAGAGTCACTCCCAGATGTTTGCAGAGCGCCCTCCAGAAGCGGGAGGTGAACTGAGTTCCTCTGTCGGACACGATGTGAGATGGAAAGCCATGCAAGCGGAAGATGTGCTGTATGTAGGCTTCCGCGAGTTCCTGAGCAGAGGGCAGTCCAGCCATAGGGACGAAATGAGCCATTTTAGAGAACCGATCCACCACGACCCATATGACTGTGTGTCCGGAGGACTATGGCAAGTCCGTAATAAAGTCCATTGCTATGTGTTGCCACGGAACTGAGGGTATCGGCAGAGGCAGAAGACGGCCATATGGCAGGTGTTTGGGCATCTTGTTCCTGGCACAAGAGGAGCAGGCAGAGACAAAAGCAGCGACGTCCGTGCGAAGGGATGGCCACCAGTAATGACGTACAATCGCACCCCATGTTCTCTTCTGGCCAGCATGACCGGCTGTTTTCGAGGCATGACCCCAGTGTAACACTTTTTGCCTGTCAGTCTCAGAGACATAGGTCTTCCCGGGCGGTATCTGGGCCAGGGTGACAGGAGCCACCGGAATGATTTTGCTAGGAGAGATGATGGGTTGGGTAGTCTCCTCCTCCTGCTCCATGGGCATGAAAGACCTAGACAAGGCATCAGCGCGTACATTCTTGTCCGCGGGTCGGAAATGTAGCTGGAAATCAAACCTGGCAAAGAATAAGGACCACCTGGCTTGCCGTGGGTTCAGTCGCTGAGCGGACCGAAGGTATTCCAGGTTCTTGTGGTCTGTATAAATAATCACGGGATACACTGCTCCTGTTACGGTTGCTGCGAGCACTGGAGACTATGTCCAGATTTCTTGCTACTGCACATGTGCGAGCGCTGGAGACTAAGTCCAGATTTCTTGCTACTGCACATGTGCGAGCGCTGGAGACTAAGTCCAGATTTCTTGCTACTGCACATGTGCGAGCGCTGGAGACTAAGTCCAGATTTCTTGCTACTGCACATGTGCGAGCGCCGGAGACTAAGTCCAATCTTGGAGCCATTGCACATGTGCGGGTGACATCATCGCTGACACGAGGTCACATGTCTCTGACACCTTCTATGCCGATTGGTCTCTGGTCATGTGCTTGTGACGTCTTGCTCGGTGATAGGCCAGCATGACGTCACTCCTGTCGTTCTGGCAGCGGATTGGCTCTGGTGTCCTCCATCTTGGATGAGGCACAGAGTCTATATAAGACCCTGATACACGCCGCATGGTGCTCAGTCCTCTTGGTTCATGCATATGAGTAGACGCTCTGTGCGCGTTCCTCTAGGCATTCCTCTGTCTATGCTAGGTGAGCGCTACCGGCAGGGTAGCGTTCTTATACCTTACAGCTTCGGCTGCTGTCCGTATCCTTACCTCTTAGGGGAGCGGACATAGGCAGGTGCCTGAGGCACATGGTCTGGCTGGGCCTTGTGATTCTACTCGTAGGTGGACGTTGCCGCTAGGGTAACGTTCCTTATACTGCGTCTGGCAGTTGTTCGTATCCTCGCACACTAGGGGAGCGAACAGAGGTAGGAGCTTTGTGCGGCTTACGCTGCTGTTCGTCTCTTTTGCACCACTAGAAGAGCGGACCTAGGCAGGTGCCATATCTAGTGGTTCGTGTCCTCGCACACTAGTGGAGCGAACGCAGGTAGGAGCTTTGTGCGGCTTACGCTGCTGTTCGTCTCTTTTGCACCACTAGAAGAGCGGACCTAGGTAGGTGCCATTTCGCACACATTGCCTTTGTCTCTGTGATTATTAACAGAGATCATTCCACACACCCTCCAAGTAAGGGAGGAATTGCTTTACTTACTTATTAGATTCTTCTGTGAGTTAACAGAGGTATTGCACTCTGCCATAGTCTGCAGCAAAGTCTTTGCACGGTGGACCCTGACTGTCTGATACTCATTTCAGTTATTATCAGACAGCCCCCCGTAACAGCTCCTTCCAGAAGGTAGCGCCATTCTTCCAGAGCCAGTTTGACCGCCAATAGCTCTCGGTCACCGATGGTGTAGTTGCGTTCAGGCGCTGAGAAGCTCTTGGAGAAGAAACCGCAGGTCACCATCTTCCCGGAGGAGGACTTCTGCATGAGCACTGCTCCGGCTCCCGAGGAGGAGGCATCCACCTCCAAGGTGAACTGGCGGTTTAACTCCGGACGGTGGAGTACAGGAGAGGAGGCAAATGCCCGCTTCAGAGAGTCAAACGCGGCGTCGGCCGCAGGTGACCAGTCCTTTGGATTAGCCTCCTTTTTGGTCAAAGCGGAGAGAGGAGCAGTCAGGGCAGAGAAGTGAGGGATCTCCCATCCACAGAGGCAATCACCAGGGGCTTGTCGAGTGGAGTAACAGGCACCTGGTACTTGTCCACCGTGGCCTGCTGGATGAAATTGCCTGCTGCTCCGGAATCGAGGTACGCCTCAGCGGTGAACCGCATCTCTCCCGTTGTCACTTGCACAATCCAGGTAACCGGGTCTGAGAGAGTCCCAGCACCTAGGGTGGCCTCTCCTACCAACCCTAGGCTTTGGCGTTTCCCGACCTCTCAGGACAAGAGCGTAGGAGGTGTGTGCCCTCTCCGCAGTAAAAGCAGAGACCTTTGGCGAGCCGCTCTGCTCGACGTTGTTCAGACTGTCGTACTCGGCCGATCTGCATGGGCTCGTGGACGGGATTCCCAGCTGTTGATGACTGTAATACGGAGGGCTTCTGCGGAGGAGAGGAATGCCGTACCGGACGTCTCTCACGAGACAGCTCTTTGGATCGCTCCTGAAAACGAATGTCCACTCGAGTCGCTAGGGTAATTAGGGCATCCAGAGTGGACGGCACGTCACGACCTGCCAGCTCATCTTTGATGCGACCCGAGAGTCCTTCCCAGAAGGCAGCTGTTAGGGCCTCGTTATTCCACCCGAGTTCTGACGCCAAAGTACGGAAACGGATGGCGTATTGACCCACCGTCAGTGTTCCTTGACGTAACCGGAGAAGGGATGAAGCAGACGCAGAGGCGCGTCCCGGCTCGTCAAAGGTGCTGCGAAAGGCCTGCAGGAACTCTTGAAGATCCTTGGTCATGGGGTCCTCCTTCTCCCACAAGGGGTTCATCCATGCCAGTGCCTCGCCCTCCAGGTGAGACATTATGAAGGCGACCTTGGCTTGGTCGGAGGCAAACAAATGTGGCAGCTGCGTAAAATGAAGGGTACATTGGTTTATGAAGCCCCTGCAGGTCTTGGGATCTCCGGCATAACGGGGTGGTGAAGCCAAACGGAGTCTGGAAGCATCCGAAGAGACTGCCACGGGTGCGGGAGCCGTGGATTGACTAGTGGAGACCTGGGACGCAGAAGATGGGACCGAGGCTTGTAGCGTGGTCAGGCGGGCATCCACGGAAGTCATAAAGTTCAGCATGCGGGTCTGGACTTCACGCTGGCGTTGGAGTTCCTCTTGCAAGGCCGGTAGTGCTGCAGCGGGATCCATGGCCTGATCTTACTGTCAGGGCCAGGCGGACGGGCAGACCCAGGAGGTGGATCCACTGGGCCGAACTCCAAGATGGTGGTAAGGAGTCCGGTAGCTGAAGCACTATAGGCAGCTGAACAGTCCGTGCATATGAGGATAACGGAGAAGTCCCTGGGACCACGGAGTCACTGATGGTAGTCCGGGTGACGCAGCTCAGGTTCGGAAGCCGAGATGATGTCAGGCGGGGTCCGGAACCTTTGGAGCGAGACGAGGGGTCACCGCAGGGATCCGAGATGGTGCGGACTGTCAGATGGTAGATGAACAGCGTGCGGGGTTCGGGATTCAGCAGGACCGGATGGCGAGGCAGGATCAGCTCTAGAAGAGAGATACGTGAGTATGGCAAAGCAACACCAGGAGACCTGACTCCTAGCTTGGAAAACACGAAGATCAGGCCCCGCCCCCTTGGACATTAAACCCCTTTATACCCTGTACCTGTTTGCATCATTTCCTGTTAATGGACGCTGGCCCTTTAAGAAAGGGTCAATGACCGCGCGCGCGCCCTAATGCGCATGCGCGCTGCCCGAGTGCCAGAAGCCAGAGCAGGAAGCTGCGAGGAGGAAGCAGCAGGGACGGCCTGGGGCTGAGAAGCCGACGAGCGCCGGGAGCGGGGGCCAGGACGCCGGGGACGTGCTGGCAATGGAGGCAGGAGAGCGGGGAGCGGCGGTGTCCGGACCAAGGAACCGGGAAGCGAGGCAGGGGAGCCGGGGAGCGTGATAGGTGAGCCGGAGGGCAGCGCAGGGGACCCGGGGAGCGTGACAGTACCCCCCCCCCCACGCCCCCCTCCCCGCAACCGGGACAGGAAGGCACGGATCAGCGGAGTGCCCACATTCTCCCGAGGCTCCCAGGACCTATCCTCAGGGCCATACCCAGCCCAGTCCACCAGGAAGAACTGTCGACCTCGTACGGTCTTCATGGCCACGATATCCCTTACCGCATAGATGTCGTCATCGGCAATAGGAGGAGGAGCCGAACTGGCAGCAGCGGAGAAGGGACCAAGTACAACCGGCTTGAGCAGGGAGACGTGGAAGGAATTGGGTATCCTCATCGTGGCCGGGAGCTGTAGCTTGTAGGAGACCTCATTGATCTTGTTGAGGACCTTAAACGGCCCGATGTAGCGAGGACCCAGCTTGTAGGATGGTATCTTCAATCGGACGTACTTGGAAGCAAGCCAGACTAGGTCTCCAGAAGAGAAACACGGAGGGTCCAGACGTCTCTTGTCTGCGTGTCTCTTCATCCGCAGGGAAGCACGCCCAAGGGACGCCTTGACAGAGTCCCAAATGGTAGCGAAGTCACGGGCTACAGTATCAGCAGCAGGGACATCCGAAGAAGGGGATATAGGCAATGGGACGGAGGGTTGAAGTCCGTAAACAACATGGAAGGGAGAGCTGGAGGACGACTCACTGATGTGGTGGTTATGGGAGAATTCAGCCCAAGGAAGAAGCGTGGACCAGTCGTCGTGTTGGGCGTTGACATAGTGACGTAAGAAGGAGGTCAAGATTTGATTGACCCTCTCCACTTGGCCATTAGACTGAGGATGGTAGGCAGAGGAAAAGTCCAGAGTCACTCCCAGATGTTTGCAGAGCGCCCTCCAGAAGCGGGAGGGGAACTGAGTTCCTCTGTCGGACACGATGTGAGATGGAAAGCCATGCAAGCGGAAGATGTGCTGTATGTAGGCTTCCGCGAGTTCCTGAGCAGAGGGCAGTCCAGCCATAGGGACGAAATGAGCCATTTTAGAGAACCGATCCACCACGACCCATATGACTGTGTGTCCGGAGGACAATGGCAAGTCCGTAATAAAGTCCATTGCTATGTGTTGCCACGGAACTGAGGGTATCGGCAGAGGCAGAAGACGGCCATATGGCAGGTGTTTGGGCATCTTGTTCCTGGCACAAGAGGAGCAGGCAGAGACAAAAGCAGCGACGTCCGTGCGAAGGGATGGCCACCAGTAATGACGTACAATCGCACCCCATGTTCTCTTCTGGCCAGCATGACCGGCTGTTTTCGAGGCATGACCCCAGTGTAACACTTTTTGCCTGTCAGTCTCAGAGACATAGGTCTTCCCGGGCGGTATCTGGGCCAGGGTGACAGGAGCCACCGGAATGATTTTGCTAGGAGAGATGATGGGTTGGGTAGTCTCCTCCTCCTGCTCCATGGGCATGAAAGACCTAGACAAGGCATCAGCACGTACATTCTTGTCCGCGGGTCGGAAATGTAGCTGGAAATCAAACCTGGCAAAGAATAAGGACCACCTGGCTTGCCGTGGGTTCAGTCGCTGAGCGGACCGCAGGTATTCCAGGTTCTTGTGGTCCGTATAAATAATCACGGGATACACTGCTCCTGTTACGGTTGCTGCGAGCACTGGAGACTATGTCCAGATTTCTTGCTACTGCACATGTGCGAGCGCTGGAGACTAAGTCCAGATTTCTTGCTACTGCACATGTGCGAGCGCTGGAGACTAAGTCCAGATTTCTTGCTACTGCACATGTGCGAGCGCTGGAGACTAAGTCCAGATTTCTTGCTACTGCACATGTGCGAGCGCCGGAGACTAAGTCCAATCTTGGAGCCATTGCACATGTGCGGGTGACATCATCGCTGACACGAGGTCACATGTCTCTGACACCTTCTATGCCGATTGGTCTCTGGTCATGTGCTTGTGACGTCTTGCTCGGTGATAGGCCAGCATGACGTCACTCCTGTCGTTCTGGCAGCGGATTGGCTCTGGTGTCCTCCATCTTGGATGAGGCACAGAGTCTATATAAGACCCTGATACACGCCGCATGGTGCTCAGTCCTCTTGGTTCATGCATATGAGTAGACGCTCTGTGCGCGTTCCTCTAGGCATTCCTCTGTCTATGCTAGGTGAGCGCTACCGGCAGGGTAGCGTTCTTATACCTTACAGCTTCGGCTGCTGTCCGTATCCTTACCTCTTAGGGGAGCGGACATAGGCAGGTGCCTGAGGCACATGGTCTGGCTGGGCCTTGTGATTCTACTCGTAGGTGGACGTTGCCGCTAGGGTAACATTCCTTATACTGCGTCTGGCAGTTGTTCGTATCCTCGCACACTAGGGGAGCGAACAGAGGTAGGAGCTTTGTGCGGCTTACGCTGCTGTTCGTCTCTTTTGCACCACTAGAAGAGCGGACCTAGGCAGGTGCCATATCTAGTGGTTCGTGTCCTCGCACACTAGTGGAGCGAACGCAGGTAGGAGCTTTGTGCGGCTTACGCTGCTGTTCGTCTCTTTTGCACCACTAGAAGAGCGGACCTAGGTAGGTGCCATTTCGCACACATTGCCTTTGTCTCTGTGATTATTAACAGAGATCATTCCACACACCCTCCAAGTAAGGGAGGAATTGCTTTACTTACTTATTAGATTCTTCTGTGAGTTAACAGAGGTATTGCACTCTGCCATAGTCTGCAGCAAAGTCTTTGCACGGTGGACCCTGACTGTCTGATACTCATTTCAGTTATTATCAGACAGCCCCCCGTAACAGCTCCTTCCAGAAGGTAGCGCCATTCTTCCAGAGCTAGTTTGACCGCCAATAGCTCTCGGTCACCGATGGTGTAGTTGCGTTCAGGCGCTGAGAAGCTCTTGGAGAAGAAACCGCAGGTCACCATCTTCCCGGAGGAGGACTTCTGCATGAGCACTGCTCCGGCTCCCGAGGAGGAGGCATCCACCTCCAAGGTGAACTGGCGGTTTAACTCCGGACGGTGGAGTACAGGAGAGGAGGCAAATGCCCGCTTCAGAGAGTCAAACGCGGCGTCGGCCGCAGGTGACCAGTCCTTTGGATTAGCCTCCTTTTTGGTCAAAGCGGAGAGAGGAGCAGTCAGGGCAGAGAAGTGAGGGATCTCCCATCCACAGAGGCAATCACCAGGGGCTTGTCGAGTGGAGTAACAGGCACCTGGTACTTGTCCACCGTGGCCTGCTGGATGAAATTGCCTGCTGCTCCGGAATCGAGGTACGCCTCAGCGGTGAACCGCATCTCTCCCGTTGTCACTTGCACAGTCCAGGTAACCGGGTCTGAGAGAGTCCCAGCACCTAGGGTGGCCTCTCCTACCAACCCTAGGCTTTGGCGTTTCCCGACCTCTCAGGACAAGAGCGTAGGAGGTGTGTGCCCTCTCCGCAGTAAAAGCAGAGACCTTTGGCGAGCCGCTCTGCTCGACGTTGTTCAGACTGTCGTACTCGGCCGATCTGCATGGGCTCGTGGACGGGATTCCCAGCTCTTGATGACTGTAATACGGAGGGCTTCTGCGGAGGAGAGGAATGCCGTACCGGACGTCTCTCACGAGACAGCTCTTTGGATCGCTCCTGAAAACGAATGTCCACTCGAGTCGCTAGGGTAATTAGGGCATCCAGAGTGGACGGCACGTCACGACCTGCCAGCTCATCTTTGATGCGACCCGAGAGTCCTTCCCAGAAGGCAGCTGTTAGGGCCTCGTTATTCCACCCGAGTTCTGACGCCAAAGTACGGAAACGGATGGCGTATTGACCCACCGTCAGTGTTCCTTGACGTAACCGGAGAAGGGATGAAGCAGACGCAGAGGCGCGTCCCGGCTCGTCAAAGGTGCTGCGAAAGGCCTGCAGGAACTCTTGAAGATCCTTGGTCATGGGGTCCTCCTTCTCCCACAAGGGGTTCATCCATGCCAGTGCCTCGCCCTCCAGGTGAGACATTATGAAGGCGACCTTGGCTTGGTCGGAGGCAAACAAATGTGGCAGCTGCGTAAAATGAAGGGTACATTGGTTTATGAAGCCCCTGCAGGTCTTGGGATCTCCGGCATAATGGGGTGGTGAAGCCAAACGGAGTCTGGAAGCATCCGAAGAGACTGCCACGGGTGCGGGAGCCGTGGATTGACTAGTGGAGACCTGGGACGCAGAAGATGGGACCGAGGCTTGTAGCGTGGTCAGGCGGGCGTCCACGGAAGTCATAAAGTTCAGCATGCGGGTCTGGACTTCACGCTGGCGTTGGAGTTCCTCTTGCAAGGCCGGTAGTGCTGCAGCGGGATCCATGGCCTGATCTTACTGTCAGGGCCAGGCGGACGGGCAGACCCAGGAGGTGGATCCACTGGGCCGAACTCCAAGATGGTGGTAAGGAGTCCGGTAGCTGAAGCACTATAGGCAGCTGAACAGTCCGTGCATATGAGGATAACGGAGAAGTCCCTGGGACCACGGAGTCACTGATGGTAGTCCGGGTGACGCAGCTCAGGTTCGGAAGCCGAGATGATGTCAGGCGGGGTCCGGAACCTTTGGAGCGAGACGAGGGGTCACCGCAGGGATCCGAGATGGTGCGGACTGTCAGATGGTAGATGAACAGCGTGCGGGGTTCGGGATTCAGCAGGACCGGATGGCGAGGCAGGATCAGCTCTAGAAGAGAGATACGTGAGTATGGCAAAGCAACACCAGGAGACCTGACTCCTAGCTTGGAAAACACGAAGATCAGGCCCCGCCCCCTTGGACATTAAACCCCTTTATACCCTGTACCTGTTTGCATCATTTCCTGTTAATGGACGCTGGCCCTTTAAGAAAGGGTCAATGACCGTGCGCGCGCCCTAATGCGCATGCGCGCTGCCCGAGTGCCAGAAGCCAGAGCAGGAAGCTGCGAGGAGGAAGCAGCAGGGACGGCCTGGGGCTGAGAAGCCGACGAGCGCCGGGAGCGGGGGCCAGGACGCCGGGGACGTGCTGGCAATGGAGGCAGGAGAGCGGGGAGCGGCGGTGACCGGACCAAGGAACCGGGAAGCGAGGCAGGGGAGCCGGGGAGCGTGACAGGTGAGCCGGAGGGCAGCGCAGGGGACCCGGGGAGCGTGACAGTATCTGTCACGCTCTCCGGGTCCCCTGCTCTGCTCCCCGGCTCACCTGCCACGCTCCCCGGCTTCCCTGCTTTGCTCCCCGGCTCCTCTGTCAGGCGTCCCCCACTCCACGGTCTCCAGCCTCCATCACCTGCGGTCCCCAGGCGGCCCGGTCCCCGCTCCCGGCGCCCGGCGGCAGCCCTGCTCCAGGCCGGCTCCCCTGCTTCCTATACACCGCTCCCTGCCCTGGCTTCTGGCACCCGGGCCTCGCGCATGTGCATTAGGGCGCGCGCACGGTTATTGACCCTCTCTTAAAGGGCCAGCGTCCACTGACAGGAAATTGAACACACAGGTACAGGGTATAAAGGGGTTTAATGTCCAAGTGGGCGGGGCCTGTTCTTCGTGTTTCCTAAGCTAGGAGTCAGATCTCCTTGTGTCTCTGTGATATACTTACCTATCTCTCTTCTAGAGCCGCTCCTGCCTCGCCATCCGGTCCTGCCGATTCCCGAACCCCGAACGCTGACTATCTGCCATCCCGTCAGTCCGTATCATCTCTGATCCCTGTGGTGACCCGTCCTCTCGCTCCATC
Source organism: Anomaloglossus baeobatrachus (assembly GCF_048569485.1). Lineage (NCBI taxonomy): Eukaryota > Metazoa > Chordata > Amphibia > Anura > Aromobatidae > Anomaloglossus > Anomaloglossus baeobatrachus. Next base: position 675,321,258 of record NC_134353.1, on the reverse strand, counting down.
GGTTCCGGACTCTGCCTGACAACATCTTGGCCTCCGAACCTGAGCTCCGTCACCCGGACTACCATCAGTGACTCCGTGGTCCCAGGGACTTCTCCATTCCACTCTCTTGCACGGACTGTCCTGCTACCCGTAGTGCTCCGGCTACTGGACCCCTTGCCTTCATTAAGGTGTTCGGCCCAGTGGATCCACCTCCTGGGTCTGCCCGTCCACCTGGACCTAACAGTATCTTTGATGGAATAGAAATTCCATTATGTAAATGTATATGTTAAGTGTTATGTACTGAAGCAGATGGACTGAGTAGAACACTAACTCATGCTGATGGTGTCGCTACAAGAGACTAAATGTTTCTGCTCTGACAGAGACAAGTATTGTGACATATATTCCATTGTACCCTCTGTTTCCTCCCCACTGATTTACTTGCCAAAGTCAAAGGAGGTCAAGTGTGACTTGCATGTTGTACTGCCAGGATTGTTGCAGCCAGCAGTGCCTTTGGTACTGCTGCTAAAGGCTCACAACCTTTTTGACATTGTGTATGATTATTTTTTCCCTTATGCAACTACATTTGCTGCCACTATCACATCTTGAATTCCCATACATTTAGGCCAAAATAATTAATGCTTAAGTAATGTAAAAAAATAATACCATATGTAACTTTGAAAAAATATGGAATCAACTAGAAATGCTACGCTTGGTTTACATGATGGCCATAAGATCTAATATTGGTATGGAATGCACCTTACTGCAATTTAACAATTGAAAAGGGTGTGCCAAAACAGATCTACACAGTTACATGTCTTAATTGAATGTATTTATTTAATTACCGATTTTTGGTTAAGCAGATTAATTTGTATTGCCAAACTTCTTGTTTTTATTTTATCATTGCAAGGGAGTAGTTCCCAACCTAGGACATATAGGTACGTCCTGGAAATCGTGTGGGCACCAGCGCAGTGGTCGGTGCAATAGCCACCAGGGACTCAGCTTTCCTGACAGCCCAGCCCCAGGTCTCCCAGCCAGGGATAGTACCTGTGCCGTCCCTGGCCATTTAAGCCCCTTAATGCCGTGATCGATATTGGGGATCGTTCTCCCTCTTCCCTCATGCCTGCAGCATGATCACTGAAGTTTCTGACAGCTGCACTGTACTGCAATGATTGAGCATTGCAGTACAGTGCAGCTGCAACCAGAGCAGTAAACGTTAGTGTCAGATATCGAGACTAAGTAAAAAAGCTAAAAAAAAAGGTAAATGAAAAGTAAAAATATTTAAAAAAAAATCAGAAAATAAAGAACAAAAAATATTGAAAAAAAATCAATAAATACTCATTTGTGTAGAAATGTACATATAGTTGGTACCACTGCATCCATAACTACCCGATCTATAAAACTGTCACAATAGTTCACCCCTCAAGTCTTTTCATCATATAGCAAAAATGTGGAATAAAATGCGATCAAAAAGTTATATATAAAAAGCAATCAAAAATATTATGTGGCCCAAAATTATTATCAATAAAAACTTCAAGTCATTCTGTAAAAAACAAGCCCTCACGTGACTTTGTCGGCAGAAAAATAAAAAAACTATAGCTTTTGAAATTCAGTGATGCAAAAATCCTTTATTTTCTAAAAGTGCATTTTTAGTGTGAAAGTAGCCAAACCTAAAAAAACCTGGTAACGCTATCTTACTGACTGGAGGAATAAAGGTAACTAATAAAATTATACCACATGGTGAACAACGTAAAAAATAAGTAAATTCTATTTTTCAACTGCTATTAATTTGTTTATTATGTTTCCCAAAGAACACAGTATGGTGTGGATCATATTTATCTTGTGTTTTATGCTGAGCACTTACACCGGGTGTTCCATATAAGTATTTCTGAAAAATGTGATTACAAAAAATTCCCAAAAGGAAAATTCCCTGTAATGGGGCAAGGGGAGTCACTTTGAACTCCCATATGGCCTGTGATCTGGTGGTGTTCATCTTTTTACTGGTCTTTTTAGGTGTGCACAAAAGTGCGTTCATCAACAGATTTGTTCACCTTTGAAAAGATGTACATCACTTAACAGAGGCCAAACAGAGTCCAGAGTAACTACGCTACCTCATTATAGTGAATGGATCCATCAGGGGTTTCATCTGAATAATGTATTACAAAGATGTAGATGGAAACCCCGATGCAAGTGCTCACATAGAACACAGGATAAATAGGAACTGGTCCAAAATATTTTGCACCCAAATCACCACCAAATAGCATTCAACTCAACCCACAAAAGTCCCCACTGAGGGCTATCATTTGTTAATGGAAATATAGGGGGCTTCCTTGTTACTGGTAGCAGAAAGTTTCTGGAAAAATGCTATGGCTACCCCATCAAAAAAGAAATCCAGCAAAATCTGCACTCCAAAATACTAATTCCCCCCACCTTTCTGAGCGTCACAATATGCCTAAACCACAGTTAGCGTGTTTGGCATTGTTGTAGTAAGGAAGCCTGCTTAATTTATGGGGTGCAGGTTTCCAGAAACACAACCTAGGCACAATGTATGGGCACTACAATGTACTGAGCACAAAAGGGCTTAATTGTAATTTTTACTTGTGTAACATTCACTGCATTCAACTCCATGTGTATTTTCCAGAGCATAAATTGTCAGTGCACCTGTAGATGAATTCACAGAGGGATGTAATTTTCAAAATTTGGTCACTTGAGGAAATTTCTTAGGGGCTCTGCAAATGGAGTTTCCTTCAATTCTCGGAAAATCTGTGTTAAAATCAAATGGTGCTGCTTCCCTCCTGAGCCCTGTGGTGTGGCCAACAGTACTGTACAATCACATACTGTATGTATTGCCACATTCAGGAGAAATTGTGTATAGGGTGCTCTACACGCTGTGACCTCGCTAACGATATATCATCGTGGTCACGTCGTTAGTGACGCACATCTGGCGCCGTTAGCGACATCGCAGCATGTGACACCAAGGAGGGACAGTCGACGATCGCAAAACTGTCAAAAATCGTTACTCGTTGACACGTCGCTCCTTTTCCAAATAGCGTTGCTGCTGCAGGTACGATGTTGTTCGTTGTTCCTGCGGCAGCATACATCGCTATGTGTGACGTCGCAGGAACAACGGACATCTCCTTACCTGCGTCTACCGGCAATGAGGAAGGAAGGAGGTGGGCGGCATGTTCCAGCCGCTCATCTCCGTCCCTCCTTTGCTATTGGACGGCTGCCGTGTGACGTTGCTGTGATGCCGCACGAACCGCCCCCTTAGAAAGGAAGCGGTTTGCCGGTCAGAGCCACGTCGCAGGGAAGGTAAGTCCGTGTGACGGGTGTTAGCGATGTTGTGCGCCACGGGCAGCGATTTGCCCATGATGCACAACCGACGGGGGCGGGTACGCTCGCTAGCGATATAGGTACCAATATCGCAGCATGTAAAGTGGCCTTAGCACATTATGGGGCATTTTTTACCTATTTCCCTTGTGAAAATTGGAAATCTGGGGTAAAACCAACATTTTAGTGGTAAAATTGTAATTATTTTTTGTTCACACCTATAGTGTCAATATGCTCACTGCATCTCAGGAGGAATTCATTGAGGGGTACAATTTGTAAAATGGGGTCACTTGTGGGGAGTTTCTGGCATTTCAGTAGCTCTGCCAATGGGATATAGCACTCGAAAATCATTCCAACTAAATCTGAACTCAATATGGCACTCTTTCTCTTTTTCACTATCTATTCCAGACAATTTTGCATTTGAAAAGTCAAATGGCGCTCCTTCCCTTCCGAGCCCTACTGTGCATCCATACAGTTGATTTCTACCACATATGCAGTACTCAGGAGAAATGTTACAAGAAATTTTATAGTGTATTTTGTCATATTAGCCTTGTGAAAATAAAAGATTTGGGTTAAAGCAACAGTTTTGTGGTAAAAATGTATTTTTTCATTTTCACGGCTCAACGTTATAAAATCCTGTGAAGCACTTGGGAGTTCAAGGTGCTCACCAAACATCTACCATATTTTTTGGACTATAAGACGCACTTTTTTCCCCCCAAATGTTGAGGGAAAGTGGGGGGTGCATCTTATAGTCTTAATGTAGGGCTGCGGGGAATGAGGGTGCTACGGTGGAGCGGGTCATTGGCAGCATGAGCAGGAAGTAGCAGAGCCTGCCGTGACGACGTGGACCCGCTCATTTAATATGCATGCCGATCATCCCACCCATCATCTCTCAGCGCTGAAGTCGGCGCTGACAGGTAGACGGGGTGATACGCGGGGGATAAACAGCCGGCCCGTGTGATCACCCTGGCAACTACAGCCTGGCGTGATCATGTGGGGCTGTATTCACTACCCCCCACGCACAATCATCAACACGGGGTGCAGTGAATCAGTAAACTCACCGGCCACGATCCCTGCAGCACCATGATCTCCTCCTGTCTGCCAGCGGCGGCTGTGTGTGGAGACTAGCGGTGCTCACAGGGATGACGTCATCACTGTGCGCATGTGTCCACATGCAGCCGCCGCCGGCAGACAGGAGGAGATCGTGGTGCTGCAGGGATCGTGGCCGACTCCATGCAGGTAAGCGGCGCTGCTTCAGGCACAGACAGGAGGAGAAGCGATGCTGCAGGGAGTGAGGTAAGGTGAGTATGAACGTTTATTTTTTTTTATGTGCCACAGGATGCGGGCCGTATACCAGGATGGGGGTATATATCAGGATGGGGGTATATAGCAGGATGGGGGTGTATAGCAGGATGAGGGCATATAGCAGGATGGTGGTATATTATGAGCAGGATGGGGGTATATTATGAGCAGGATGGGGGTATATTATGAGCAGGATGGGGGTATATAATCAGGATGGGGCTATATAGCAGGATGGTGGTATATGAGCAGAATGGGGGTATATTATGAGCAGGATGGGGGTATATTATGAGCAGGATGGGGGTATATGAGCAGGTTGGGGGTATATGAGCAGGATGGGGGTATATGAGCAGGATGGGGGTATATGAGCAGGATGGGGTATATTATGAGCAGGATAGGGGTATATTATTAGCAGGATGGGGGTATATAGCAGGATGGGGGTGTATAGCAGGATGGGTCCATATGCCAGGATGGGTTATATAGCAGGATTGGGCCATATGCCAGGATGACGGTATATAGCAGGATGTGGGCTATACCAGGATGAGGGACATATACTGTATATACAAGGCAGGAGGATCATTACCAGGCTGGTGTACCTTAGTAGAAAATTTGAGGAATTACCCCCATAACAGTGTCAGCAGCAGATCCTCGCCCCATAACAGTGCGTCATGATCACATTTTTTGCTTAACATTTTATTTTCCTCCACTAAAACCAGGGTGCGTCTTATAGTCTGGTGCGTCTTATAGTCCGAAAAATACGGTATATAAATTCCTTGAGGGGTCTAGTTTCCGAAATGGGGTCACTTGTGGGAGAGCTCTACTGTTTAGGCACATGAGGGGCTCTCCAAACACAACATGGCGTCCTTTATCTTTTACAGGTAATTTTACGCTCTAAAATGAAAATGGCACTTCTTCCTTTCCAAGCTCTTCTGTGTGCACTAACAGTAGATTTTCACCACATATGGGATATCAGCGTACTCAGGAGAGATTGCATAATAACTTTTATGGTGCATTTTCTCTTGTTACTATTGGAAAAATACAAAATTTGGGGCTCAAGCAACAGTTTTGTGGTAAAAGTAAATTTTTTTTTTTTTTTTTTTTTTTTTTTTTAGTGACGCCGCTGTGACGCCGAACGAACCTCCCCCTTAGAAAAGAAGCGGTTTGCCGGCCACAGCAACGTCGCTAGGCAGGTAAGTCCATGTGACGGATCCTAACAATGTTGTGCGCCACGGGCATCACTTGCAATATTGCTGCGTGTAAAGCCCCCTTTAGAATATAAAATTGTTTCAAAAATTGGGCTGGTGAAAAGAAGACAAGTGGGAAATGTTATTTATTAACTATTTTGTGTGGCATAACTCTGTGGTTTAAGGGCATAAAAAAAATATAAAAATTTTTAAATTTTTAAATTTTGAAAATGTTTGCCAAATTTCCAATTTTTCCGTAAATAAACACAAAAAATAGCTGTCTAAATTTAACACTATCATGAAGTACAATATGTCATGAAAACAGTAGCCTCAGAATCACTGGTATCTGCTGAAGTATTCCAGAGTTATAACATCATAAAATGACACTAGTCATAATTGGAAAAAATGGCCTGGTCATGAAGTTGACCACAGGCTAGGTGGTAAAGAGGTTAAACAATAATGGAACATAACCCTAAAATGCTATTTTGCAAAGTAACTACAAGTAAGTTCAATACTGGAAATGAACATGTGGGCCACAGTATGCAGTATTGTCTTGGGATGTACTAAATTGGACTACTATAACAGGTATCCAAACATTTAAATGTGTATTTTCTTAAGGGCTCCAACACACATCCGTGAAAACCACGTCCGTGTAAAACAGGCCATTTTTCGGGTCCGTTTTCTGTTTTTTAGGTCCGTTTTTATGGTATGTGTGGCCTGCGTATGTATTCCGTATGCTAGCCGTATGTGCGTGTGAAATGTCCGTGTGTGCGTGTGAAACTTAACTGACATGTGTTTGTGTTGTCCGTTTGGAATATCCGTGTGTGATGCAAAATGTCGTTTACTACATGTCGGCAGACAGCAGACAGAGTAGCGGGATGAGAATGAACTCGGGTGAACTTCACCCGACTTCATTGTCATGCCGCGGCTCTGTCTGTGTGCCGTGTACTGATTAGCGGTCACCTGTGAAGGATTCACCGGTGACCGCTAATCCCCCGAGTGACTGAAGTGTCCCCCCCTCTCTCATACTCACCGATCCACGATCACCGGCGCTGCACGGCATTCACACTGCTCCGGCGGCTTTTTCTAATTTGAATATGCCGGCCGCTCATTAAACAATCTCGTATTCCCTGCTTTCCCCGCCCACCGGCACCTATGATTGGTTGCAGTGAGACACGCCCCCACGCTGAGTGACAGGTGTCTCACTGCACCCAATCACAGCAGCCGGTGGGCGTGTCACTATAGAGTATAGAAATAAATAAATAAATAATTAAAAAAACCGGCGTGCGGTTCCCCCCAAATTTATTACCAGCCAGATAAAGCCATACGGCTGAAGGCTGGTATTCTCAGGATGGGGAGCCCCACGTCATGAGGAGCCCCCCAGCCTAACAATATCAGTCAGCAGCCGCCCAGAATGGCCGCATACATTAGATGCGACTGTTCTGGGACAGTACCCGGCTCTTCCCGATTTGCCCTGGTGCGTTGGCAAATCGGGGTAATAAGGAGTTATTGGCAGCCCATAGCTGCCAATAAGTCCTAGATTAATCATGTCAGGCGTCTCCCCGAGAAACCTTCCATGATTAATCTGTAAATTACAGTTAAAAAGCACACACACACACCTGAAAAAAATCTTTTCTTAGAAATAAAAAACACTAACAAAGTCCCTCATCACCAATTTATTAACCCCGACAAAGCCCTCCATGTCCGGCGTAATCCACGGACCTCCAGCGTCGCATCCAGCTCTGCTGCATGCAGGTGACAGGAGCTGCAGAATACACCGCCGCTCCTGTCACCTCCACGCAGCTAATGAAGGCAGTAGCTGTCACTCAGCGTGGTAGGCGTGTCTGACTGCAACCAATCACAGGAGAGATAAGCTGCGCTCTACTACTGTGAGGATCGGTGCTCGGGAGAAAAAGTAGTTCCAATATTGTAGAAAAACCCGGCACACAAGTGGAGAAAAGGAGGATATCCAATCAAAGTTGCTTTTAATATGCTGGTGTTTTATTCGTGAAAAATTTCATTACAGTCAATGTGTGGCATAAAGGCAGGGTAAGGTCCAACGTTTCGGCTCATATGTGAGCCTTCACCAGGGACATAAGATGCTAGAACAGTATTGTACAGAAATACAAAAAGGGAACAATTACAATAACATCATAATATGAATACATAGTATATCAACACAACGTCTGTAGGGTAATTAGAGGACAAGAGGAAGGGGAGGGGGAGGGATCAATTACAGTGCATAAGTGACGGGGTGTGTAATGAAATGTACATCCGAGGTCGAGAAGGAGAGTATACGGCAATAAGGAGAGAGGAAGAGGAAAAGGGAAGGAAGAAGAAAAAGAAAAGAGAAAAAAGAAAGGAGAAGAAAGGGGGAAGAAGAGAAAAAGAGAAGAAGAGAAAAAGGAGGGATGAAGAAAACAAGAAAAACAAAGACAAAGAGGGGCATACCCGTGTAGTATTAAGGAAGAGTTCTGCACACACAATATATGTGGAAGGTACTATAAAGAGAAAGAATAAGGATTATATACAGTGTATATAATGTGATGTAATCAGGGAATGAAAAGAAAATAATACGTAAACTCACATGTAGGATATGGGCACAGCACAAAGATATAAAGAATCCGTGGTTCGCAATGAAGTCAGGATAGGGGATTATACGGGCTAAGAGCATAAGAAGGAAAAAGAATTGGAAGTATGTAAGAAGAAGACATGGATTAGTTTAGTTATAAATAGTAGTAGTATGAGTACGTACCAGTATTATGGACATAATGTGTACTATGTAGGGGCTCACATCTAAAGGATGCAGTAGAGGTTAATGCTATAAAAAGGTAAAGCATATAATAGAGTCAGGTAAGGTATAAATCAATTGTAGGTAAAGTGAAATTGACATACCAAAAATATGAGAATGGGTCACATCAGGAGAGAGAAGCCTGTAGACTGTGGTGAGTAGCGCGATCAGCTGAGCTGTCACTGAGGTTACCCGCGGCCACCGCTGGATCCAGCGGTGGCCGCGAGTTACCTGACTGGCAGCTCAGCTGATCGCGCTACTCACCTCATTTGTTGCATGGAGGTGACAGGAGCGGCGGTGTATTCTGCAGCTCCTGTCACCTGCATGTAGCAGAGCTGGAGGCGACGCTGGAGGTCCGTGGATTACGCCGGACATGGAGGGCTTTGTCGGGGTTAATAAATTGGTGATGAGGGACTTTGTTAGTGTTTTTTATTTCTAATAAATTATTTTTTCGGGTGTGTGTGTTTTTTAAATGTCACTTACAGATTAATCATGGAAGGTATCTCGGGGAGACGCCTGACATGATTAATCTAGGACTTATTGGCAGCTATGGGCTGCCAATAACTCCTTATTACCCCGATTTGCCAACACACCAGGGCAAATTGGGAAGAGCCGGGTACAGTCCCAGAACTGTCGCATATAATGTATGCGGCAATTCTGGGCGGCTGCTGACTGATATTGTTAGGCTGGGGGGCTCCCCATAACGTGGGGCTCCCCATCCTGAGAATACCAGCCTTCAGCCGTATGGCTTTATCTGGCTGGTATTAAAATGGAGGGGGACCGCACGCCGTTTTTTTAAATTATTTATTTATTTATTTTACTGCACAGTATAGACACGCCCACCGGCTGCTGTGATTGGGTGCAGTGAGACAGCTGTCACTCAGCGTGGTAGGCGTGTCTGACTGCAACCAATCACAGGCGCCGGTGGGCGGGTAAAGCAGGGAATACGAGATTGAGTAATGGGCGGCCGGCTTTTTCAAAATAGTAAAAGCCGCTGAAGTTTTTATAACGGCCGTGCAGCGCCGCGCCGGAGATCGGGGAACGGTAAGTATGAGAGAGGGGGGGGACTGACCGAAACAGACAGCGAGAGGGACAGATAAGACAGAGAGACCGACTGACAGACATAGAGACCGACCGACGGATTGAGGGAGAGAACGAAACAGAAAAAGAAAAAAGACCGACATCACATGAAAAAAGCACAAAACGTACAGGGAGCAAACAGAGATGCGTCCCTGTCACTCGGACGTGCGCACAGACCCATTGACTTTCATTGGGTCCGTGCTGCGTGTTGCGTGCAGAAAACGGACATGCTGCCGTACAAAACGCACACAGGTACGGATCACGGACACGGACAAACGGACATGCATCAAAAACGCACGTGGAGCTTTTATCATACAATAACATTGGTGCACGTTTGGCCGTGTCTCCAGTATACACGGAAACGGACCAAACACGCACGTGTTTCACGGATGTGTGTTTCAGGCCTAAGAAAAAGAATAGGAGAAGAGAATCTTGGTAGGATTATGGCACAAAAACAAGCATTTTAAACTGACCATTATATTATACAATTAAAAAGTTTCTATAATTTGAATACAGAAGTAATGTTAGCAAAACATTCCAACTCCTGTTCACTAGAGTTGATATTTTCTTTTTATTTGATTTTGACAGTTTCAACAAATTTTTTAAAATATTTGATTCACATGTAAGCAAAGCAATTCTGTGTGAATCTCAGTATTGAAAATCCTCCAATTATCAGTAAAAGATGTGTGTAAGGGGTCGCTCACCTTAGCGTTTAAATCAGATGAGTGTAATGCAAGAAAGTGTCGCATTGCAGGTAGATCAATGGTAGTCAGTTAGGCAGGACAGATTAGCGACCTATTACCCATGGCACTTGGCAGCGTCTCTAAGGTTATATGCACCCATTCAGTCTCTGGGCGAGTGTGAAACATCATACTGCACTTGGATGTCATCCATGTGCAGTCCGATATACGCAGAGACAGGCAATGGAGAAAATGGAGAGATTAATATCTCCATCTTCTCACCTGTGCTCTAATTTTCACAGCATTCCTACCTGAAGGTTAATTTGCTCAGTGACGTGACCATGACGTATTTCCTGTGAGAGCCGACAGAGCGCCAGCTCTTACAGGACCGCTGCATTTCTGCTGTTCAGAGCTGTGCAGCTCTGATCAACAGAAATGAACAAGCAATCAGACTGCTGATCCATAAAATACTAGTAAAACAAATCAAAAATGTAAAAAAAGTGTTAAAAAATATGAAAAAAATATTAAAAGTTCAAATCACTCCCTATTCTCCCCATTGAAAATAAAGCAGTTAAAAAAATAGTAAAAAATAAAGAAAAAATAAAGAAATAAATTTTATATATATGGTAAAACTAACATGTCAGTGTGATGCTTCAGGTCGGTATGAGTTTGTAGATACCAAACATGTATACTTTTACTTTTATCTAAGGGGTTAAAAAAAATTCAGAAGTTTGTCCAAAAAAAATTGCGTTTTTGGCGGCATTTTCTGAGACCCCTTGAGTTCTTATTTTTTGGTATCTGTAAGCTCAGTAGCGGCTTATTTTTTTTCATCTTGAGCTAGCATTTTTAATCATACCATTTTTGTGCAGATGCTCCGTTTTGATCTCCTGCAATTACATTTAAAAAATGTTTTGCGGTCACCAAAGCATATAGTTTGGGTGTTTGGAATTTTTTTCTCATCCTTCCATGTACCAATCAGATTAATTAATTTTAGATTTTGATAGATCAGGCATTTCTGTATGTGGTAATACTATGTGTATATACTGTACAGTATATATATATATATATATATAAAACTATATATATATATATATATATATATATATATATATAAAATATATATATAAAACTAATGGTTTCATTCAAATTACAACTTGTCCTACGAAACATAATCCCTCCTATAGCAAGATTGATGGAAAAATAAAAAAGTTATGGCTCTCAGAAGAAGGAGAGGAAAAACAAAAACAAAGATCAGAAAATTGCCCGGGGTAAAGGGGTTAAAGGGGGGTGCGTTTAAACCACAGGCTGAGAAGCACGGCTTAGGGCATACTGGCCTTTTAAGAAAAGGTGTGTGCACACACCCTAAGAGCACTTACAGGTAGCGTGTGCAGCGTGCAGGCCCTAGGAGAAGGTGTCAGGAACCGAGGATAGAGTAGCAACTATTAAGCATCCAAGAATGTAAGTGTGCCAGGTTCCCCAGCGGGAGAGGGGAGCATGACAGTGCAGGGATGCCAGTAAAGGCGTTAAAAAAAACCTTCAGCTTGAGCTTTTTGAGGCAGTCTATTTTGCATTTTGACATGTATTTAGCATCATTTTCCATCTGAAGAAGCCATCCTCTTTTCAACTTCAACTTTTTACAGATAATGTTATGTTTGCATCAAACATTTGTTAAAATTTCATTGAATCTATTCTTCCCTCTAACCATGAAATGTTCCTGGTGTCATTGGCTGCTACATAACCTCAAAGCATTATTGATCCACCCTCACACTTAGGCGGGCTTTGCACGTTACGACATCGCAAGCCGATGCTGCGATGTCGCACGCAATAGTCCCCGCCCCCGTTGCAGGTACGATATCTTGTGATAGCTGGCGTAGTGAAAATTATCGCTACGCCAGCTTCACATGCACTCACCTGCCCTGCGACCATCGCTCTGGCCGGCAACCCGCCTCCTTCCTAGGGGGCGGGTCGTGCGGCGTCATAGCGACGTCACATGGCAGGCGGCCAATAGCGGCCGAGGGGCGGAGATGAGCAGGCTGTAAACATCCCGCCCACCTCCTTCCTTCCGCATAGCCGCTGGCAGCAGGTAAGCTGATGTTCCTCGCTCCTGCGGCATTATACACAGCGATGTGTGCTGCCGCAGGAACGAGGAACTACATCGTACCTGTTGCTGCAGCGAAATTATGAAAAAGTCGGAGCCTGCAACGATGATACGATAACGACGCTTTTGCGCTCGTTAATCGTATCATCTAGCATTTACACACTACGATCTCGAAAGTGACGCCGGAAGTGTGTCACTTTTGATTTGACCCCACCGACATCGCATGTGCGATGTTGCACCGTGCAAAGCCGCCCTTAATGGTTGGGGTTATGTTTTCCTGAAATGCTGTGCCCTTCTTTCTCCACACATACCTTTAATTATTGTAGCTAAAGAGTTCTATTTTAACCTCATCGGTCCTCAGGACTTGTTTCCAAAATGCATCAGGATTGTTTAGTTTCATGCGGGTACGCTCACACGAGCATGTGAATCGGTCGAGTGCAATGCGAGAAAATCTTGCATTGCACTTGAACCAATGTTAGTCAATGAGGCAGAGCAGTTGGTGAGCTTTTTTCTCATCCATATTCTGGATGAGAGAAAAGTCGCAGCTTGCTGCAATTTGCTGCCGAAATCATTAGAAACTCGCCAATACAAGTTAATGCGTGCGAGAAAAAAAACTGACATCACACGGACCATCCGAGTGACGTCTGTTTTTTTGGATACGATCCTTTCATGCAGCACAGAACACTGTAAATGATCCTGTAAATGACTGTAAATCACTAATAGCTGCTGAAAAAAACCGGATTGCACACGGACAACACACGGATAACAAGTGACAACTTATGATGCTAAATTTTATGGTGCGGATGCAGGAGAGGTTTTCTTCTGTTGAGTCTTCCACGAAGGCCATAATTGTGGAGGTATCTTTGAATAGCAGACAAATGTACCACAACTCCAAAATCTGCTAAATCTTTCTGAAGGTCTTTTGCAGCCAAACAGGGGTTCTGATTTTCCTCTTTAGCAATCCTACAAGTAGCTCACACAGAATTTTTACTGTAAAACAGCTGAAGTTGAAAAGAGGATAGCTTCTACAAATGGAAAGTAATTAGGGATGATCGAATACTCGGCTTCGTGAATATACGACAAATAGGTCACCGCAATGTGAATATTCGATGCGCAATGTAAGTCTATGGTAAGCCCGAATAGTTCCACATAGTTGTTATTTGGGTTTCCTATAGACTGACATTGTGCATCGAATATTCACGAATAGTCGAATAGCGGCGAACTATTCGGCAAATAATTGCGAAGCCGAATATTTGAGGTATTCAATCATCCCTAATAGTAATCCTAAACACACTTCTAAATCCACAATAGACTAAAGGCCGCTTTACACGCTGCGATATCGGTTGTGCGACACGGGCAAATCTCTGCCCGTGTCGCACAACATCGCCCGGACCCGTCACACTACTTACCTTCCCTGTGACGTCGCTGTGACCGGCGCACCGCCTCCTTTCTAAGGGGGCGGTTCGTTCAGCGTCACAGCGACGTCACAGCAGCGTCACTGAACCGCCGCCCAATAGAAGTGGAGGGGCGGAGATGAGCGGGACGTAACATCCCGCCCACCTCCTTCCTTCCGCATTGTGGCCGGGAGGCAGGTAAGGAGAGCTTCCTCGTTCCTGCGGTGTCACACGGAGTGATGTGTGCTGCCGCAGGAACGAGGAACAACTTCGTTACTGCTGCAGTAACGATATTTCAGAATGGACCCCCATGTCACCGATGAGCGATTTTGCACGTTTTTGCGACCATGCAAAATCGCTCATAGGTGTCACACGCAACGGCATCGCTAAAGCGACTGGATGTGCGTCACAAATTCCGTGACCCCAACGAGATCGCTGTAATAATCTCGTAGCGTGTAAAGCCCGCTTAACTCAAAAGGCACAAACTGATAGTTTTACAATGGCCCTCACAGTCCCCTGATCTAAACATCATTGAAAATCTGTGACTAGACCCAAAATAGCAATGAATGCAAAATTGATGGAAACTCCTACAATCAAATAATCTATGTGTGAGCCACAAAATGGAGAACCATATCCTTAATCATAAAACAAGATTTTTTATTGATACCAAAACAGGATAAAAAATCACAATGAAGAATATAAGACAATAAAAAGAAGATATATCAAGGAAAAAATCCAAAGAATTCAAGGAATATGAACTAGCATAAGAAATGGATATACAGTTAGGTCCAGAAATATTTGGACAGTGACACAATTTTCGCGAGTTGGGCTCTGCATGCCACCACATTGGATTTGAAATGAAACCTCTACAACAGAATTCAAGTGCAGATTGTAACGTTTAATTTGAAGGTTTGAACAAAAATATCTGATAGAAATTGTAGGAATTGTACACATTTCTTTACAAACACTCCACATTTTAGGAGGTCAAAAGTAATTGGACAAATAAACCAAACCCAAACAAAATATTTTTATTTTCAATATTTTGTTGCGAATCCTTTGGAGGCAATCACTGCCTTAAGTCTGGAACCCATGGACATCGCCAAACGCTGGGTTTCCTCCTTCTTAATGCTTTGCCAGGCCTTTACAGCCGCAGCCTTCAGGTCTTGCTTGTTTGTGGGTCTTTACGTCTTAAGTCTGGATTTGAGCAAGTGAAATGCAGGCTCAATTGGGTTAAGATCTGGTGATTGACTTGGCCATTGCAGAATGTTCCACTTTTTTGTACTCATGAACTCCTGGGTAGCTTTGGCTGTATGCTTGGGGTCATTGTCCATCTGTACTATGAAGCGCCGGCCGATCAACTTTGCGGCATTTGGCTGAATCTGGGCTGAAAGTATATCCCGGTACACTTCAGAATTCATCCGGCTACTCTTGTCTGCTGTTATGTCATCAATAAACACAAGTGACCCAGTGCCATTGAAAGCCATGCATGCCCATGCCATCACGTTGCCTCCACCATGTTTTACAGAGGATGTGGTGTGCCTTGGATCATCTGCCGTTCCCTTTCTTCTCCAAACTTTTTTCTTCCCATCATTCTGGTACAGGTTGATCTTTGTCTCATCTGTCCATAGAATACTTTTCCAGAACTGAGCTGGCTTCATGAGGTGTTTTTCAGCAAATTTAACTCTGGCCTTTCTATTTTTGGAATTGATGAATGGTTTGCATCTAGATGTGAACCCTTTGTATTTACTTTCATGGAGTCTTCTCTTTACTGTTGACAGAGACAGATACACCTACTTCACTGAGAGTGTTCTGAACTTCAGTTGATGTTGTGAACGGGTTCTTCTTCACCAAAGAAAGTATGCGGCGATCATCCACCACTGTTGTCATCTGTGGACGCCCAGGCCTTTTTGAGTTCCCAAGCTCACCAGTCAATTCCTTTGTTCTCAGAATGTACCTGACTGTTGATTTTGCTACTCCAAGCATGTCTGCTATCTCTCTGATGGATTTTTTCTTTTTTTTCAGTCTCAGGATGTTCTGCTTCACCTCAATTGAGAGTTCCTTAGACCGCATGTTGTCTGGTCACAGCAACAGCTTCCAAATGCAAAACCACACACCTGTAATCAACCCCAGACCTTTTAACTACTTCATTGATTACAGGTTAACGAGGGAGACGCCTTCAGATTTAATTGCAGCCCTTAGAGTCCCTTGTCCAATTACTTTTGGTCCCTTGAAAAAGAGGAGGCTATGCATTACAGAGCTATGATTCCTAAACCCTTTCTCCGATTTGGATGTGAAAACTCTCATATTGCAGCTGGGAGTGTGCACTTTCAGCCCATATTATATAAATAATTGTATTTCTGAACATGTTTTTGTAAACAGCTAAAATAACAAAACTTGTGTCACTGTCCAAATATTTCTGGACCTGACTGTATACAGTCATGGCCGAAAGTGTTGGTACCCTTGAAATTATTCCAGAAAATGAAGTATTTCTCAGAGAAAAATATTGCTACTACACATATTTTGTTATGCATGTTTATTTCCTTTATGTGTATTCGAATAACACAAAAAAAACAGAGGAAAAATAGGCAAATTGGATATATTTTTATACAATACCCCAAAAATGGGCCAGACACAATTCTTGTCAATCTCAACAATAACTGCAATCAATTACTTCCTTTAACCAGTAACAAGTTTCTTAAACCTTTGAACTGGAATGTTGTCCCAGTCTTATTTTGGAAGCTGCTCCAGGATTCTCATATTTGAAGGGTATTTTCTCCCAATAAGAAGTTTAAGATCTTTCCACAGATGTTTAATGGGATTTAGATCCGGATTCATTGCTGGCCACTTTTTTCCATTTATATCTGGCTGCGTCTGTAAGAAAATTTGGGGTCATTGTCCTGCTGTAAGACCCATGACCTAGGATGCAAACTCAGCTTTCTGACACTACATTGCAATACAAAATCCTTTGGTAATATTCAGATGCATTGAACACAGTCAATGCATCCAATGCCAGAGGCATCAAAACAAACAGAAAACATGTTTCAACCTCCAACATAGTTGACTGTAGGTACGGTGTTCTTTTCTTTGTAGGCCTCACCTCATTACATTTTTAGAAAACTGTGGAATGATGTGCTTTACCAATAAGCTCTGTCTTGGTTTCATCTGTCCACAAGATGCTTTCTCAGAAGGATTTTGGCTTGCTCATGTACATTTTGGCAGTCTAGCTTGTTTATGTCTCCTTTTCAGCAATATGGCCCTACTGGTTTTCCTGTCATAACGTTTTATTTAATTCAAATGCTGATGGATAGTTTGTGCTGGCAATGATGCACTCTGAATCTGCTGGTCAACTTGATTTTTTTTTAAACCAGATTGAGGCTGCTTATCCACCATCTGGACTATCGTGCATTGCAACAGTTCATCAATTTTTCTCTGTTGCCCACATCAAGGGAAATTAGGTACAGTGCCATGGGTTGTAAACTTCTTGATTATGTTGTTCACTGTGGACAAAGTAACATGAAGATCCCTAGATATGGACTTTTAACCTTGAGATTGTTGATATTTTTCGACAATATTAGTTCTCAAGTCCTCAGACAGTTGTCTTCTCTTTCTGTTCTCCATGCTTAGTGTGACAGACAGAAACACACAATACAAAGATGGAGTTAACTTCTCCCATTTTTAGTTGGTTTCAGGTGTGAGTTTCATATTGCCCATACCTGTTACTTGTCACAGGTGAGACTGAACGAGCATCACATGTGTGAAACAAAGTTGTTTACCTACAATTTCAGAAAGGTTACATCAATTTCATACTGCCCATTTTTGGTGTTTTGTGTGAAGATACAGTATGTCCAATTTTCCTTTTTTCTCAGGTTTTTTTGTGTTGTTCCTGTGACGCCCTGGACCCCAGGGGTCACAGGTAATTACATCAACCACATACACACACACACCCATCCCCCGAAAGGGAGACCTGATGCCTCCCTCAGGGCTAGAAGAGCATACCCGGTGGGCGGAGTCAGGCGGAAAGGCACGCCCACCGAGGAGACTACTGTCCTGAGGCAGGAAGTTCAAACAGAAGAGTTTTGGAATTGACAGTGAGTGCTAGTGGAGCAGCTGTCAGGGACCCGGGTAGGAGCCTGGGCCCCTTGGAAAATGTCAGGCAGGCAGACGGTGGTGGCCGTCTGCAGGAGTACCGGTACAGCAACCGGCAGAACCATATGGACCGGGCCTGGGTTGGAGCCCGCCGGTCCCGAACCGGGGAGTAAACCGTGTACCGGAGCACCATAAACCGGGTACTCAGATCCCGTCCTAGCTTAGAAGCCACTGAATATAGGCAAATTGACTGATTGCTGGCTGGACCTCACGGGTTCATCCACACCCAAAGTCCCGAAAGAAGGCAAAAGCCCACCGAGACCAGGTGAGCGCCACCGCCAAGGGCCAAACACCCGATGGGCCAGCGTCTGCAGGCAACCGAGGGCTCCTCCGGCAGCTCAATGCCAGGGAGCGGGCTACCACTGCTTAGGCAGGGGGGCCGAAACACAACATCCAGAGGTGCACGGGAAAAGGGGCCACCATCAACCCCACAGGGGACATCAGCAGCCATCCGTGGGAACCAACCACATCCGAACTTTGGTTTACCAGTGACTCTGAGTGTGAATCAATCATGAGTACACCAGTGCCATCCGGGCACGACACTACACCACGGCACGGCACCCTGCACCCCGACAACAACATCAGCGCTCCAGTCCCCCAATCGCACCGGGGCCCCAGGACACACTGCCCCTACCCATGGAGGGGCTAACATCTAAGCTGCGGCCGCAACACTGATCCCGGATGAGCCCACCTTCACTCCAGCCGCAGCGGTGGTGCATCCCGTCACCATGACTCGTGGGTGGCATCACGATCCGTTGGACGACAGCGCGGCCCTCCCCGGCTGCGCGCTTCGTCCCACACCACCACCACCACCCCGCTACCTCTCCCCTCTAACAGAGCAACATGGCCCCCGGTCCGGAGGCGCTCGTGCCACCGACCACCCGAGCCCGGACCTCGAGCGGCTTGGACCGAGCAAGTGGAGGAAGCGGCCGGGCCCCTCTCAGGGCGGTACATTCCAATACACTCAAAGGAAATAAACGTGTATAATACAATGTGTAATTGCAAACATTTCTGTGAGAACTACTTCATTATCTGGCACAATTTCAGGGGGTGACAACTCTTTCAGCCATTACTATATACTATATATTATGGAATACATATTAATGATGATAGTGATAATTTTCTGTTTCAAACATGACAGCCTGTAAAAATATATAGTCGTATGCACTAAAAATATGTGCAGATAATACATGTAGCAAAACAGTATGTAGCCCTTGACTGTGTGCTTAAATCCCAATAAGATATACATATAATCATGGGAGGCTTAAATTAACATGTATAGGTACTGCTCAAGTACGGACAAATTCCAATGGATCCGATTAATAGGAGAGTCAAATTTCGGTACAAACTGATGCCAGGACAAGGGAAACTGCCCAACGCACATTTTTCATATGCTTTACCAAGGAGAATGATAAAGTAAATGTGTTGTCTAGGATTTATGGAGAAAATAAATGTCACGGGGAATCAGGGTAACAAAAGATGACCCTCAAACTAGGGACCATAAGCCATCCCTTATCCCTGAGGTAAGCTTGATGGTAGGTAAGTTTGGGCCCCCAGCATTTCTCTAACTCTTGTTTAAGTCCTCATCTTAGACCCCTTCTCTCCCCACCCCTAGTAAAGGCTAGAACTGGAGAAGCAAACCCCACAAATAACACAGACAGGGGAAAGCACCAAAAATCATGCACAAAGCAACCAGACACAAGGGAGAGACAACACAAACCCAGCAGAAGATAAACACAGGGAGAAAATAAACTAGGTATATTTCCATAGCACACAACAGGTCACCAAGTTCTGGATCACAATAATAAGGCACGGTATGCAGGAGCAACATTGAAGCTATATCCGGCAACCAGCAACAGGGCCCAGAGCTTATAAAGGATAAAGGCAGCTGTGAATGGTCATTAGCAACCTGAGCTCCTATCAACTGTTCACAAGCCGCAGGAATTAACTCCTGCTGCACTGGAGAGCAGTGAAGCAAAACACAGCTGACGCCTGTGAGAGGCTCTACAACTAAGAGATCTTAGGCTGCTTGTCAGACTCTGCGATGTGTACATAGTCCGACGCCGCCTAACACCCAGCGAGTGAAAAGCTGAACACCATATGACAATAATGATGGTCACCTGTTGAATCAGCACATGTGTAGTGAGAACATAGTCATAGCCACACAACAAATAAAAGCTTTATGGCTTCCTTTAAAACTCAAAGTTAAAATGTCAATACATTACGAATATCCAAATAGTCTGATTAACAGATGATTACATAACACGTGCATTATATCTTAATTTTATTAGTGTCCTAAGGCCCCCATATACACTATATTAAAATCGTCTGAGCCAGGCAATATTAGCGGGAACATCCAACAATCTAATATGTATAGGGGCATCTTGTCTATTCCTTGACAGATGATTTTGGGGAGATAAGGGTCTGAATTTAAATGCCTAACCCTTTTTATCTCTTGGAGCTAAGCCTCTCTATAACTGTCTGAATTTTTCTGCCCTCTCCGTTGACAATATGTAAACATGGCCAATTTTAAACAAAAAATTAGCAGTAAAAATATCGAAATGTTAACCAGCAATTTATTGCTTTCATATTTGCACATCGTGAGTCACTGATGTATCTACTTATGGTAAGAATAGCAGATCTATCAGCAACAACTTATTGATAGCTACCTACATATTTTCTTTAAATCCACAGTAAAAGAAAATAATAGAAAACCATTTGAAAACTGTAAGAAAGGTAAATAAGACCTCACATTTAGATTGTATTTTATTTTTACGCTGTATAGCTAAGTAAAGTTAGAGCTTGATTCTTTAAGAAAGCATTTCTCTGATACACTGACTGGGTTTGCTGATTTTATATTCCAATATGATTTATGAAAACATAAGTTGTAATTGTAGATATATTATGATGGAATAATCCATGCCAAGTGAAAGACTAAATTATGAGAATTACTGTCCAATCAAGCATTCCTGTGAATAATTTAGGCTGGCAGATTGCACAAAACACATGTTAATTGTACAGAATAAATTCCGTAAAACCATTAAGAGATCAGATCAAATTCAGCACTGTAATGGTTAAACACAATTATTATAGAGCGATTGTGTTAAAGTTTTCCATTCCTATGTGCCAAAAAACATTTATTTTAATCTGGTTTTCCTTAATTGCCAAAAGCACTTTGTTCTTCCCATTGTAGCTTTTCCTAATGCCTACGCATCATAAAATATGACACGTATGCTGAATACAAGTGCCATACCCTAATAAATATTGGTGGCTGCTTTTCAGGATGGCACCAAGAGATATTTTGGGTTAAAGCCCAGATAGTGCACTAATCTCCATTACTTAGGGAAGCGGTTTCATTGCTTTGACAGCTTAATAGCTAATTATACGGCATCCAACAATTCAGCACTTACAGGTCATCTGTCATGGCCGAGATTTCCCTTTAAGCCTGCAAAGTACAGAATGATTTCAGCAGAAATTGATGATGAGACTGCAGACTTACTGCTTACTGTAACTGGGAACCAAGATTATAATCCAAGACTTTAAATCTAACATATATCTATTAGAAATGAGAGAACATATTAGATGTGAAGAGAATTTTTAGGAATTAGGTGGACCTGTTGAGTTCAAACAATTCATGCTTTGCTTGCATCTCAAAAAAAGTCCTCCTCAATTTTACACAATGTAGAGGTTTGTATTAACCAGAGAAGTCTCATTTTATGTTAGGAGCCACCCTGCAGACGTTCTTCTAATGCCCATGGTTGGCCTTAATTATGTGCAATTTTTGTGTTTGCAGAGCACTTGCTTTCAGACTTCAGTGGGAGCACCTTCTCCCCTCCCTCTGTGATCCTGAGCACCTTCTCCCCTGCATCTGTGATCCAGAGTACCTTCTCCCCTCCCTCTGTGATCCTGAGCAGCTTCTCCACTCCATCTGTGATCCCAAGCACTTTCTCCCCTCCATCTGTGATCCTGACTACCTTCTCCCCTCCATCTGTGATCCAGAGCACCTTCTCGCCTCCCTCTGTGATACAGAGCACCTTCTCCCCTCCCTCTGTGATCCTGAGCACCTTCTCCTCTCCATCTGTGATCCAGAGCACCTTCTCCCCTCCCTCTGTGATCCTGAGCACCTTCTCCCCTCCCTCTGTGATCCTGAGCACCTTCTCCACTCCATCTGTGATCCCGAGCACCTTCTCCACTCCC